>NW_024582091.1:19159180-19619825 GCF_017639235.1 Corvus kubaryi
TAACAGCTGATGGGGATGGTAATAGAATACACTGCAACCCAGGACAATGACTTACTGCTAAACACTGATAACATATATGGAAAATACAGAAGCCTTCACTAGAATACATTGTCTGTGTATTTTATTTTTGGAGATGAATGCTTTAGTTTAAAGAACAGGTTTCACTAAACCATGCTAACATGCTCAAGAGCAGTCTGTTCACATATAAGTGGGTTTATTTTTTTCTCTGAATGATGTGTGTGCAATAACAATTATGTATTAATTGTTACTGTCCAAAATTACCTCCTTTCAATACAAATCGATGTTCACTTTTTCTAAATGAGATGAACTGTATACATGAGAATAGTCAATATATTTTTTGTGTCTTTCCTTGTTGTTGGGCTTTATGGTCCTTTTTGTGTTAAACTTCTTTAAAATAAGCAGTCGTATAGGCTAATATTAAACTCTGAACAGCTTCTGTAAGTGTAGTTGGAGCAACATGACCAGAGCTCACAGCATTATTGACACTGCTAATCACCTTGTATTGAATCTCCTTCATTCACCTAATCATTAAGGTTTAATGTAATTGTTATATTTTGATTAGTGATGTTTACTTGTGTAGTGTTTACTTCTTGGTTGTTGTTATCTTGTGGGTTTTAACCTAACCTTTATTTTGTACAAGGGTTAATACAAACAGGAAATTTCTCACTCTCTTCAGTAATATAACTCCATCAACAGGAGTAACAAGACTGGTGCAGAGAAATCTCAGATATAAGTTGCCAATAAGCACTGTTTTAGTCTTATCTGAAGCAAAATAATGCATGATAGTGTGATAAAGGCAAGCTTTAAAAGAATCTGTAATGTTTCTCATCCTCTTAGTACAGATGTGTAAGAAAGCTGAACTGCTGGTGGAATAGATGCCAATACTAGGAAAAATGCTTTGCATAATCAATTTTTTTAGTAACTTCAGTTAGTTTTCCATGTAAAACTCAGCAATGCGAATGGGTAGTTCAGGCTTCCTGTGACACTCTTTGTAACATTACTGATAAAGAGTTACCTTTTTCCTGCTGTTATTCTGACTTACAGATTTAAGTACAATTTAATTTGTTCTCTCTCATCTAGATTTGACTAACATAAATCATCAACTTTTGTCCCTCAAGTCACTACTTCAAATACTGCATATTTTTTTAAGAATTATGCTTTGTTCATCTTTTGTGTACTGTGAGGCTGACTATTTACAAGTTTCTTCTTTTTCTGTCTTAGCCAGTGTCTGATCCATGACTGCATCTTGCATTCTGTCACATAATTTTTTTTTTCTAGCTGTTTTTGGGGCTTTATCAAGGATCTTATGAAAAAAAGAAAAATGTAAGTGGTTCTTTCAGCCAGTATTGTCTAACGATCAAAGGCATATAAGAGATTGGGGCAACAGGAGTCTCATGCAGTGCTTCCCTGTATTCTTCTTATATTTTAAACTTCTTTCCTTATCTATTAATTTCCTAATATTTTACAGATTAATACAGTAGATTTTATTCTTGAGATTGCTTGGGGAAATTTTTTTTTTTCCACCAGTCTTTTTTTGTGATAGTCCACTTTGGTCTTTAGTGACTATTCTGGTTTTAAAAATTTATAACACTGTTTTTACTGTCAAGTCCATCCCTTTTTTTTAGACTCTTGAAGTGGTACATAACTCTATTTTTTAACCACAGGAAAGAAAATGTTTAGTAGTCTTTCTCAGGAAAAGACCAAAGCAAATGTGAATTTAGATTCCTTGATCAACAATTCTGTCTCCTGAACTTTTATGTATTTCCTAAAGGTGTAAAAGAGGATCTTGTCAGATGTATTCAAGATACCCAAATTTGTTGCTGCTGTTCTGCTTTATACCTCACTCATTTGCATTTAGTCCTTTTCTTTTGTGTGAAATAAAAGATAATCTGATAAAATGCAGTAAAATACTGCATTTTGCTTTCCTGGAGCAGACTGTCTCTTGTGATAATCTCTTATTTGTGATTTTCTTTTTGATAAAATGCAGAGAGAATGTGCCTAAGGGTAGTTGAACTCCCTTCTATGTGTAGTGAGCACAAATTTCTGGTTTGGATATTAGGTGATTATGTTTTCACTGTAATTTATGATTTCTTTTTCCTAATTTTGGAATTGTTTGTTGGAAATTGTTGGTCAGAAATGTTACAATGTTAGTCAAGTAGGTAGAATTTAGAATATATACTTTCCTAGCTCAGTAAATTTATTCATGTACTTAAATCATTACCTAGTTAAAAAGAACCACATTGACTTATTCTTCCATATGTTCTGCATTCCATTGCTAGGAAACTACTTCTACATCAGTATTTCATGTACTTCTTTCAGACTTGGCTTCTTTTTGATATTGTTTCCAGCTGCGCATCTAAGAGATCTAATTTGTTTATCTGACAGCATTTTATTTTAGAAGGAAAGGGTTTAGCCTTTCTGAAGAGGTATGTGGTCTTTTGCTTTCTTGTAGAGCATCAGAAAAATTTATAATATGAAAACATGGTATTTGTTGTATTTTTTCTGCACAGGACTGGTAGCATCCTTAAATTATTGAGAGTTACTGAAGCATTTTTGAAGATAATAAATTTAAAAACTAGTTTCACATGCGTGG
The DNA here is from genome assembly GCF_017639235.1 of Corvus kubaryi. Classification (NCBI taxonomy): domain Eukaryota; kingdom Metazoa; phylum Chordata; class Aves; order Passeriformes; family Corvidae; genus Corvus; species Corvus kubaryi. The sequence continues at coordinate 19,161,795 of NW_024582091.1, forward strand.
AAGGGTGGATTACACCATAGTAACTGTACCAGCAAGAAAGAAGGTTGTGGGATTGCAGTCACTACTTCTAGTATTAAATGGTTGTTTTGTAGTAGAGCCAGAGGTACAATGAAGAAATATGGTGGTGAATAAAATTCCATAAGATAAAAATCTCATCACATGCATAGCCATCATCTCTTGAGTGTTCTATAAGCCATGCATCTTGATACTCTCTGACTGTATCGTGGCATAGCTATAATACCTTTGTGGGGAGCACTCTTTTCCTCTTGAACAACCTGAAGGTTGGAACACTGTGCTGAAAGGTGGGAGGGAACAGCTCTTAAGTATTAGGCTTAGGACACTGAGTATAGATTTCTTCCCTTGACAAATGATCTAACCACTGTTTGTTTTGTAGTCCTATAAACAAAGAAAGGAGTTAAAATCCACTCTGAGAATACTGAGATTTTGTAACTGATTAAAAAGTAATTTGAGATTCTGATTTATATTATGTAGCTTTCACATCAATAATTGTAACTTATTACAATGTTACAGTATACATGTAATATATTAAACAACATGATTTAAAACTCAAGTTTTGTATTTCCAGGTGTAATAGTGCTTTCATGGTACCCACCAGGTATGGCTGATGAAAATGGAGAACCAACTGATGATTTGGTGCCAGTTGTTTTGGACTATGCACAAAAATATAATCTAAAGGTAAAGTATTTCTAAATGCATAAAATAGGAAAGTAATTAGGAAAGTAAACCTCACTATTATACTGCACTTCATTTTGGTCATAGAAGCCATTGAATTGCCCTGGACTTTGGTAGGACCTGAGTAATATTCCCTTGTAAGTAGAATAAATATTATAATCTGCTTTAGCTTGCAGAATCTAAGGCATACTGTGCCTTGTGGATTTTTATTTTTTTTTATTTCTTTTCAGGAAACAGTTTCTAAAATAAGACATTATGTTGTTTTTCCAGTGAGTCTTGGGAGATGAGGGAAGTATTACATACTCCAAAATACTGTGAAGTACAATGAGCTATAAACTAAGGACCTTTGAGAAAGAAGAAAGACTATCTTCGTTTTGCATTATTTCATAGCTTGCTAGCACCTGATCATAGAGGTCGGAGTGAGCATCTATGAGTAATAAAGACAGATTTGGAATATCTAGTTTGAATTAATGTCTTTATTCCAGAAGGTACCAGGAACATTTGCCTTGGATTGTAAGGTCAGAGACTCCGGGTTACTTCAGGGCATGACAGGATAGAAAGGCTAAGTTACTGACTTCTTAAAATAGGTGAAATATCAAGTCAGTTAAAGACTACATGAATTGATCAGTAGAATCTTAAATTGTGGTTTGGTTTTTTTTATTTTTAGAATAAAACTTGTATTTTCCTTTTGTTGTAATGGAAATGTGCATTTCATTTTAATCTCTCCAGTAATAAATTTGACTTTTTAAGTAGCTGCATGTGTTTCATCTCTGGAGTGTGCTGTCTGTACTGTGTACTGAAAACACAGGCTGTTCATCTGCTCGGGTTTTAGTCGGTCATGCAAGTTGCAGGACCTCAGAGAAATTTCCTGTCACTTGGGGTAACTTTAGATTCCTTAGCAAGCAGGAGGAAAATAGAATGAATAAATTGGATACAGAAGTAATTTTGAAACTGTTAAAAATATTGTGTGATTTGCATTATGTGACATAGGTTGCACTATCTAATAATAAATTATTAAAAAGACAGAAAAAGGTATTATCCTGCCCCAAAATTTTCAGACCATCTAATGGAGTTTGCTCTCGCCTAAAAGAACTTGTTAACATTCAAGTCACAAAGGAGTCAGGGCAAAATGAAATAAGTTACCAAGGAAAATACAACAGTGTGTAATAGTATGGTAATGATTGGAATGTGGATGAAGCTGCTGTTACCACTTGGAAGAATTACTGGAATACAGATACTCAGTATAGATATTGCAGGAAATGCTACCTTCACTGTAATGTTTTTAAGCATTCTTGCACTAGTAAGTTATTACAGTAAGTGTTAAGAGTCTCAGTAGACCAAAGCCAGTATACAAAATACGTTTCTATTATGTCTGCTAAGTAGAAGTCTGGGAGAAGATATACCCTTTCAATTTGCCTGGTTTTGATAGTTGGAAATGAAACACGAAATTATAGTGCTCTTCAACCTCTACTGTCAGTCTTAGTGATTTAGTCTAACACTATTTTTCTATAGTTTCTACTTAATAGGGAGATTGGCTCTGCAGTGGAAATTTTCTGCTGTTGCGGAGTTGTCAAAGACATTATTAAGTGCATTCTGCTCTAAATTGCTTCTGAAAAACTTGCTTTGATTAATGTAATGTATTCTGCCATGATTGTATATTTGAAAACAAATTTATTTTTACATTGGAATTCACACATATCAGTTAATCAATTCCTTAAGCTTCAAGTTTGACATTCAGAGCAGTAGCAGTACATTATATTAGATTTAGTTCCAAGAGCTTATTGCTGTTGATAAATCTATAAAATTTTAAATTGAGGTTTTCGTATCCCGTATCTTAAAATGTATTATGACTCTGAAAACTACCCTTGGAGCATTATCTTTAGCAGATTTTAATATATTGGTTAGAAATTAAATATTAAAATGTTTCATTAGTTTATCAGTTCTTTGACCTTCAAGTAGATAATATTTTAATTTTTAAGTTTTGTAGCTTTTTAAGTTTTCTGAAGCATGATTACCACTTGCTGTAGCCTAGGGAAAACAAAAGCAGTGTTCTGTTTTAATGTAAAAAACCTAAGTATTTAATACCAAACCTTCCTGAGATCTGAAGCTTCTGATGTCAGTAGTGCAGGAGTTGTACTAGGGCTGGATTATTCTCATTATGGACTGATGATTTGTTGGGTCTATAAACAACTGTATTTTTTGTGACTGGTACTTACTTCATACAATACCCAGTGCCCACGTATTCAGTAGTGTTTTACGTTTGTGTTGCTCTTACGTTTTCATCTTTCAGGTCACTTTTCACATCGAACCTTACAAAGACAGAGATGATCGCAGCATGTACCACAATGTCAAGTACATCATTGACAAGTGAGTTCTTCCAGATGGTTTCCTTTGGGGTTTCTTACATGCTGGTTTAGGGGACTTCTGCATATTATCTAAAGCTTGTAAAAATACATAAGAATGTCTGCTGAGACTGAAGAGAACTGAAAGGAACTTTGTTCATATTTCAGTGGTGTAAAACTCAGTCTGCTTTGTAAATACTGAAGTGTGACTTTTACATAGATTCTCAAAATTGCTTTCAAACATTCTTTAATATCACAGGTCATACTTTAGTTTAAAGCAGATACTTCAGATAGCAACATGTTATATAAATTAAATTTGAAAAAATGTACATTTTGATAGTGACAAACTAGCAGATGGAGACTTATTGTGTTGACCTCTAATGATTTTAATTTATCTTGACAAAATCTGTACAGCTACTAGTTGTTTTGCTTTCAGTGCTGCTTAGACTGTCTTTATTTCACACTGAATTAGAGAACTGCCCTTCAGAGGAAACTGATAACTGTAGCACAGTTTGACACTAAGTTACTGTCACAGTTTAACCCCAGCCAGCAACTAGGTACCACCAGTGCTGCTTCCTTTCCCTCTCACCCCCCAGCACTCGGGAGGTGAATCAGAAAGAAAAGATAGACTTTGTGGGTTGAGATAAGAACAATTTGATGATTGAAACAAAATAGTATTATGATAATTATGTCAGTAGTATTATTAAGAATGTTAATGGAAAGGAGAAGGAGAGAGGGTAACAGAACCCAAGACAAAACGCTCACCACCTACAGAGCAGTGCCCAGCCCAGCCCTGAGCAATGTTCAGCCCCCTTCCAGGTAACTCCCTCAGTTTATATATGGGCATGACATGCTGAAGTGTGGAATATCTCTTTGGCCAGCTCAGGTCAGCTGTCCTGGCCTTGCTCCCTCCCAGCTTTTTGTGCAGCTCCTCACTGGCAGAGCATGAGACGCTGAGAAGCTCTTGACTTAGAGTAAGCACTACTTAGCAGCCGACAAAACATAAGTGTGTTATCAACGTTTTTCTCATGCTAAATAAAAAAGACCACACCACTGTACCTACCGGCTACTAAGAACATTAACGTCTCTGCCAAACCCAGGACAGTTAATAATTTGTAGTAATTTAAAGGTTCTTTGAAGAGTTACTGTTTGATACTTCAGCAAACACTGGACTGAAAGTGGATATGGATTGCTGTGTTTCAAAGTCCATGCCTGCCTTTTTAAGTTAGTTTTTAGGACAAGTCTTCATCTCAGATTGTACAACAGTGTTTTCCAAATGGCAAATTTTGTCTTAACGATACTTGTTTGCTTTATAGATACGGAAGCCATCCAGCCTTTTACAGGCATAAGACCAGCACAGGCAGACTTCTTCCTATGTTTTATGTCTATGACTCTTACGTAACAATTCCTGAAATATGGGCAAATCTGTTAACTGTTTCTGGATCCCAGAGTATTCGAAATACTCCATATGATGCATTATTCATTGCACTTCTTGTAGAAGAAAGACATAAGCATGACATTCACAGAAGCGGTTTCGATGGAATGTACACGTACTTTGCCACCAATGGCTTCTCCTACGGCTCATCTCATCATAATTGGGCAGGTTTAAAAGCCTTTTGTGATAGTAACAACTTAATGTTTATTCCAAGTGTGGGGCCAGGTTATATTGATACCAGTATCCGACCATGGAACAACCACAACACCCGGAACCGTGTCAACGGGAAGTATTACGAGACTGCCTTCAGTGCAGCCCTTCTGGTGCGACCAGAAATTATTTCCATTACATCTTTTAATGAATGGCACGAGGGAACGCAGATTGAAAAAGCTGTCCCTAAACGGACTGGACAGGTAGTTTACCTTGATTATAAACCCCATAAACCAAATGTTTACCTAGAGCTTACTCAGAAGTGGTCTGAGAAGTACAGAAAAGAGCAAGAACAGTGGCTTATGTGAGCTGGTTTTGTTTCCTAATGCATTGACTGCATTAAGAAAGAAATTGAGAGCTGAGGAATCTGTTACTAGATGTCTTTATTATATCTTTTGAATGTATATGCACTACTACTGAATTTTAATTTTGAAAAGTAAAAAGATTATGAGAATATTAGCAATTATGTCTTACTGGATATTTTAGTTCAAAAATATTCAGGGAAAGCTGTTTTTTGTTTTCAGTTGTTGGTTTTTTTTTTTACTTTGTAACTTGCATGCTGAGTTTTCAGAGCATCTGCATGGGATAACTCTACATGACCAAAGTATAACAAAAAATTGGCACAGTTCCTTACTTCCTTTATTCCTGTGTTTCTAATCAAACTGATGCTGTAATCTAAATCCTCATAGCTTCTTGCAGGATGCATGTCTATAGTGTGTGGAATAATCTACATTTATGCTTTTTAATGCTTTGCACACAGAGTTCTTGACATATGACTAGCTTCTGGTAAAAGCACTGAAGAGTTATGTGTGATGCAACACCACTGGGTTTTGTTTAAAAGGAAAAAAAAGTATTTGAAAGAAAGTTCCAAAGAACTGCTGAAAGATTTCTAGTTTACTTACATTTTTTCTGTTTGGTACATGGTGTAGACTTTTGCAGATTACTGGATACCAACCAGGAACATTTTTTTTCTATTACTTTGAATTAAAAATAAAAGAATTTTGAATTTGAGTGGAAAATATTTTTTGAGGGGAAAAAACCCCTAAAGATGCAAAAAATTTATTAAAACTTCTATTATTATGTGTTTTCTGCTAATTGACTGCAGACACAGATCTAGTGTGGTTTTTTTAAATGTTTAAAGTTTCTAAACTTAAATAAACCTAATATCTTACTAGTCCTACAATAACAATAATTGTAGGAAATACTTTTTTTGTTTCTGATTTAGGAGCAACCTAGTTTGGTAGCAATGAGAGCTACTACCTATTTGTTTAATTTGAAATCTGAGATTTCTCTTTTTCATCTAGTCCATTTAGTCCAGAATTCAGAATTGTAGATACTAAAATCTTTCTGTTATTCAGATAAGCACTCTGCCAATGCTACCTGTAAGACTCTGGTGTGGCTGGAACTGAGTATTTTCAGTCCTGAGAATCTCACTTGCCAAATGTTGTAATTATTAACTGGCATTTTTTATGAGGTTTGAAAGGTTCAAGTCACACAGACATACCTCCTCAGCAATACATTTTTTTGGATTTTCGTAGAATTTAATAAAAAAGCCCTAAACTTTGGAATAGTGGAAATTGCAGTGTTTTGTTTATTTGCAGTAAGTGTTTAAACTTAGCAAAGTGGATTCTTTCTTAGTTGTTCATTTTATTTTTTTAATCTATGTATAAGGTGCTGATCCTGTGTTTTAGTTCATATGCTGAAACTGTTGTGACCACTAGTAACAATCAGAATTCAATTTATTTCAGCAGAACCCATGAAAATGACACTCTTTACTCAGATCTCACTGTAATCTGTCCGTTAAGTGGTATGGTGAATGGGAGGACTTCTGTTAAAACAGAAACCAAACTACTATGTTTTTTCCGGAGAACTGTCATTCCAAATAAATACAAGCCCATTACCTCTATAATTTTCTAGAGTCTTTCTGGTATGAAAAAGGGTTGTTTATATATCTCTTACTTATTTACAGTTTAGTTTTCTTGTCATTTCTCTGCAGTTGCTCAAGCAGTGAGGTGTCATCTAATGCCCTTAGCTGCTTGAAAAAATACAGAAATTGCATGGCAGATATATAGCCTGGCGTGTTGAAGTGTGCCTCTAGAGTTACTGGAGTCTTATTAATCTCTCTTCATATTTTTTTTAATTTTCCTTTTGCATTTCTGCAAGGTCTGAAATGCCTCTGAAAGAAGTGTTTACTAACGCTCGTTTTGTTTTGCTTATTCTCAGGTGGATAAATTGACATAGACATAGGTATGACCACAGTCAAAAAATAATGTCTGAGACATAAGAAGCACTTGTTAGATTTTTACCACTTCCAAGATAACTACTCCCTTTTTTAAGGAATCTGATATTACTTATTTTACTATAAAGCCCTTAAATAGCTATACATAACTCATTTTTATAATTTGTTCTATGTTTATGCTTTTACAGCCCAGAGTCCATATATTTATTTTAAATGTGAGGGAACAATTAAATGTTTTGCATATGTTACTAAAAAGTCTTCTGAAATCAAACCTTTCCAAAGGACAAGTCTCTTTGTTTTCTCTTTGCTTAAACTTTTGTCATCCACTGGTCTTTTCTCACTGTAGTTATCTGAGCACTTTACTGGTCTTGACAACTTTGCACTCACCTTTCAGCCCTTACTTTCTGCTGGTGGCAGTTTATTTTCTTTGTGACTGTGAAAGTCACTTGTTTGTTGCTGTGTATAGAAACATTTGAAATTTGTCATAGGGTATTGTACAACTGAGGTGATCTGTCTTGTTTAAAATACAGTTTATGGTAACAATGTAATGGATCTTCATTACTCTGAAAGACTTTTGTAATTGCTGTAAAGGTATCATTTAGCTCTTGCCATGAAGTGATTTGGGTCATGGCACGCTGATGTCTAATGGGACCTTTAGAAGAATTTACAGAATTTCTGTAGAAAAGAATGAAAATTAAGTGCCTAGAAATTCATCACCCCTGAACACTTACTGTGCTTTTATGTGCTTGATGTGTTTTAAAACATAAATGTGCAACCTCACATACTATTTCAGAGTTGAGAATTGAATTTGATGATCCTAAGGAAAGCTGATGGAATAGCAGCTACTAGAACTACCCCACTAGCCTGACCCAATACTTTCTCTGTACTTAAAGCAAATCAGTGTGCTGCTTCCTCTTATAGGGAGTGGAGAGTGTTGCTTATGGACTATTGCTGCAGCTGTGATACTTATTTGAAATTTGAGTAAAAATAGGTCTGTGGGAAAGGGTTTGTACAAATGCAAAGGAATAAGATTGTTACAAAGGCACAGTTACTGGGGCAAGGGAGGAGAAAAGTTAATGTATTTAAGAAGGTGGTTGCTTCAAGGTTTAAGATTACAGTAGGGAAAAAAAAAGGGACTCCACGTGCAACCAGACTTTAGAGGCAGGGAAGCACATTTGTAATGATTTTGAGATTTGAAATAGATTTAAGGAATATCCAGATCTTATTTCACTTTGGTGTCCCATGACTTTTACTTCTTGGCCAACTGAAAAAAATACTGTAATGACTGTTTTTAATATTTTTACACTGATTAAAGGCATTGATTCATCTTGTTATTTCGTAGTACTTAGAGTGATATGGGGAGATTTAAAAGAGATCGTGCCATGGTATGCCTCTGCAAATACAGAAATACCTGAAGTAATCAATCACATACTACTGACTGAGTATCCCCAGGGGGTAAATGGTTTCTAGACAAGTAGCAAGTCCTTGTGGTAAAAGAGAACATATTTTTAAAAGAAAATCTATAGGTTCATTTCTGCTTCTGTCAGTTATGATCAAGTAAATTATTTTAGTTCTGTGAGCTGTCTCAGAACTGAAGCTTAGTGCATCAACTCTGAAATAAGAATGTGTATTAAATCTTGTATAGTAGCGCATGTTTCTCAGATCTCTAATCTTGTACTGAATGTTGTGGGAAAACACGTGCTGATGCTGTTACTATTTTAGTGGCAAGCTATAGATCATTGTGAATATAGTTTCTGCAGTGATGTTCATTGTATTTGTCTAGTGCATTTCTTTTGAGGTGCCAGTGATTTGTCTCTTAAGAGGTTGTTGAAGCAGGAGGTTCTTCAGTGAAAACATTTTAATATAAAACTTGATATGTATTTGCTCTGCATAGTTTGAATTAACACATTAACAGTTCTTGGATTCAATTGAAAACATTTCTCAGGAGTGTCTTCAGCTCTGTTGACAGTAAATGGATCTCCAGGCACATGGATAAGGACTTCCTGTTACTTGGGGCACTTTTTTTTCTGAATCTTGTGAACCTAAAAAAGAGGAAATAAAGCATTTATAAACAAATTATTTGCCGCTTAATGTAAGATGAAAATCTCTCTCCCAGTCCTCCAAGTACTTGTCTTCATCCTTCTATTTGGTTAAAATTGTGTTAGTGTTTCATTTCTTTTTATCTTTTACTTTTGACCAGCATGTTAAATGTTCTATAAATTTCTAAAGTGACTGTATTTCTAAGATTTCATAGTTGGAATATTCAGTAAAGAGAATCTACAAGATTAATGGCACGGCAGAAAAGCCTGATGTGAATTTGATATTGTATAGGTGAATTTGTTGTGAATGGATAGTGTATCTTTGATATGCATTGAACACAAATAAAAACTACATTTCTTTTAATACCCTACATGACTGTGACAGAGATGAATTTGCTTACATAAAAACAAAAAAAAATGTGTGTGTGTGTCTATTTAGATATGTGCATATACCTGAAGTCATTATTTTTAAAGTACTATATTGTAATAAAATTACAAACTGGGTTCTGCTACTTTTAAGTAAGCAGTGGTTTTAATTCCCTCTGATATTTACAGAAGACCTTTTTGCTTATGTATGCTTTCAGGAACAATAAATATATGCCCAAAAATTGTGATTTTGAAAGGAGTGTGTGATAGTCGGGTCTTTTAATAATATGGGTTTTGAAAGTTAATTTTTATTTTTCTATTACTATGTGTGTGTAGAACTTAGACTGAAAACAACAGGCTTACCACAATTTTTTAAACAGACAAGACTCCTGAAGTTTTTAGGTCTGATTTTATTGCATCTTATTAGGCTGCTGAGTTCACTACTGCATGGTGTTGCAAGTGTCTTTTGAGTCCTGAGGTACAAGTGTATGTTGACAAAGTAAAGCTGAAGTTTGCAGTTCATACTAAAGTTTAGGAGGGATGGGTGCACAAATAATTAGCCTTGCAGGAGAATGGTTTACAACGGATTATTACAGAAGGGTGAATGAAGTATTTGTTGCATTCTGATAGTATATTGTGCTCTTCAGGTATGAAAAGTCTGGAAGGTAAGTGTTGCCATTTTATTTTCAGTGTGGAATTACCTCCTTGGTGTTTGAAAAATGTGTTTTGTTTTTCCAGCAAACTAACTACACTGGTATGAAAGAAATTAAAGCTAATTCACACACATAGTATTGTGTATTTCTGTAGTCAAGTCAAATATATTTTAAAATGTATAATCACCTCATATTTCTTTTGGCTTATCGCATTGTAAGTGACTCTGCTATAGTTAAGGTGTTTTGCTCCACAGTGCAAAAATTTCCTGAAAATTTTCTGTCTCAGGAGATGCAAAAGGTAATCAACACAAGGTCTATTTGAAATTTGAACTTATGCACATACCTGTTGTCGTGGGTTCGGTTTGTAACCGGGTGGAAACACCAATTTAGTGTAGTGGTTTGGTCCAAAATACTCATTACTGTTTATCTGCTGTGAGATAAGAATTAGGAGAAATGCAAAGCAGGCACCAAACTTGAAAGAATATAAAGAAGTTTATTAACAGACCTAAAAGAAGGGAAAAAAAAAAAAAATACCACCTTCAGAACTCTCCTCCTCCCCCCACCTTCCTCCCTTCTCCTACTGACAATGTGAAAAGACAACCCTTAAGATGTTCAGTCTGTTTACCACTGCCATAATAACCTTGTTCAGTCCATTTAGAAAGAGAAGTCTCTTCTTGCTCATGCTATGAAAACATTATCACAACGAGACAGCCGCCCACTTCCAAATATCGTTCAGTCCATTTAGGAAGAGGAGTCTCTCTGCCTGCATGTGAGTCCCTTCCCCCGACTTGCAGCTTTTCCTGCAACTGCTTTCGAGGGTCCACTCTTGAAGTTTTTTTGGGGTACAATTTTAAGGTTGAGCCGTTCAGAAACAAAAACAGAGGCCCTTCTCCTTCCCTGGGAGCAAAGGGTCTTCATCATCTTCATCGTTAGGACTATCTCTGGGAGCATCTCTAGGGACTGAGGTTTTCTCCTTTCCCATTTGGAGCAAAAGTCCTCATCTGGTTCATCTCTCCCTGTCCAAACTTCTCATGAAATTACAGCTGCGTCAGCATCTGCCTATCTCAGCGCAGGTGCTTTTGCTTACGAGCTGAACACTCCACCCCCCAGATCTTCATGGAATTACAACAGGATACTCTGCTATATCATAGCTTCACAACAGAATTTCAGCTTTAAGCATCTCCTCTCTCTCTTCCCTCAGGTTTTCAGCTCTTCACAGCAGTAAAAAGGGTTAATCCCACCTCGGCCTTGCAGCTTTGCAGCTGGAATGTTGAATTTTTCTTATCGCAGTGGAGAGGGGGGAGAGCCGAGCCGCTCCGGCTGCCCACGGCAAGGCAGTGGGGGGGGTTCCACGGCTGGAACAGGTCCATCGACTCCAGGATGGCCATGGCCCGGCCCGGCCTGGCCCAAGCAGGGCCTGGCCGGGCCCGCTGGCCCCCACACGGGGCCCCGCAGCCACCTGTGCCAGAGCCGGAAACGAGAGAGAGCTTGGAGGGGGAGTTTGCCTATTCTTAAATGTGGATCACAGAGGTGATCACAACTTTAAGTGGGTTAAAGAATTGTCCATATTCAAACTGGCCAGCTGATAGGTTCTATCAGGTCCCAGAGGAAGCTGTAAGCATCCCTCAGCAAGGACATCCCTTCCGGGACTATGCTTGCTAACTTATGGCACCTGTAATGGACACTTTACTAGGAGACTTCTGAGAAACTTTGGCATTTTAGTAGATAAAATATCTTCCAAGGTGTTTCATGTCACTTTATGTGAATTTAGGAGAAAGAAGAAGGAGATAACAATGAAAAAGTATTTATTACCTGTTCATCTAATCTGATCATTTTCTATACAGTAAATGGGATGTATATTCTAAACATTCTTTATGTGAACAATAAATAAGAACGACTAGTACATTTATGTTTGTTTTCTTCAGCTGGGCAGTGTAGATAGAGGAAACAGTGACACAACAAAAAGCACATATATCTTTCATTTTTAAACTTCAGTTTAGTTACATTTTTAAACAACATAAAATGTGTGAGCTGTGAAACTAATGGAATTTTCAGAAGATCCCTGCAATAAAAATCTGAAAAATTAATTCACTGACCCAATTTAGTGATAGATTCAGAGTAAAGTTATCTTGTAGCTATCATAATGTTTCAGTATTTTTCAAATAGAAAGCTACAGTCTGTTAAGCTGGAGTCAAAAAAGAAGTAACAGGTGTATACAGTGTGATGATCTTATGGCGAATGATGAGAATTCTCTTTTGTATATTCCATTATTGGTATTATTCAAAGCTGGCTTAGCACATTCAAAAATGAGCGAGTTTTGTTAAATTAATTTAGATCTTGGAATATGTGTGTGCAAATGAACACACACACAATTTTTTTCTAATTTCTTTGTGAAAAATGCAGCTGCCCTTGTATGGATAGAAAAAAATCTAGAGCAGTTTTAATCAGTTCCCAGATCTGTGCTTGTCAGTGTTCATGATGTGATCCAGAGTGGCTCACTTCTCTATCCTAGCAGTTGTGTGGATAGTCAGAAGTAATCAGAGTATTCAAGTTCATTTCCTACAGCCTTTTATCTTAAAATATGGGTAAAAATCTTCTGAACTTTTCAAAACTAGAGGGTTGTAGAAATGGTTAAATGAAACTGTTTTCAACATAGATTATAATACAGCAAAAGTATATACTAGCCGACTAAAATCCATATTGGAGAAAAATAAATGTTTTATTAGATAATGTTGATGCCTGCTATTGCATTCAGAGTTGATGTACCACATTTAGGAAACAACCTTTTTTTAAAAATTTGGTATCTACTTAGAGTATTTAAACATTTTTATTTAGTTAGAATAGATGTTTTTTAAAACCTCAGAGGTGTATTCTTCTCTCCATAGAACCAACACAATGACAAGCGGTTTGTTGTTTTTTGAGGAGGGGGTGTGTTTTGTTTGTTTTTTAATACATGGAAATGAGCACTATGTATCTGACAGCAGGACCTTGTCTTCAGAGTTGGTTTTATAACTTGATGTCATTGCTATGGAAACACAGCACAATCTCTCAAGACTTAATTTCTCAACTGCAGTGTGATTCAACAAATAAGAAACAGCCATAACTTCAGTTGATTTTTAGAATACTAGTAGAAAAATAGGCCGTTGGTTTGTTGTGATTTTAATGGAAGTTTCTTGAAAAATTCTAATACACTATGGTAGAAAATACTTTTATCATAGTGCTAAGATTGACTGCTCATGAAGATCAGATAGCTAGTTAAAGTTTGATAAGTATGATTTTAAATATGCTATATGTATTTCAATAATACAATATTTCATAATACTATTACTACTAATCAAAGTAATAATGGTGAATACTTATTTTTAAAGGGGAAACTAAAGAAGAACTAAAAAGGGCTTTTAAAGAAGCCATTAACCTCAGAAAGCAATGTTAATCAGTGAGAAACAGTAGATTTTTCAGGGGAGAAAGAAGTATCCAGCCATTTACTTTGTGAGAAGCTCTGCTGTCCTTACTTTGTCTCATATATATGATTCTTGGTGAGTACACAAATTTTATTCCAGGTGAGTGAAGAACCTAGTTTCAAAAAATAAAATACATTCTGAAAACACAAATGGTAAATCATATTGGTAGTACTCGTAGCATACCAAAAGTACGTATGCTTTGCTCTTTATGTCCAACCTTTGGCTGACCAACTTCCTGATCTACCACTTCACTTGGAATTTTTTGCACATATTTGTACTTTTTTTTTTTTTTTTATGAAAACATTGGGGAACCAGTACAAAGCAAAATTTTAAAACTCCATTGCAGTAACATGACATTGAAAAAGGTAAGCTGTATAGAACAGAGGAAAGTAGTTAAGAGATGTCAAAATTACAAAATGTCTGGAGGCTTTATGCAGGCAGTATAACCATATTCAGATTATTACATCAATCAAAAGATTTTTAAGATGCCTGGAAGAAGCTCATGTAGTTAAAAAACAGAATAAAGAAAAGTGCTAGAAATAAAAGATATCTTTAAAATGCAGATTCTGTCCAAAGGATCAAACCAGAAAATAACTAAAGTTCTGGCATTAATTCTAAAGCTAAAAAAAAATCCCCTACCAAACTTGAAGGAACAACTTCCTAGACCTAAAATAATAAAATAATAATTCAGCTTCCCCCGTCCATCCCCCAGAAGTAAATAGGAGGCAAGACATAATACAATAGTAAGGAAAAAATACCCAAACAACAATTTCTAAGACCTGTATACTAAAGTCTTCATTAATGCATATTTCTAAAACATGTCACAAGGAGACAGAAAGCTGCTAGTGTGCTAGTAGTGCTGGCAGATAGCAGAGCAGCAAAAGATCCCTTGGATGTTCGATAAAGCAGTAGTAGAGAAGTTGAAAGTGTTTTGTATCTATGTTTATTACAGAAGAAGTTAGAATTTTTCATGCTGGATCCAGTATCCATTGCTCAAGAAATATCCTAATCAAGAAATTAATTAATCAAGAAATATCCTATGTTGAAGTGTCATAAAAGTGATCTTTTGACTGGATCAATAAAACAGCAATAAATCACCCACTCTAAATTTTACTCATTCGAGGGTTTTCAAGGAACTCAAGTATGAAATTCTTAACAATGTGAATACTTTGTTGTTTAAGTTAAGGGTAGGCACATAAAGGAAAGGGGACAAATGTGGTATCAATATTAAGAATACTTCTAGGAGAGCTGCTTGGAACTGTAAACAAGTCTGAAATTCATCCTTGATTTTAAAAAATAGGAAGAATAGACATTTAAGATAGATGTATTGAGCAGTATCAGTGTAGCTTTTCCAAAGCAAACTCAGGCACCACAAATCCATTACATTTTTGAAAGTATAATTAGAAGTGTGGTCAAGGATAATAAAGCTTCCAGCGAGGTACTTGGCCTTCAAAAGATACTAAATTGGTACATAAGTAGAGGGAAGAACTTTCAATAGATTACTTGCATTAAAAGTTAAGAAACAGATAATAGAAATACTAAACTTTCATAGCAACAGGCAGGTATTTGTTAAGTAACAAAGAAGCCTGTTGTGGTACTTGTGCTGTTCAGAAAGTCATTTAAAAATATATGTGCTAGTGCTAAACAATTTCTGAAGATAATCAAAATTAAAACCCTAATTGTGTAATAGTAATTACAGAGTAGAGTAACAAATTGGGTGATAAAAGAGCTGGAAAACAATGTTGACCAATCTTTATCAGTACATACTGTACATGCACAAAGCTGTACTATGTTATAGTGGTCTCCTACTGCTTCAAATAGATTTGGCTATCCATTTGGTTAGTACTATTAAAAAAAATTAATCTCAAAGATAGTAAAGAACAAATATATTACTAGGAAAGAAAGTTGAAAATATCACTATACCATTGTAGAAATGTGCATCATGCTTGCATCTGGAGTACTGGTTACTTATCCCCTTTTTAAAAAAAGAACTGAAAAGAGACATGGAAAGATTATAGAAATCATAGTGAGAGAGAGTTAAACCAAGGAAAATGTAAATTAAGAATGCTCACCTTCAAGAAAAATTGTTCTTTAGAAGGCGCTGGCGGACTAAAATCATTGAAGGGCATAAGGAAAATTAATAGTGAACAATAACAATTTTCTATTCCTTATGCCAAAGAAAGGTCATCTAATTAAATTTTCAGATAATGTATTTCGACAAAGATTAGGAAATTGGGGTTTTTTCACTCAATATAGTAAAATTATCAAATGTACTGCTACAGGATAGTGTAGAAATTGAGAGTATAATAGGTACAAAGTCACAATAGCATTGATCAGACTTCATAAGCAGGGTAGTCCAGGTGCAACTTTTGCCTCAAAAACTCTCTAAACAACTGTTTGTCAGCAATCAAAAGTATTTTTGAAAATAAATGTGAGTTCTCTTTCATGCAATGCTTTAGGTATTTTGCAAGACATTGTTTTGACTTACATGTGAAAATCAGAAATGTCTTCATCTGTTTCTGAAATTAAGGATATTCATATTGGAACGCAAGAAACTGATTTAGTGGCAACTAATTAATATTTTCGTTTTCTTCTTTCTGTAAGGTTGAAGGTTGCTGGCTTTAAACTCTGGACCATCATAGGCATGAGTTTAGCACTCATGCTGTGCTAAACTAATGCCATTTATTCTTAAAGATTTTAAAGGATTGTGAGGTTGCTGCTTATCTGTCATGAAAACTAAACCCCAAAGTCTGGAGATAGACCCCACGTGTTGCAGAAAGGTTCAGGCTACCTCTGTGTAGCTTCTTCAGCCTGGTACTACAGATGATCAGTTTGATTGCAGCAGGTTGTGAAGCTTAGAAGAGAGACTCTGTGGTGTTAGGGGCCTTTGAATATAGATTATAGATGTAAAGAAGGAGAGAACCAGAGCATTAATCAGAGGGCTTCCAGGGGATCCAGTACAGAAGATTTTAATTAAATAAATATATAATTTGCTTTATAACCCCACAAATTTCAGTTTAGCAGTGGGGAACTTTGCACTAGTTAATGACTCTTTTCCCCTATATACCCATTAATGTTTATATATTGAAATTCACCTGCAACTTTATTTCATGATAAATCTCATAAAGTATTTTTCCAGAATTCATGCAGTTCTGCAAATTGGCCTGTGACTAATCCTAATTCATGAAAAGAGTAAATAAATTCTTTAATCATTATGTCAGAACTTTCTGGACTGATCACTGCTAGTTACCACTTATGGTAAAGCTAGGTAAGTGACTGTGGAATCACTCCTAGGAGATTTTGGTGTAAAATAAAACATGGCTTAAACTATCTTCAGCTACATCTGAGGTGAGAAACTGGATTGAATTAATTCAGTGGGAGTAGAAATATGTTAGGTCTTCATTGGAACACAGCATTAAACAAGCAATGTGAGACCATTCATGTGTTGCGAAGTAGCAAATTCTTTCTTAGAGTGAAATGTTTTCAACCATATTTCTTATTCATCCAAAGGCTTTTTGACAAATCTACAAAACCTAATGATCAGGCTATCAGTTTTAACAACTTACTATTTAGCAAGTGTGTTCTCCTGAGTTTAAATACTTTTTTGTTCATTATAGGGACCTATATTGTTTCTTTTATTTGTATCAGGAAGGAAAGAGGGATTGAACATCCCATAATGCACCTTGAATATGTGTAATACAGAGGAGTATGGGGGGATAAAAAGGGGTTGTTGATAATTATATGCAGATCAATTCATACTTTTATCTGTCTGAAAATGTAATGCTTAAACAAACTTTCTCCATGGTAATATGCTACCAAATGTTGTACAACCAAATCTGTTCAGGAAACATGTAAACACCTCATGATACTGAAAAAAATGTGCTCTTTTCAATTATATTTATATTGTCCTCTACATATTTGCCAAATGATACGACTCTATGTTCACAGGTACTTAGATCTCTTTTTATAATTTGGAATCTTAAGTACATTCCTGTGCCAAGTCTGTATTGATGAAAAATATATAAAAATTTAAATATTTAAGATTGATTGAAATACATAGAAAACCCCTTAGGTCTAGCTTGCAAATTTTTTATACTTAGCAGGATTTTAAAAGTTTTTTCCTCAGCCAATATTCATCCTTCAGTTAAGAAACCTATGACAAGAAAGTGAACAAGCAGAGAATGCAAAATATAGGGGATTTTGTTCCTTTTTTTTCTGCCAGTGCTTGAAACCTACAAGATAAGACTATCATATGATACAGAATTTGTGTGCTCAACCCTATGCACTCAATATTTTCTTTAGTTGAGATTTCATAAAATTTTAACCTGTAGCATGTAGAGAACATTAGAATATTAGGGCATATTTGTGATTTTTGAGCTTTGGTTTAGGCCCTAAACAGGTTTTCCAAAATCTATTAAAATACTAGAGAAGCCAGCATATGGGTGATAAGAATACTTCACATGCTTTGTACATAAAAGCATGACAGCAACAGCTGAAAAGCATTTTAAATGAGAAAAGACATGAATTGAACATTTAGTGTCAATAATCTCAGTATGTAATGTGAATCTAAGGCTACCAGACACATATTAGTGTAAGATATGTGGAAAATTTTGAGTCTAGTTCTGAAAAGTTGGGGGGTTTTTTTATTATTAGCCCCAAATCATGACATTATAGAGATACTATGCTATTCATAAATGTTTCCCATAAGCCTTCCCCCCCCCCCCCCTCCATCTTTACAGGTGCATATTTTATTGCACCACAGAGGCAGAAAAATAGCTACGTAATATCTTTTGGTGAGATTCTTAGAGGAACGGTAATTTTTTTTTTTTGCATTTTTATGGGACTCAAGATACAAGATTCAGTTCCCAGCTGCGTTACAGTAACTTGCTGGCCTCAGGCAATTGCCTTAGTCCCCCATGTGTAAAACAGGAGTAATATTCCATATCTATTATGATCTGGCTGTCTGATTTATTCAGTTGTCAAAAGTGTGTTTTTCAGGCAAAGACAGTTGCTTACAACAATTTGTGTGCAGAGCACAGAGGGTACCCTGTCACTGGCACATGCTTATCTAGATGCTGCTAAAACAAGCTGTCTTCATAATCTAAAATCTCAGAGCTTTCTTCTGGAGGTGCCTGATGTTTCTGTTTTCTATGTAGAGCAGTTAAAGCTTAGCTTTAGATGCAACTGCACAAGAATAATGGTAATCTAACCAATACCTTTTTTTCCCTAAAGTGGGACAAAAAAAAGATATTACCAGAAGAATTCTTTTATCACCAGATACTATAATTATGCCATCTCGGCTGTTGAGAGGATGACATGTAAATAGTGCAGTTCCCTTAAATGAGAAAGAAATGAGGGGCCCTGAGGTCCTCAGGGAATGCTGCAAATTGCATGTGCTGATCATGTGAGGAAAGGGTTGTCACAGAATCACTTCCTCTAGAACTGCAGCAACTATTTGAGGTGACTGAAGAACTTGCCTTTTTCTTGCTTTTCTGGTTCATGCCCTTCTCCTATAATTCACAGGCTTTATGACATATATTCTTCCTGCAGTTGGCATTCCTATCTCCCTACCCTGTGCCAACTCCCATGCTTACTGCCTCCTGCTTACTGCACAGTTACTCCTCACTTAAGATTTTCTAAGTTTTCTAATAGCTACGATTGATTCAGTGAGAAGCAAAAGGGAGGGACTGCTGGAGTTAAAGAGCAGATTTTCAAGAAAAACTCAATAGCTTTCATTTTCTTTGGTGGAAAAGGGGCATTCAGCAATGTAAACTGAGAGTGGTGTACAGGCATGGAGGGTAACCTCAGCACTGGACTACAACATGGCATCCAGGTGTTTAGCCACAAAACTAAATCCTATGAGTCCAATATGTAAAGTAAGAGGTTGTACTCTAACACTTTGCTGACTGACAAATCCAGTTTCAAGTGCAGGATGAAAAATGACACTGAACTCCGAGTATCTTAAAACCAAAGTATTGTTTGATATTTTAAAATTTCTGAATAGGTATTAACCTGCCAGTAAGAGCAAAGTTCTGAGCATGCCTGAATTCTCAGATGGCATTTAATGTGTGAACAAGACTTACAAGATAGGAAATCAGATAAATACATTACGGACAAGAAATTGCACAATGAAATTCAGAAAGTCTGACAGAGTATGGGGTGGTGAGGATCTAAGGAAGCAGATTAAAGGGAGTAGGATAAGGTTGAGACATGAACTGTCAGAAGAGTGAAAGAACAGCAAAAATAGCAGGAAGTACTGCTACTATCTAGCTGGTGTTCCCTTTGTGAAAATAACAATGGTTGGGCAAGTTATTGAGTGCACACACTAAGGAATCCTGAGTTAGCTGGGTTCAGCCAAGGCTTGTGCCATGGAGAGTGAAGAAAAAGCATGGTTTAAAACTGGGAAAATCACCTTAGAAGTTTGCAGTTGAAAGACTTTGGAAAAAACATGATTTTATGTGACTACTTCCATTTCCTTTTATGTCTTCTTTGCTCAAATTGCTAAATGGATACTGTGGATTGCTTGTTACTGTCAGAACTATTGCTCAAGAACAGGAGTATTGCACAAGAAGCAGTTTGTATGAAATGAGGCTTTACTGCATTTTCCAGTACGTTTCTCTTTCCTAGCATAGCTTATGAATGGCTTGGTTGTTGGGTACTGTGTTTTCAGACATCCTTAGGACGTTGCTCTCTTTTCCATACCATAAGCAGACATTCATTGGTTGTATGTGGGGTAACCAAAGTTGATTTCCTCATAGAGCTCTTAAATGAATTTGTTTTTAAGATGTAACTATAGAGTAGCTTTATGCACACATGGATACTTATTCCCATAGACTTTTTATATAGATGCAGAGATGCATTTAATTCTTTGCATCCCTTAAAGCCCTTTATTCACCTTAATGTTAGCCAAGTGCTTCAGTTTACTTTCTTTTGTTTTAAATGTGTTTAAATAATTTTGATGGGTATACAATCCCTGCAGGTTTTGTTACTGAGTTCAGAAGAAGCTCAGTCTGGAGCTGTGGCACATTTTGTAACTTCCCAGTCTGACAGAGGAGAGAAGTGCATACTGCAGGTTATCTTGTCCCATATGATAAATCCACTGCACATGTGTAGAGCAGCTGTGGCTTTATAACAATAAATACCAGTGTAAATGGCACGCTCATGAGGCAATGGACTTTTATACAGACAATAACTTGGTTACCTGTTGGAAGCATTGGGCTCACTGCTGTTCAGCAGAGGAGCAAGAAAACAGTTGTGTACACTGGGAGCACCAAATGCAATGCGTGTGTGCAAGGCTGAGCTACTGCATGTGCCCAGGGTGAGTGGTGTGCAGGGCAGCAGCCAGACTTCAGCAGCACCAAGCAACCCACACAAATTCAGCAACTCCAGAGCTCCCAGGACATGCCAGTTCTTTGCTGGTCCAAGGGTGGAAGAGGAGAAAGGCCTGAGACCCTTCCAAAAAGGCAGCTAGGATCTAGGTGCTCTTATATCCACTTCCAGAACAGTTCCTGTGGGTGCCCTCAGGCAAAATGGAGCCAGCACCACCAATGGCTGCATAACTGACTTAGGCCAGGAAGGTACAGAATGGAACTAGAAACCAATGCAAACTGAAAGGCAGCTGTGATCGAGAACAAGTGCTCCAACACCATTCCAAGGGTGACTGCAATAACATTTTTATTCATTAATTCATTTCTTCTGGCAATCAATTAATGTCTCAAACTATAGTCTGTACAAATCTCAGCAATCTATTTAGCACTTAACATAGATATATTGCATTAAATTGCCCTGGTTAAGTGGAATGCCAGCAGTATTAATTACAAAATTATGCCATACCTAGAGCATTTTATGTAATGTTTTGCTAATACTCCATTAATTTATTATATTTTTGCCTCATAATTTATAACATTATTTATATGACCTTTTTCCTATTAATTTATAATAATTTTAAAAAGCATAACTAGTTTATAACTTTTTATCCAAATAAGCAAAAGTATCCATGATATAAATTACAGGAGCTATTTAGGAGTTCAAACAACATTGGGGCATTAAAAATCTTTGGGCACCTTAGTTAATATAATTTCACAGGCAAAACATACTAATTTTTTCAAAAAAAGTTTCAAGAAATCTCTTAGTATTTTTCATTTAATGGAATGCAGAGAAGGGAATAAATTTAGTTTAGCAGAACCTTTCAAAATAGTGTGTCATTGCACATGATTAAAAATTGAAAATGGGCAAAAAGGCAAATAAACATTCAAAACATAAGTATAACTTATTCCAGAAATAAACTGTATTTATTTCTGTTTAAGTGCATCATCAGTAATATTTAACTGAATTGTCCAGGACAGTCAAAACAAGAAGGTTGTACAGATATTGTTGCACACCAATACCAGCTTTTCCTGAAGAAATATTTGGAGGGAGAGCTGAGTGAGAGAGGATTAAAGAAAGGGTGATGTTTCACTGTAATGCCACCTTTGTGTAATGCATGTACTCAGTACATAGTATCTCATACCTATGAGACACTGAAATTTCTCATTACTTGGCTGTAACCTGTGCTTCCAGTGTTAAGGTATTTCCTGATCTTTCATCTCCTTTCATCTAGAATACTCAAAATATTTGGGAAAGAGAGAAATATGTAATAATAAGTAACACATGTATGTTTGGTGCCACATTCTTCAATTTTTTTACATTCTTTTGAGAAGATAAAATTAATATTGGCCTTTATTAAGCCTTTCTACCAAGCAAGTAGCACTTTTGCCAGGAGAAGCCATTTGTTATGGGACCTGAAGAATTAGCCTGATGATTTAGTCAAGTACCCTGTTCCTGATGCTGTCACTAGTGTTCAGCATGACTTTTAAAAAGCCCCGTTCCCACTTTGTTCTTCCAGCTTTGGCCTGGTGTTTGAGACTAATAATATTCATTTTTCTTTTTACAGCACTGTGAGATCTACAGGTGACCAGTGCTTTGTGGATGTGTTCCTTTGTTGGCAGTATTTTGTCTTATTTGGAAATCATCTAGCCTTTCTGTCCCAGCTCAGCTGATAAATAATGAAGGAATATTCATATAATTTTCATTTTACATATCTAAAAATGGTGTTATGAAGGAACTAGAAAACCTTGTTGCCCTGATTCTTTGCGTGAATACTGGTGAAAGCAGACAGCTTTAGGAGAAGGTTTAGAACAAAGTACTTTCTGTGAATAACCCATTCCAAATATATTGCATTTTCCTGAGGCAGCAAGGGCTTGGCTGAAGTTGAGGAGTGGAGAAATGAGAATGGAATAAAGAGAATGAAAGCAAAGGAAAATACACTCAGAAAATACACAACAGAAAATAAGCCAAAAAATAGGCTTAGATTTTTAACTAAGTGTTAAGCTTTTCCCTTCTAATCTGATGACTCATTTTTGCAAGTCTTCTTAATGTCTTTGAAATTGATTATTTAATTAAAATTTCATCCTAGTAATAGCTTGAGGTTGCTTCTTGATAATTTACCAGTACTAATCCTATCCTTCTCTAATAAACTCTGAGGCTTTTTGCCTCAGAAATTAGCCTGAAAATTATTTTTATTCTCTAATAAATTGGGAACTGCCTCAAGCTATTATTATATTATTTATAATTCTTCAGACTACACTAGTAACTGTCCTGTTTTACCTTGTGAAAGGAATAAAAACATAGTTATATGAGATCTTGCTATGTAGATGAGTCTCTGTCAGTCAGAGGCAGAGGGAAATTTCTGGGAGAATCTTACGATGCAGCCTTGTGGCACCTAAAGGGAGCTTGCAAGAAGGCTGGAGAGGGACTTTTTACAAGGGCTTGTAGTGGTAGGACAAGGGGGAATGGCCCTAAGATGAAGGGGGGTAGATTTTGATTAGATATTAGGAATAAAATCTGTAATATAAGGGTAGTGAGGCACTGGAATAATTTGCCCAAAGAGTTTGTGGATTCTCCATCCCTGGAGGTGTTCAAGACCAGACAATGTGGCTCTGAGGAAGGTCATATATGTCTCTTTAATTAACAAAATGCTCATAGCTTAGTTAATATGAGCTACAGATTTATTCTTCCCATGTTTGATCTTTCTGACAGAAGTGAATGTCAAGACAAGCTGTCTAATTTTGTCTCACATTTTGTAATGGATTGAATTTGTTTCTGTCACACCTTTAAAAGACATATCTCTGATAGAATTTTCATAATGTCATGGGTCTTGCTTTGTTTGTATTCAGTTCACACCCATGATAATCCTTTAGGACACAGTGCTGCAAGGTGCTGAGCAAAACTGGGGAGTTTCTGAGCAATGTCAGTTCTCATAGAAACCAGTGAAGCTAAGGGCAATTTGCTACCCAAGGAGACCTTTAGTACTTCAGAGTTAGTTAATCCATTTGTCTAGTAAAATAAATGGATAAGACTGGGGTGGAAAGCATCTTACCTGTGGCTCCCCTGAGGCACATCTCTGCTGCAGTCACAGGACTGCAGGCTGTCTGCTTTGGCACAAAGCTCTGCATAGGCTGCAAAACCTGTCCTGGAGGGAAAACAGCACCTGCCAGCAGGGTTGGCGTGTTCGGCATGTGACAGAGTTTCAGAAAACATCTGCCAAATCCAATCACTGGTAGAAGGTAGTTTCTGAATCTGACAAAGCACAGTCATGAACTGAATCTGAGTGTGTGGTGTGCCTGGGCCTGTTGTGACTTGGGCCACTCTAAGTATAGACAGAAGTAAAAAAATCTTCAGTCTGGACCAGCAAAATGCCTTTGGTGTTTCATCTCAAGAAGCCCCACATGCACTGTAATATCCTGATCTGCTGCCTCCTGTCCCAAAGTAGGCAGCCAAGCCTGGATCCATAATTCTTTACAATAGACACCTCACTAAGCCTTGTTTTCCTGCACCCTCTCTACAGACAGTGGAGAAATACTGAAATCTCTCATTTCCAAATTACCCTTGAAGGCTTTGCTGTGTAAGTAAAATAAATTATTTTAGGGAATATTTCTAGGTGCTTCTGCTGCTAACCTATGCTGTTGATGTCATAGGACAGACCTGGCACAGTTTTAGCCAATGCTAATGCGCCTTTCATGTTTCAACAGTTTCTGTGTGGGGAGAGGTAGAATGGAATTGAGCTGGGGGCTGTGAGACACACCTGCAGAACACCATGGCAGCACAGAGAAGCTTGTCTCCACCTGACCCTGGAGGGAGGAGATGCCATACAGCAGAGCCCTGCGGATAGGAGCCTGCCAGAAGCTGCCGGACGGGTGAACAGCGAGTGCTCCCTCCCATACAGGACCACTGAGAGGTGTGTTACTGACATGGCAATGTGAGATAGGCCACTTAGTGAAAAATACCATATAAGGAAATACTGGGTCTTGAAGAGGTGTATAAAACCAGCTCGTTTCTTTGAATAAACGTCTCAGATTCCCTGCCAGTCTGAGTCTGTGCCTTAGCTGTTATGTCACTTCTGGGTATAGTTTGAGCACCAACATCATCAACAGATAACTTCCAAATGGAAGTCTGGATGTGTCCCTGTTGTTGATGGTGAGAGTGTTCAGCAGTGTGGCTGCAGGATGTTCTCTGTCAGCCAGCAGCAGCAACAGATGAAGACTGAGAGTGTATTTTATTTGCTGGTGGAGAGAGCTTTCTATTCTAATACAAAGCACAGGTGGAAAAAGTGATACCAGCTGTTACTTAAGTGTGCTGTAATTTCAACAATCATGTATGAAGAAAGATCCCTAGCCTCTAGTGTCTTCTGAGCATTTGGTTTCCAAATACATTCTTGTTTTTCCTTGGAGGCTCTTCTAATTTTTAAGCTATTGACACAGATTGGGTTGAGAGCAAAGCTATTTGTCACTTAACTTAAAACTAAGTTTTGTGAATTCAAGCAGTGAGGATAGTGGCTAGTGGTGCCCTCTGTTCAGATCCTGACTGCAGAGGTTACATTTGGATGGTCTAGAGAACCTTTCTGAGTAAGGAAGTCTTCATTTCTCAAACCGGAGAATCACTTTTCACTGAGATGTAAGAGGTTGAACTCAAACTAAGGAGAGTCACAATCCCTTTGAAAGTGTGTTGACCAGGGAATTTCATGGCCAGGTGTGGCCACAAATACTTTCTGTTTCAGGTGCTGTACAAGGGACCTTGACCTTCTGAAATGTGATTAGATGGAGACAGCAAATGGTATGACCGAGTCAGACACCCCAGGTTCAGCATTTCCCAAGCTCATCCTCAATATTGCAGATTTTTTTCTCAGAACCTTTGTTTCTGAGAGTGACCCTTATCTTTGCAAGAAATCTGAGTTCTCTCCAGAGACTACTAATAAATTTGTTAATATTCAGATAGCATTTTGAATCCTTCTATGCTCTTTTACATCAATGAAGGTTAACTCTTCTATGTATAACCTCATTAGTTTTGTTAGTTTTAAGTATATGCCTAGACTTGTTCTTGGCTTTGGGAAAAGCTGGGCAACATTTGCAGAATCATGTTTAATGAAGCTTTGGCATTTAAGGGTATTGCAAATGCAAATATCATGGTATGAACGTAATATTTGTGTGTTATAGGAGGTGAGTCTTGAAATATATTAAAATATAATAGTATGACACTTGGGCTTTTCCTTGAAGTTTACCAACATCAGCCAAATGTTTGCAAGAGGAGAGGAGAAAGGAAAGAGAAATGGAAAAGAAAAGAAAATTTTAATATGCAGGAATTAATGAAAATGGTATTACTTTTGCACCTAAAGTATAGAACCTAGTCTTTTTGTTTGTTTATTCATTTTCTACTGTTGGTTTTTACTTTATAAAAAAATCTTGCCTTGTATACAGTCAAATGCAGAACAAATGCAGGGAAAGGCAAATGAATTTGTGTGAGTAGCATATCCAGCCTGTCCTAGATGCTAAGGGTACATGTATAGCTTACTCGTAATATAATAATTTGTAATTACAATATAATGCGTAATTGTAAGAGTATAATAATCTAATATGACAATATTACAACATATATGTGGGGAGCACCTTTTTAAACCCAGGAATTAGTGATATATAAAAGCATAAAGGAGCATAAAAGTTTGAATTCACCAGACATTTTTAGCTGGCTCCTGAGTTATTTTATGCTTATTTTAGTCTTACAATAGCATTCAAAATACCATTGTACTCTGCTTCAAAGTTAAGTTAGTGCTGCTGTATATAGGCACATTCCTTTCACCATTTTTGAATATGGGGTCAGACAATTTTGTTGGGGGCAAGGTGCTGAGGAAGGATAAGCAGGAGTGCTCTGATGACCTTGTCTATACATGCATACATTCTCTAGAGCATGTCACTTCTCATTTATCCCAGTCACACTGCTCAAATGCAGTATCTTCTTTTCCCACTGTAGCATGAGAGAATGCGGATGTCAGGATTGCTGGCCATGATCATTGTTCCAATCACAGAAATTCACAGTTTGCACTTGAACAGCTTCTTCTTGAACAGCTTTAGGATTTAGGATGATCTGGCAGTTTTCAGCTCCCTGTTTTGAATTATTTTCATGTTCACTGTCAAGTGTGTGTGTATGTGCAGGTGTCTGTCTGTGATGGTTGGACAGCCAATGGATCACTGTTTGGAAATTACTGCTCAGGCTAAGCTTGCACAGCCATTCTAGCTAAAGATAACATTTAGCTCTCCTCACACGGCCTGCATGGCCCAAATAAATTTTCAAAGTGTCAGTCTGGATTTCTATCTTTCTCTCTTCCCTTCCTAATCTCTGATGCATGTAGCGGACACCATGAAATGGATTTTTCTTGCATCTGAATTTCACTGATTTCCTAAATCCTGTTTGCCTGGAGGCAGAATGACAATGTGACTTCCTCCTTTTCCATTTGGCTCTTAGTGCACAGGACAACACTGTATGTTGGCACTTAAGCATGACCAGAAGTACTCCCCACTATGGCCGGTTCTTCCCTTCATCTTATTTTCCTTTCATATTTTTATAAAAACTTCACTACTGTTTCTTGTGCCCGTTCAGTTCTCGCTGCTTTGTGTCCTGAGCCATTGCTCACATTATCTTGCCTATCGAGAGCAGAAAGGGAGGCTGTGCCAGCCCAGACAGCTGTATTGACTGAGGGTGTGAAAAGCTCATCCCACCAAACTGACTGTTCCCACAGCTCCTGTGAACTTCTGATTGTTTGTTTTCTTAGTTTATGTCAGAGGAATAAAAGGCAGAAGAGCTTTTGCTGGATTTGGATCAGTGCTGGGGATGGAGCCTGGTTTCTTCGTATGTAATTGTGGTTGCAGGGTTTTCACCCCTGAAATTGTTTCATGTGGACAGAGGTTTTGAATAAAATCCAGAAACAGGACATGTGCTTTTATATCAAAGGTAAGCACCAGATTCAAAACTGCAATTTGAATTCCTTTCTTCTTCCTCCACTCAAAGGGCAGCTGCTTAGTCTTCAATCAATAAACACATTTTGTTTCATTTTTTTAACTCCAAGTCTCTCTGGTGCATAGAGTTCTCCCTTTTTTATGTGACCAGGTTAAGACAATCTTAGCATAGCTAAGTAGTTCAGTGCTTAGATTGACTTGGTGTCCCACAAGCATCTATCAGAAGGAGATGTCGGTCTTCTCAGAGCATTTCTAAGACACAGCAAAGGGATTGTCCTGCTTCAAAAACATGATTATGGCAACTGCTTTCTTTTGAGGGCAAGGCTTGGGTGAAAATTGCTCTCCCTTTCAGAAAAGAGCCTACTAAACATTTGTCATGAAAGTGGGAGAATCAGATCTGCTGTCCTGTAACCTACATCTTTCTAGAAAGACTTTCTTAGTATTGTGCTACAAGTTATTTAAATTAAGGAAGGACACTTTCTACTTTCCCTCTTAATGCTATACCATGGTGAAAGGAAGGCATCAAGATTCCTTGACTAAGAGGGGGACGGGAAGAACATTGACAAGGGAGCATCTTAGCCATACCATGTACTGGTCCTTGCTTCTATAACTGGTTATTTTGTCAAAGACAGCACGGAGGGTAAATGTTACAGATGATCTGATCAAGCAAAGGAAGTGGGTGATGCCTTTGATCAGGGAATTGAATTTTAAAGTTAAATTAATAAAAGGTCAGAGGCCTATTAAATTATTCCAGGTGCAAAGCAGAGATGTAAGGAAAGTAATTTTGGCCTTTGGTACCAATCTTCACCCAAATACAACTAAATGGACTGAGGTGTGGTTTGTTGCTTTTGGCTTTTTTTTTTTGACTCTGGTTCTTATCCTGAGGCAGCCAAGGAAGATATATGGAACAGCTGGATTTTTTTAGTACTTTTTCAATAACATAAAGTGCATTTTGTCTGTGATTGTTTTGGCGCTGTGGGGATTACCAGTGCTACCTTTATGCTGAGTGAAAGTTCATTCTTAGGAGGCCTTCAAACTGTCTGGTGCTTCAGGGCTTCTGTTGCATGTATTAATTTTAAGTGAACCCTTCCTCTAATTATAGCACAGCCACACAGCAGTTCTCTGAACTCTGTATTAAACTTTGTGTAAAATCCTCATTGTCTCTGCAGGAACATAGCTATCAGGAAACTCAGGGGACAGCCATGTCAGACCTTTCAACATTTCAAAAATTGAAAAACAGTGTGCTCCAAGGAGCCTGCATAAAATCTTTCACTTGGATTCAGCTGATGTTACCATGTCAGCATGAATTGCTTGAGGGAGGAGAGAACAGCAATGCTTTTCTATTTCTAAACACTCTCTTTTACATTTGTTTAGTTTATGCAGCATAGTTTCATTTCAATCTATGCAGTGTTATACTGTTGGCATGTTGCTTTCAATATTCACTTAAAATAGAGGATATAAACCACAGAAACTAAACTGCAGCAAGGGGGACAGATGGAATTTTTCCTCTTAAGTAAAAAATACAAAGTAATGAATATGTATGCAATCACTTTTTTATGTGTGACATACAATGAAGAGGTCTTTGTGTCATAGCCCCCTAAAATGCTACAACCTCTCAGAGATTCTTATATAAATCAAATTACACAGAATGTAATGTCTTCTCATTAGCAAAAGGGAAAGACTCCCCTTCTTGCAGGGAGTGGCAAAAAAAAATCCATAGATATTTAATGAAAAATATTAAAGCTGTGTCCTTTTGACTAAAAAAAAAGAATGCCATAATAAAACCAAGTAGCCTAGGAAGGAAACAAAGCACACTTTCAACAACTGCTCTCTTCTACCCTCTATCAGTTCTTCTGCAGCAGCCATCATCCAGATAGCTGAAGGGCTTGTGTTAAGCCTCTGCCTGAATCTCTTTATTATCTGATTTCTGTATTAATTTACAAAACACGTGAAAGAAAATGTAATCACACCAACTAACAGTAGGATTCACATTCTGCAATATTTTCCCAGGAAGCTAGGGTCTTATTTTGTAAACAGCTGACAGAAATTGTATGCACTAAAGTATTTGATCAAGTAGTCTGAACAGTGAAATATAGTGAAAAGTTCATTAAATATATCTTAATGAAAAGATATGTTGTCCGAACAGAGCCCTCAAGTCAGTGCATATCTTTGAATACCTCTTAAGCACCATTGTACTTACCAACTATTCAAAATAAGAAGTAAAATATGCAAAAGTGAGTTTTCAGTGGAGTCTAGTGAGACAAGCATCAATCTCTTTTCTTATCTCTCTACATTTGGGTGATCTGAACATGAATGATTTTATTTTCTCTATAAAAATATGTTCAGAAGGCGGCAATTCCTAAACCAAATGAATCCAAATGAAATTCAGTATTTGAGTAAAACAGTAGCTCATACTATATCCTCTGCAATATCTAAGTATGGCTCAGGAGTGCTCTTGGAAAAGCTGGACTCCAAATGATTTGTGGACTGAATTCTTCCTCCTGTGCCTACCTTGTACTGCCTGTGAACCCACAAACTTAATGCCCAATAGGTTACTTGAAAGCAGGTGTGGCAAGTTCTTATCTAGCATTTAAATCGTGAGACTCTGACTGAATGGAGCACAGTCCTTACAATTTCTGTTCCCGGGCCATTTTCTGTTTGTCAGCTTACTGTATATGTGCATTTATTTTAGAATCTACTGTTCACTGTTTGGTTAAGTCATAATTGCTAAGCAAATACATCCTCTCAGTTACCAGAACAGGGAGCTATTGTTTTGAAAAATTGTGCTGTTTAATATACAAATCCAAGATAATTTCATCTGCTGTCTTTCCCAGCAACACAATGGACTTTGCCAATCATTGCACTAAATTTGCTTAAGAGATAAGAGTTAATATGAGCTCATTCAGCTTTGCCATCTATCAAGCAGTAGCCTTGAGTGTCCTCTTTAGTATTCAGTATTATTATATGTTGTCCTTGAGGAGTTTACACATTGCTTATTTTCATTCTCCTGTTATAATGGGGAAATTGCTTCACCTTATAAGCTTGATCTCCACAGTCCTGTATCAAAGATATTTTTATTTACCGTATTTTAAAATAGAAGAGATATATTCCAGGGGGGTAAAGATCTTGTAAATATATTTGCTTTTAACTGAACAAAAGAGGCAGTACCATCATAAGTACCTGAGGGGCCAAATGCTGGGAGTGCTTGGTGGGTCAGACCACCCCTGGAGAGCCAGCCCTCTGCAGCCCTGCTCCTGCTCATCTGCTGCCAAGCCAAAAAATGAAGCATCAGCAAGGTTCATGGCCAGGCACAATCCTTGGTTTATCCTCAGTTCAGCTGAAGGCACGGACTCCAACTCCAGCACAGCTCCCAAGTGGAGGGATCACAGCTCACACAGCCTGGCCACATCATCTCAGAGCTGGTTTGAGTGCCCACAGCCAGAGCTCCAGGAAGGGCAGAGACACTGCAGAGCCTCTTGACGCTCTCAGGGCCCAAACAATGAGTAGAAAAAAAGATTGCTGAGGCTGCCATAAAGTACAGTAGTGGCCCTGCATTTTGGAGCACCCCAGAATGATTCCCACAATGCTTCCATAGGAAAGTAGAGTGGGTGCTAAAGAAGTATCATACTCCTCAGCTTCTTCTGAGTAAGGCTGTAAAGCCAATGACAATATCAAACTCTAACTTTATGCAGAGCTAAGAACACCTATAATTGTTTCCAAGACCACATTTCATGGAATCATGGAATCATAGAATCATAGAATCACAGAATCATAGACTCATAGCATGGCTTGAGTTGTAAAGGACTTTAAAGATCATCTAGTTCCAATTCCTCTGCTGTGGCAGGGATACCTTGCACTGGACCAAGTTGCTCAGAGCCCCATCCGACCTGGCCTTGAACACTTTCAGGGATGGGGCATCCAGAACTTCTCTGGGAAACCTGTTCCAGTGCCTTGCCACCCTCACAGAAAAGAATTTCTGACATCTAATCCACACCTGCTGTCCGTCAGTTTCAAGCCAGTTCAGTTTGAAGGACACATAGTGATAGCCTTAACCTATAACTACATGCCCTTGTAAACAGTCCCTCTCCCTCTTTCTTGTAAAACCCCTTTGAGTACTGGAAGATTTCCATAAGCTCTCCCTGGCACCTTCTCTTCCCCATGCTGAACAGCCTCAGCTCTCTCAGTCTATCTCCATAGAAGAGGTGCTCCAGCCCTCTGATCATCATTGTGGCCCTCCTCTGTACTCAGTACAGTAGCTCCACATCTTTCCTATGTTGGGGGCCTCAGAACTGGATGCAATTGTTACTCTTAAAAGTTCTTTGACTATTTGAGTTGCTTTGCTTTTAGAAAATCAGAATTTAGACACACTGTACTTTGTTGTTTTTGCAAGCACAACCCATGTAGGACTAATACACTGTGCAAATACAAATTATTTACAGCATAATGTTAAAGTATTCTTCATCTTGTGTCAATACTGAGGTCTGTAAGTATTTTTCACACAGGCAGATTTGTATAATACATATAATTTATTGTAGTTTCATACAACATGAATTTGCTGATTAAAAGCAGTGGGAAAATAATGAGCAGAGAATTGCACAATCATTAGTTTATTGAATGCTTTGAGAAAAATTACTGTTATAGGGAATGATGTAGAAATACAGGAAAAGAGGAAGTGTTCACAGGAAAAACAAAAACAAAAACACACAAACAAAAGATATGAAAAGCAACAAGAAAATCAATATAAAATCACAAATCCATGATGTATGAAAACTTCTGGTTCTCCAAGTGATCACAGAAAGAGCAAAAAGGGCAGAGTTTGCATACATGAAGACCATTCCATTGCAATGCCCTATTCAAAATTGTTTGCAACTTCTTAAGAGAGAATTTGGCCTCTTCACAAAGGTGCTCATTGAGCATCACCCTCTATTACTGAGAAATATGTATAATGTACCATCAAATAGCAGGAACATAAAAATTAAAAAAAAAAAAGACCTGCATTTTTAATTTTAATATATTTTCTTCCTCCTTTGTACTTCTTGATAAACTAGGTAGAGAATTTCAAGTGATCCTGGAATATTTAGGTTCAATTTTTCTGTTAATGTTTGCCTAAGTTACCGAGCAGATGCCCTGGTCTACAATATTTAGAGGCTGTTACTGGAAATTAGCCCCTGACATACCTGTGTCAGACCAGTACGAAAAAAGGCATGAAAATGTAAGTGCTGAAGCAATCTAAAAGGATGTGCTATAGTCTCCTGGTCACTCTCAGATAATAATCAAATCACATGCCTTGAAGTAATAAGGGTAACAATAAAAGCAGTTTCTAGAACTTTACAAATTCTTTCAAGTAAAACACCAAAATATCTTTGACTTTTCTTGGTAAAGGGTTCGCAGCCTCTTAACAAAAAAGGGGGGGGAAAGTATTAATTGCTTCTGCTGTCTGGCCCTAAGAAGTAGGAAGGTCACAGACAAAACTACAAGACAAACTTCACAAAACTGGAGTCAGATTTTTCAGGCGTTTAACAGGGAATGACAGGATTGTCACTCATATCACACAACCTAGGCCAAGGGAGGAGCCTGTTTCCTTTACACATTCACTGCTTGGTCTTGTTGAAACCTGTCCTTTGAAGCCATAATTTTGAGAACTATTTCACACATATCACCTCCTGTCAGTAGGTGGGACAGAAGTGACACAAGGAGCTCTGATTTCCTTGATGGCTGCACAGGCAGGAAGCTAATGAGGCTGCTGCATTCCATCACCTCCTCAAAATAGAAGCAGATTTGCAATTAATTATCAATAATATGTTTTCTGGCTTTCCAGAATAGTGCAGATGTTCAGTGGGGGTTTTTTTACTATAGGTGTGTTATAAAATGACAATCTACTCTTCCTCAGCATTCAGGAGTGTCCAGAATCAAAGCCCATGCGGCACCTACTTTATGAGCATCCTTCTGAGAAATCTGTTGAAAATGCCTGCCTACCCCAGCCACTTGTAGGTGTTGTTAGTTGACTCAGACTTTCACACAAGAGTAGAATCATAAAATTTGCTGACTTTTATATGATAGATGCTAACTTAGACAGAAATTCCCTCAAAACTGGCTGGAAAATACATCGACAGCCCATACTTTAGCCTTGTCAATTGATGTTTTTCACCTGCCTTCTCCATAAAATGTCAACACAGAGCTGCTGTCCTTCAGAATGGTGTGCTTCAGTTTAAGGCCAGCCATTTTATAGATATGCTAAGCACAGCCCCGAACCAGGGACAAAATCTAACAGTAGTTTAATTTATATGTCCTATTTCACCTTCCTGAAATACCAACTTGCTTTTAAAGTCGTGTGTTTACAATGGAGACAGAGGAGAATGTTCCTTCAAAATTTTAAGAAAATTTCTAATCATATCATTGAGTAAAAGGCTGCAGACTTACCCTAACTTGAAGTCTGAAGATTTACATGGGGGTTGTTTGGGTTTTTTTCTTCTTTTTTTGCCTTTTTTTTTCCTTATTGCCTCAATACCTTCTTGCTGACAGCTTTGCACAAACTTTAAATCTCCCAGGACTCTTAGACACTAGCCATGTTTTTTACACAAATTCCTCACTTTGATAATTTCTTCAGGTGAATTGTTTTAGGTCCCAATTCTGTGAGAGCTACTTAAATAATAATTTCTTGTATATTAGGAGCTTAACGGAGGGTCTCCATCAACTTTGCTGTATTATTTTGGTGTTTTATTTCTTGGGCAAATTGTAGCTCCAGTTGATGGAGGGTTACCATCAATTGTGGGTTAGACAGCTTCTGTGCAGCTTCTTAAAAATAAACCAAAACAAAAGCCCACGACTAAATCTTGGTTTTCACCTCCCAATAATACAACTAGTGAGGTTGAGCCAAGAATATTTAATTTTCTTTCTCGAGGGTGATAGATATATGATATGAAACAGCATCACAGCTGGCAATTGTACCTGTCTAGTTGTGTAGGTATCTATTTTTTTCAAATGGATTGGCAGCACTGTTTCTCAGGGTTTACAACAGCACTGAGAAACGATGGGAAGTGTCTGAATGAGAGAGGAAATGTCACCTCAAACTGGTGCTGACATTTATTCAAGAAAATTTTTGTGAAACTGAGATTATGGAAAACAGTGATTTTTTTTCTCCTGATAGATGAAATGAAGTCATCAGTAATTTCTTCTGTCAAGGAATATTGTTATTACAGGACAGTGTCTGTACACCATTTTAATGAATAACAAACTTTAGTTTTAGATTGAACTCGTCACTTTTTCTGAATCCTGTGTCCTAGTTTGTACATAATTAAATCAAGGACAATCTAAATGTGTCTGTTACATGTGAGCTCAGATTCAATAGATCTAATGATCATAACTATATACCTATCCATACTGCTAGACACAGAAAATTCATAAAGGCTTCTTCAGACTGGAGAGCCTATACTTCATCTATTTCCACAAGGCCCAAGGATAAATCTCAAGCCTATAAAACAAACTGGGAACCACAATACCAAGGGGATTTATAAAACTATCAAGGTGAAGTGATCATTAACGGTATTTTTTTGTAAAATACAGGTACACTCTGAATGTAATTTATAGACAATATGTCATATGAAAAGGTATATTAACACAATTCAAACCTAGATGACTACAATTCAGCTTCATTAAACTATAATTACTCATATAGATTAACATAAATGGGACCTGAAATTAATGATGGAGGTTTGTTTCTGTCATGTATTTGCTACCCTCAGCTGAAGCTACTTCAGCCACAAGAGGAAGGCATCCAGGATTTCGGGTAATGTTTTCAAAATATTCACCTTCTGCTGAATCCATGAGAATTATTGCTATACCTTCCTTACATTTATAATGCTTTTTCTCAGAGATAGCTGTGTATTTTTATGTGATTGATGTAATCTCATCAGCAGTCAGAGCTCATTTGTGCATTTTTCCATGTTTTCAAAGCTAAAATTTAGTTTTTTCTCCTTTCCACGAATCCTTCTAAATTTATGAATACACTTTTGGAAGTGGTTAGGCAGTAGCAGCCATTGTAGAAATGCTTTCAATGTTGCTGGATATTGCACACTTCCACACTATTTCATCTAGGTGCTTAAAAAGGAAGGGAACCACCTGAAAGTTTTGTCAGAGGCTATGGTAGTTTTGCCCTCCGTCTATTTCACAGCCAGGCCAGTGGCAATGACATTCCCTTGTCAGAAACACAGGAATGGTACATCTTCTGTCAATAGGTGTTTGTATTTTATATCTTTAACTCTTTTAGAAAAGAATTTTCTTGGTTTCTTTCATTTCAACAGAAATACAAACAAAAACAAAACAAAACAAAGCCTCTTTGGACATCTTTGTCAATTTTACCAAATTCCATTCATATGGAGAAATACTTATAGAGAAGTTTATAGCTGTTTCCCAGTCAGACAAGTGCTAAGTCATTAGTCATTAACCACCGAGGTTAGATTAGTCACCTTTTTAGTCTCAGGTATTTTTTTTTTCCAGTGGCATAGGACTCAGAAGAAATCTGAATATTAGCAACTTTGCTTTGATCTGTCTTTGCATAAATGGGCAAAGCGATAAGGATTACGAGCTGAGATTCTTTTAGTTTCGTGGTTGAGTCCATAATCCCAGGCAAGCACAGTAAGTTGGAGAAGGTGGATAAAACCAGCGTACAGGGGTTTTCTTGTTTCTTCCACCTCCGCAGCCAGGAGCATCCACAGTCACTCTCATCAGGGCTCTAAGTGTACCCTAGCTAGCTACAATGCTTGCCTTCTCACAGTACAGAAGCTAGACTGGACAAAACACTGATAAGAATGTAATACACATCATTCCACCTGAGGTGCAGATGCGGACTACACATTCAAGCAGTCTTTCCTATATCAAATATTCATTAAATAGATAATACTTAAAAGCATCAGATATGAAATACAGGAACCCAGTACATTGCCTTACCTTGCTAGTTTTACACACTTTATGCCTGCATGGATTAACTAGTACAGGTTAAGTTAAGATATAAATTTTAAACAAGAGAAAGCATGGTCTCTTAACATACTTCCAGCACAGACTTCAAAATATAGTTTTAGCATGGAAGGAGACTATAAAAAGCATAGATGTGAGCTGGGCATCATTAGCTTAAATCAGGACAGCTTCACTTGACCAGGTTGCTAAGGAAAAGCTTTCTGTTATATCCTTTGTTCTTGAGCTTTATATTAATTTTCTTACACCTTATATGTGCCACAGAAGTTTTTCTCGGGCTGCCTGCTGACAGTTTTCCATAAAAGCACATGTGAATCAGCAGACCAGGCTCTTCCGTTATCTGTGATATTATACAACTGCACTTCACCTTTCCAAGAGTAATTATTCTCACTGCTAAAACCAAGTAACAGTATTCTGGCTCATTCTCCTTGGAGATCTCCAGAGGAGGACCAGTCTTACAAATACTAAGAGTTATTGCTGGTGGATCACTCAAATAATACAAATTCAGTAGATATTGCACCCTTAAACACCTTGTTCTCTTGCAGAATATTATGTGTCAGGTTTCATTTCATCACTCTCTGCTTGTTGGTCATTATGTCTTCATCCTAGATAGAGAAAGAAAAGTCCAGTGCTGAAAAGATTGTTTCATTCAAGTTTCAGCAATTGGAAGAGAAAGGCATCTCAGGGTGTTGAAGATGCACTATCTCCAGTATAATTTTGTATAATAGAAAAATTCTGCCTTCAGAGAACACTTCCTCATAGCCCAGTCCCAGTGTTGCATTGGCTATGTTTCCAGAGCCTTTGACCTACCTAAATTTTTAATGCACTTACAACAGAACTTATTCTTTACAGAAGGTTCATATCCAGAAAGTAGCATTGGAGAGAATCTGCTAAGATTACTTCCCCTACTCTGACAAGCTGAGAGAACCTCTGACCAGTTCTTTAAGATGCATTCTCTGTGGGAAAGTGCTTAGAAAGC
This sequence comes from Corvus kubaryi, assembly GCF_017639235.1. Lineage (NCBI taxonomy): Eukaryota > Metazoa > Chordata > Aves > Passeriformes > Corvidae > Corvus > Corvus kubaryi. The sequence goes on from NW_024582091.1 coordinate 19,199,506, forward strand.
AGAGGAATCTGGCTAGCATTCACTGTCCTTGCTTTAAAAAGTTCAAAAACACCACCATAGAAAGATACTAAGCTAACAACTGAAGAGAGCTGGTATCGGGACAGAAACAACATTTAATGAAACATCTTCCCATTGCAATTTCTTGGGGCGGTTAATTGTAGTTCAATATTTAGTAAAATAAATTTAATTCCATTATTATTATTTAATTTTTAGTTATCTTGGTAGAGAGAATTAGCTTACTTTTTTCCTAACAATCATTATCACTGAGTGAACTCACAAATGGAGGGCAACAGTCAGCCTTTACATGGGATGAGCTGACAACTGTCATCAAGTGTGTTTCTGAATTAGAATTACAGAGTTCTCAGGAACGGAGGCATGTGCTTTCCATCCCAGTGAAAGGGCTGTTTGGGGGAGTGGTGACACTAAATGCCATCTCACTAGAGAATTATGTCTTCTGGCAGGCAATAATCGAAACCCTTTGGCAAGCAGCAAGAAGGATCTTTAAGTGGCTTCTGACTTGGGGAGTAAGGCTGCTCATGACTAATCTATTTCCAGACAAAAAGGTACAAGTCAAAAGTACTCAAAGACTCAAAAGTCCTGTTTATGCCTTTCTGTGTTGTCCCTCCAACACAGATGGGGTGGTTGAAGTTCCCCATGAGGATCAGGACCTGAGAACACGAGGACAGGGCTCCTGTCTGCCCATAGAGGGCCTCATACACTCAGTTTTTCTGGTCAGGCAGCCTGTAGCAGAACCCCACTATGATGTCACCTGTCCCTGCCCTCCCTTTAATCCTGGCCAACAGCTCTCCGTCAGCTCCTCACCCATCCCCAGGTGAAGCTCCACACATTCCAGCTTGTCAACGACATAAAGGGAAACACCCCCTCCTCGTCTCCCCTTCTGTCCTTCCTAAAGAGCCTGTATCCTTCTATTTTAGCACTCCAGTCATAGCAGCCATGGCACCACATCTCCCTGAAGCCGGTAGGATCACAGCCCTGCAGGCATGTACATGTCTGTAACTCCTGTTGTTTATTCCCCACGCTGTGTGTGCTTGCACAGAGGACCCCAGTGAAGCTGAATTAGTGGCTGCAGTGGTTGGAATGACCCTGAGATTATCTCACTTGGTTAGAGCACAGTGCTAGTAATTCCAAGGGCCTGGGTTTGATCCCCCTACAGGCAATTCACTTAGGAGTTGGACTCCAGCCTTACATATGTCTTACAACTCCAAATATTTTGTGATTCTGTGAATTCCTGTACTACTCTTCAGGTGCTCTCCTGCTGACCTGTGATCTCTCTCCAGGCTCTAGGCATCTATTGCTGGCCCTGGCATCAAACCATCAAACTGTTGGGTTTGGGATGGACTGAGGTTCTGCTCCCTTGGTAACTTTAGTTTTAAGCCCTCTTGACCAGCTTGGCAAGTCTGTGACTGAAGAAAACACTTTGTCCTCTCTGACAGATGGACCCCATCAGCCCCACATAGAACAGGTTTCTCAAAACGAGTCTCAAAGACTAAGCAGCTGAGACCCTGGCTGTGGCACCAGTCCTGTAACCATTTCTTGATCTGCCAGATTGGACTGGTCCTCTCAAACACATTTCCCTTTGACTGGGAGGGTTGATGTAAAACCTACCTGTGTTCCAGACTCCCTTACTGCTGCTCTCAGGACTCTGTAATTCTTGATACTTGTCAGAGTGCTCCTGGCAGTATCTCTGGTGCCCACATGAAACAGCAGCACATAATAATCAGTGGATGGTATGAGATCTCACTCTCAGTGACAACCCTGACACGAGCCCCTGGTAAGCAGCACTCCTCTCTAGGGGGCACGCCAGGTCAGTAAATGGCTCCTCTGCATCTCTCAGAATAGAGTTGCCCACTACTATTTCCCATTACCTTTTCTTTCTTGTGCTCGCACATCAGGCTGACTTCCCAGCTCCAGCATCTCTCCTGAGTTATGACAAGAAAGGTTGTGTTACCCTTATGCTGTGTCTTGGCATAACATTCTTTGTATTTCACACTTCAGAGTGAGTTATGTAACAGCTACCATCATTAGGTAAAGCCCTAATATACGAGAGATTTAGTAAAAGGACCTTCCATTCTATACGCATACAGAAAGAATCAACTTTCAACACACTTACTGCACAAAAATCCCCTTGATTAGATGTGTAGTCATAATTGCATACAGATCAAAGTGCTAATCATCTTGGCTGACAGCACCAGTGATGCAAAGCACTAATATTCCATCCAATATTCCCTTTGAAAAATGCCCCCTGACTATGAAATACAGACACGCTTTGCATTTGCTGGCTTAATGTTTTTGGAGGTTCACAGAGCTGTGTTTCTATCTCACAAGCTTTTCTTGGCAGACGTTTATCAATCAGCATCTCTTCATTAAGCTGGCAGCCACTGTAAAAACCATTAAATCTCTGAGCAGTTCTGTCCTAGGCAATCTGTCCTTCAGTGCGGGTCTTTGCAGAGGTGCTTGTACTAAAAGGTCCTTGTAAGAATTTTGCAATGATCTCTCTGTCCAAAGATTTCTGAACCAGTGAAGACTTTATTATTTTGGCCTCTCCCCGTACAGAGATTTCAGGAAAATAGGAACTAATGATAAATTAAGTGGTCTGGGATTCAGAGCAACAATCAAGGAAGGAAAAATGCTAACCTATTTTTGCATGTTTAGAGTGAAAAAAGAAGACTCTAACTACTCTTAGGTATGTTCATGTCAATGATAAGCTGGCAGGCTTGCTGGCAGAGTACTGTATTTTTTGGTACAAAAAATTTCAAAGATGTGGTTTCTAAGCAACTTTAAAAGGCACAGCACTAAATCAGACATCAGCAAAGCTCAGAGCTTCTGGAAGACACTGCCATGACCAGGCTCATGGGCTTTGCTAGCTTGAATTCTTGTTACAGCTATTTCATGATAAGAAATTGAAAGGTGTTTCCAGAGCAAGGAACAAACCAGGAAAAAATAAAAACATGAAAAGATTATAGTATTCTGAGGATGAGAATGTTGTTATGTATTCATTCGCAATCTAATTATCAGGATAATGAATTGGGTCATGGGGATATTTAGTGTATATGAAGATTGTCAAGATTTAATAATAGGCAATAAAAAAGTAAGCTGCTACAGCCACAATTGTCCAAACATGTGAATGAGACTAGTTTGCACTAAAGAAATAATACCTTTTATTAGACCAGCTGACAGAGCTTGCAAAAAGCCTGAGCCTTTCCTCCAGATGGGAAGCAAGAGCTTCCATTGTCTAATAAGCACAAGTGGAGCAGAGCATGCAGCTTGCATGAGAATAGGTGATAGGATCATTAGATCCCAGTCTAGGAAAAGAGCAAGAAATACCACCTAAATCATGAAAAACATTGAGAAATTACATCAGGATCAGAAGAGAAGGAAGAAATTTTATTTATTGCATAAATAAAACAATATTTCTTTGGGTCTATGTTGTGTCTATGACTTTAAGCATCTGGTAGAATTATGAGTTTTAGTTCCCAGATTTGTCTTTTGAAAGTATTTTATAAGTTTCCTCTGAGTATCAGGACTGAATTGTCAAAGATGAAGTAGCTGGCCTGTGGAAAAGTTTCTCCCAGTGGTAGCTGTATTTTTATGTCCTGAATCAATGGCATGTGTGAATTCTTTTTAGTACACAGTGGGTGTGTTGTTTAATCCAAGCAATTTCAGGGATGCCATTTTGTGCACTAAATGAAAGTCTGGAGTATACTTGTTTAGGTGTTTGTTGTGAGCAAGAACGCAGTGATCTGTGTTGCTGCTATGCATTATTAAATAGGATAACCAAAGATCAGCATACTTACCTCAAGAAAACTTGCTCCACAAAGGTAATGATTTACAGATACTCCAGTGTATTTGATCTGCAAAGAGCACTCACAAGACCTCCTTCATCATTCTAAAGATGACACTCACCAAAAATGGGTACTCTTCTAAGCAAATAAATCAGACCTGAATATTGTCATGACTTGCTACAACAGACCCCCCCGCAACCGACACTTCCAAATAGACCAAACATTTTGCTAAGCAAATTTCAATATATATTGGGTTTTAAATTGAAGTATGCACTAGACTTGAGGTTTTTCTATGCTGCACTCTGTGTAATCAAATCATTAAATATGTAAAACCTATTCTGGAAGACAACTCATCCAGAATATCTTCTGCCTCTGTCACGCTCACTACACTCCTGAGCTTTCAAGTAATCTTCCAAAGCTTATCAAACTTCTCATCAAAAGCAAGCTTTCCACAAGCCAGCATACATCATGCAAGTGAAAAAACTGACATCACATCTCCACAGGAACCATAATAAATGTTCTACCAGACTGAGCCTAGATCTCTCTACTCAGATAGCCCTGACTCCAAGTTCTCTTCCTTTTCTATGCTATTCCCCTTCCAAACAGCCCATCCATGTTTACCCTTTCCCCAAAGGACTCATTTTTGTTGACTCTTACTCAATATATGTATGATCATTCTCAAAATTCCTACTTTTGTCAGCATCCCTATCAAACTAGCATCATCCTTGTGCTCTCTATACTTTTCATATCAGTGTCTTGTTCACAGCATCCCATGCAAGAACATAGGAGCAAGAGTCCCTAGTTCTGGCTACAAGCTTGACAGATCAGTGAGGATATGATGAGATTATTTGGATTTTATGCTATAATGCATAAATACTCACTGGAAGAAGTTGTCCTGGGCCATTTAACATCATTGTGATCCAATGTTTCAGTGATCTTTTACCATGTGTGATTTACCTTTAATGTCACACAACACTTGCAACATAGTTCCTTTAGTACTAACCCTTCTTATTATAATCATTTTAACTGGAATGCTGCAGAGCACATTGTGCCTCATAATAAAATAAAGAAGATTTTTGAGCTTCGATTCAATGAGAAGCATTAGAAGGATAATAAAAAGCCTTCTCACAAAATCAGCGTGAAGAGAAAAATATAACAAGGTTTTTACTAGAATTGCAAATAAACTGTTTGCAGATACAATTTAGTAGATCAAAATCAGGGCAGATGGCTGTTTGAAACATTGGAGCAAGGAAGGACATTGCCTTAGTTGTTAATGCATTGCACAGAAGACATTGAACAGGTAGGTTACCTAGAGGTAACTTTATTAAACAGTACAGACTTGAATGTTCCAGCAGGACTTGCCATGCAAGTCACCTTTCTCTTGTAGTACCATCTCTCCTGTATTACATGATGTCCACAGAAGAGCAGGAGAGATGGTGAGGGGTCTAGAGAACAAGCATTATAAAGAGCAGCTGAGGGAGCGGGGGTTGTTTAGCGCAGAGGAGGCTCAATGAGGACCTAATGTCTCTCTACAACTACCTGAAAGGACGTGGTAGTGAGGTGAGTGTTGTTCTCTTTTCCCAGGTCACAAGTGATGGGATAAAAAAGAATGGCCTCATGTGGCACCAGGAGAGGTTTAGACCGGATATTAGGAAAAATGTCTTCACCAAAATGGTTGTCAAGAATTGGAACAGGCTGCCCAGGGAAGTGATCTCTGGAAGTATTTAAAGAATACTAAGGGACATGTTTTCTTGGTGGACTTGACAGTGCTAGGTTAATGACTGAATTTGATCATCTTTTCCAGCCTAAATGAATTTATGAGTCTATTGATATCAATATATCAGTTTTTAACCTCCTCCCATCACACAGGATGGAGAATTTAAAAATCTCTTTATTACACTATTACACTATAACCCGCTTCCTAGATACTCAGTTTTGCAAGTACTCGCTGTTGCAGACTAAGAGAGCATGGCCTGCTGTCCTGCCCAGGCAGAGGAACCCCTTTCCCACATTCAGGAGGAAGTAGCACACCTTGAAATTTCATACTAACTGCAGTGAAAGGAAAATGAACAGGAGTAAAAGCTTGGAAAAGGGAAAGATTTTCCTTGCCTTGTTAGTTCATGCAGCTATTGCCTATTTCTGAGGTTTCTGTTTGGGAAAATTTTCAGCAGAAATTTTCAGCGTCACAATGCAGTGAAGCCCAGTTAGGATGTTGCTGCAATTTATAGTTAAGAGGCCAGTAGGAATGTGAGTGTTCTGGACAGTTAGTGACATTTATTGTTCCAGCATCACAGTTTGTCTCCCCACAGGCATAAAAATAATATAGAGAGTGTAGTGCAATTGTGCTCTTACATAAGCTCCTGTAGAAGGTATGATTGAGATATCTTTATATTAAGGGTAGTAACCAGCCTTAGAGAGGTGAACTCCTCTCTACTTTCTCCCCAACATAAAAAGGTAAAATGATGTATTTTGGAAAATTGTTCACTCTTAGTATTTCTTGTTTGTAAGTGGATAAATACAGTAAGAGCTACAGAACTACTAAATTCTAATATTTTCTATATTTCAATCTATATCTTCTTTCTGCAGCTCTCTTTTGTGCTGGATTGAAAATTCAAGAGTCACAGCTTCAGCTTACACTCCAGTTACAAACAGCAGAACATTTATAATATTTTTTTCATTCTGGTGTTCTTAGGAGTTTAGATCAAGAGAGTTCTTTGACAATTGCTTGCACATGTCCATCAGAAACCATAAATAAATTCAATGTTACTGAGACCTTCATTATTTCTGACTGTTCTGGTTTTGCAATAAAAACAATCCAATACATGACATATTGACTTGGTAGAAAATTTAGTTTTTCAACCAGCCCTGTTTAGGCAAATCAAAGTAGGGATTTTTTAGGGGGAAGCCTGTTGCCAAGTCTTGTTTTGTTGCAGTTTGATGGAAGGCTGAGCAATGCTGCTAATGAGATCAAGCAGAATCTACCTATCTAGTTATCACAATAAATGTACAGCAGTTTATCATATTATTTCTACTGGAAGGCAATTCCATAATCTCACCCCTCTAGTGGCTAAGAATATACCTTTTTCATTTTCAGTCCAAGTATATGGTTTATATGCCTTGTTCTTGCACCAGTATTTCCTTTGTTTAGATAACCATTTCTCCCTCAGTCGTGATACTCTCCCAATACGTCTAGACAAAGCAGTAAGTTGTGTATGGATTTGTCCTACTCTCAGACTTGCTTTAAGGCTAAAGAAGTCACATTCTAGCTGTTGTTTGTCTGAGAGGGTCTTCCCATTTTTTCTTGCATCCCTTACTTTTTCCAATTGTATCTTTCATTAAAATGAGATCAGGCTTCCTACCACCTTGCATTAATTACAGTCTCCCCTACTTCTTTCCATTAAATACCAGCCTCAGGATAAATGTGAAGTTAAAGCCTGAAAATCATTTCCTCTGAACTCTTCTGGTAATTATCTCGTCTCTGTTACAAGTTCAATGACAGAAGAGTAAATTGTCCAGAATTGGCAAATACAATCACAGCTTTTCTGCAGAAAAGGGGAAACTGCTGCTTTGTAACTAGCCAGGCTTCCCTAACTTGAGCCTGTCACCATTTCTGGCCTCCACAAAGCTCTTTCACACAAATTCATTTTAGAATCAACTTGTATGTAATTCTGGCTACTGGTACATAGTCAAGCATGAAGTAAATCCTGAGGACGGGACCAATGCCTTATTGACAAGTTCCCAAATTCTGGGGAGTTGTTTAAAACTGAAATTTTGGTGGAGAGCGGTATTTATTGGGGATGAAGAAACCTGATCAAATTATTGTATGCTGGATTACATTTAGGCTTATTCTGCCTAAAGAATTACTCCAAATGCCACGTGATGAGGTCAAGGCTTGGTCTTTTTTGGCCATCAAGATCCTCTGATTCAAGGGATTTGGTTTTGTATGTTTATTTCCTGATTACAAGTTTGATTTGACTATGTCATCAGGCTTTGTTTTCTACGTAATTTTGGCCTTCTAAGTTACAAAGATGCATCAGAACTGAAGTACTATAAAATGGAAATGAAGAGAAGTAACTATCTGTATAAACTCTTTGTCTGTGTTCCTGATACACCGGTAAATTTTTATATGTTGGATTTTAAAATTATTTTTTAGATGGGAACTAATGGAAAAACAACTGTGTATTTCTTCCCATTCTTGGTGTAGAATTGATGACTCATTATGATATATTGTACACAGGTTTTGAAATTTCAGCTGATATGCCTATTCTTTGCTGCTTCACAATGCATTCTCTCTTTTGAATTTCGTCTGTTATAAAGGTCAACTAAGTAATTTAGTCCAAAAGATGAGGAAATAAATGAGACCATTAGAAGTAGCAGAATTTGTATGATACCAGTTTATCTGTATATCTACTATATGTTTTATGCAATTACCCTTCTACTTAAGTAGTTTTAAAAATACATTCTCTAAAATGAAAATTGTATCCCAGAGTACCATTTTCATTTGCATATCTGCTACCACTGCTCTCATTCACATGGTGTTGGTGGGTTTCTTTACTTTTTTTCTTGGTCTGCTTTACAATATCTTCATTTTTTATTTCAGGCTTAAAGTAAAAATACTGAATTTGTCAGGCTAAAGAATGAAGATTGTTTGTGACTATGTGTGAGAAGCTATAGATCCAGTAACACTGGAAATGCTATAGAATGTTTATAGTAGAAGCTGTTGGATGGTTTTATGTCAAAGATGTGAAACAGCAATGACACTGAAAAGAAAAACAACTTTTAGAAATTCACCAAGAAATTCCAAGTGGATCTATAACAAATGAGGCAGAAAGCATCATCTGTCATAAGAAAAAAGTACTTGAAAGGACAAGGATCTTGCAAAGTGCTGATTAAATGTAATATGCTACCTGACAATGCACAAATGTGAAATGCTTCAGTGAAGAAGATGAACAGGTCCTCCACTGCATCAGAAAAGCAGAGTATTCTTGCTGAGGTCCATTATCATTAAAGTTGTTAGCATTTGTGTAACAAAACATTAAGAAGAAAAAAGTAGGCAAATAATACTACAAGAGGGATGATCCAGATTCCAAATGTTCTAAAAGACTAAAAGCTCTGAATTACTTGCATTCACCAAAAACAATCTCTTTTCTAGTCCCACTTACTAACAAGCCAGCAAACCTAGCTCTGTCTGGGAAGTATCATGAAAGATGGTAAATAAAACGTTCAACCACGAACCGCATCCATCACAAACTGAAGGTCAATTTGAAGTAATGCTTCGTATTATCCCTACCAACCCAGGAAAATTTATTTTCTATCCAGGATAAATTTAACATAGATTATCTAGCACTACAAAAAAAAAGAGTTGAAAACAGCCAAACCAAAAGAAATAAATATCCACACAGTTTTACAAGGAGCTGATTTACGGACAGGAGTTGACATTAAAGGACAGACAAATTCTGGTATTCTTTACCTTCAGTTCTGAATCAGTGCTCAATAAACTTTCATGCTGAAGAATTAATCAAATTCATCAGCTAGGACTGGAAAATTGATAATATTATTTTGTCATGACAGTTTCTACAGTCACTTGTGAATAAAGTCATCCATGAAAACATCTGACATTTATCCAGAAGTTAATAACTATCAGTGTGAAGTTCATTGAATACTAAAAGAGATGGAAGAGAAACTGCAGTTTATTCACTGACCGGAGAAACTGACAGAGCCCTGAACTTCCAGAAGCTTGACTGGAGCTTTATTCACTCCTCTGGCCCTGTCTTAGGACAATGTCTACTGACCCAAGGAGACCTTAAGCTCAGGGGAACATCCCTCCAATGTAAATGAAACACAGTGGTCAGATTGCATTCATTGCACTGCAGCCTGAAACACCATCAGTTAATTTTATGAAGATTAAACAGAGATTAAGAAGTATCATCATGTTGTTTTTCCCAAATCAGTCCCCAGTGTTGCAGAAAGGCTGTAACGCTTGCAGTACAGATCTAGAAAGATCTAGAATCACAGAATATCTCTAATTAGAAGGGACCCATAAGGATCATCAAGTCTAACTCCTTGCTTCTTACCTAAAACCAAACCCTATGACTAAGAGCGTTGTCCAGACACTCACTGAACTCTGACAAGAGTGGTGCTGTGACGACTTCCCTGGGGAACCTGTTCCAGAAACCAACCATCCTTTCAGTGAAGAACCTAATGGCAAGCCTGAACTTGCCCTGATGAAACTTAATTCCATTTCCTCTTGTCCTGTCTCTGGTCACCCGAGATAGGAGCTCAACACTCCTCAGCTCCACTTTTCCACCTTGAGAAAGTTAGTGACTGCAATCAGGTCGCCCCTCAACCTTCTCTTCTCCAGGCTGAATAAGCCAAAGTACCTCAGTCATTCCTCATAAGTTTGTCCTCAAGATATTTCACCATCTTTGTTGCCCTCCTCTGGAAACACTCAAATAGTTTTATGTTCTCCTTATATTGAAGAACCAAAACTTACAGTACTTGAGGTATGGCTACACCAGAGCAGTGTAGAGTGGGAAGAAAGCAGAGAGAGGCGACACCAGAATTATGGTTCACGGATCAAAGAAGAAAAATCTGTTACAGATCCTTCCTTACTTCTATCAAAAATAATCCAAACTGGATTACATTTTACATTCTGATCTATTGTGCCTGTGTCTCAGGCAGGTGAGATAGAACAAGCTACCTGCCTGTTCTCAGTATCCCAGCACCAAAGATGCCTTTTATCCTTCTCCACTATGAACCTAAGATACAAAATGCAACTGTATGCTTGACATAGACAACAATGAAGTAACAGCATGAGACCTCTAGAATATATCTTCATTTTCCACACTTCATTCTCAGAATTAATACCTTGTGCAACATCTGCAATTTCATATCTGAGATGTTACTTTTTGAAAACTGTGCTAAGAATCTAGTTGAACTACCTACTCAAGCATAGTGGGTAGGTGTATCAATGCTGAAGTTAGGCTTCATGAAGTCATATCCAAGGCACATCTCTAGATGTATGAAAGGAATTTTTTCCTTGGTTACAAGATGGTTACCTTGTTGATGGGTTTCACTAGGAAAAGGCATTTCAATTCATCAGCAGTGATGATATCTGCAAAATAAATGTCAATGTTGTAATTTAAAACCGTTTATTTTCACGAATCACATGAATTTCTGTGATTGCATGAATTACTGACAAGAGAAAACATTCTGGTCTTCTTACATTTGTATCAGGCTGGGATTAGAGTAGCCTTGAGAGAACAAGGCTGATTACCCCCTTGCATCTCTCAACTGCATTGGATTTTTTATATAAGTTAAACTAAGCATAAGATATATCCAGTATTTAATAGTTCCTTATACGTGCTGCTCCATGTCCTAAACATAGGTGTGTCTCAGTTTTGCTGCGATGTTCAAGACTGTTGTGAGAATCTCAGTGCTTCTATGAAACAGTTAATGCTGATACTCAGATTCTGGGAGGCATAAGGATATTCATTTTACAACTGTTGATGGCTAGACAGTATCAACATGGTATCTGAGATGTGATTCTGCTATATAACTCAAGAGAGAAAAATTATAAAATATGTTTATTTCAATTCAGATCTTCAGATGCTTAGTGTTTAAAAAGCAAGACAGATGTTGAAGCCTTGCTTGAAGTGCTTTAGGGTAACTGGGTGATGTTGTGAAGTGTGCATTCAGAACAGAGCTATCAAGACTGTGTATTTCTCTAAGCATTTCTGCAAACTATTGGCAGTGTGGAAATGCTCCCTGCTGTAGACTTCTACGTCACAGTGATTCCTGATTCATGAATGACGGCCAAGTATTAAAGTTAAAACATAAAGGAAAGCCAGCTACTCGTATCTCCTATGTAGAGAGGGCAAAGCTTTAAAGGGTAGCCTCAAAGCTTTCTTACCTTTTGGACTCTGGTTTGTTTCTAACATTTATGTCCAGTACGCATTCCTGATTATGTGTCCATTGACTTTTGGCCTTCAATAACATGTCTCCAATCAAGCAAATTTTGCCAAGCCTTTTGATATGTGATACCACAGCAGTAGGACTGAGAAAATAAAATATCCATTTGGATTTTTTGCTTGCAACAGAGTTTTTAGCTTCTAATATAGCTATAAAATGGGGAAAAAAAATTGTCAGTGATAAATCACGGCTTATAAATTTTGCTACTACCATGAAGCCTAAAGCAAGACAAATAAACAATGCATTACTGCTAGATTTTTAGATGGGACACAGACATTAAATTACTTGTATTAAATAAAATGTACAGGCTGTGGACAGATTCAGACAGGAAAGAAGATTGACACAGAAAGCAGCTGCAGCAGAAGTAGTAAAAGAAAATCTGAACATGGAAAAGCTACTTGGAAACACTCTGACTTTTAATTAATAAGAGAATCAATCCCTTTCCACTGCAATTCTGTGGAATATCAACTTTAGAAGAGTTGTTTGAAATCTTGAGGGAAAAGGCTGTGAGTAATCAATACACTTTTTTTTTTCCTTTTTTTTCAATATTTTGTAAAATGGAAATACCAGTATTTTCATTCTAATATTGGACATTGATCTAGTGACACAAAGGCAGCCAGCAGAGAAACATGTCTATATTTTCTGAAGGCTCAGATACAGCTGATATCATTGCCCATGATGATTGGTCTTGTCTGAGGGACCATCAAACCAGCATTGTTGCCAGAGCCAGAGGTGATCTGAGCAGAGGTTCCAGTTCTCTGGAACTAAGAAAAGGAGTACTGTTACCTGAGCAAACTGCTCATGTACAGAGCCAGACAAAAAGTATACGGGTTAACAAGAACAAATGCACTTACATACTTTCCCTGGCTTTCTTTACAGAATCACAGAATCATGGACTGGTGGAAGTCGGAAGGAAGCTCTGGAGATACCCAGGTCCAGCTCCCCTGCACAGGCAGGGGACACATTGAGTCAGCTGCCCATGACCATGTTCAGAGAGTTTTTTAATATCTCCAAGGATGGAGACCACAACTTCTCCAGCCAACCTATACCAGTTCTTGGTCATCCTCACAGTGACAAGAGTGTTTCCTGACGTTCAGAGGGAAGCTCTTGGGTTTCCATTTGTGCCTGCTGCCTTTGGCCCTGTCACTGGGTACCACTGTACTTCATGCTCCTTCCCATCAGATGTTTACATTCATGGATGGGATCCCCCTGATTTTTCTCTGCTCCATACTGAACAGTCCCAGCGCTCTAAGCCTTTCCTCACGGGTGAGATGCTCCAGTCCCTTAATAGTCTTACTGGCCTTTCACTGGACTAAGTCCAGTAAGACTGTATCTCTCTTGAACTGGGGAGCCAGAACTGGACGCTGAAGTGTATATTTCATATAAAATGCAAACTTTTGGTCTGAGTATACTTGATAAAATTAGTAGCAGAATTTTTCAAGACAGGGCATTCCTTCAAAGCATTTCCTTTGTGAAGTGTGGATTACAATACCATAGAGATAACAGGTTTCCCAGCCTTTGGGTTCCATGGTTTTAATAAGGCCATCTGACTAGAAAGAGAGATTTTTGAAATTGTACATGCATCTGGGTAAAGTACATAGCTTGATATATAAATAAACTTTTGTGTTGTTTTTTTCCTTGATGTGCAAAGCTCACAGATGTTCGTTTCAAACAGAAAACCGGCATCATGATTAAAGCACAGTGTGTGCTCTTTTATTTGGCTAGAGGTAGAAATGCAGGGGAATGGTATCACTCAATGATATAAATATTGCAGAGTAAGTTATCTGAGAATTCTTTAGAAGGCTGCTGTTACGTGTGTATTGGGGATTTTCAAAAGAAATACAAGTTGGGGGAAACATTTGTTGATGCTCTCAGTCTGCTGCCATTATCGCCTCAGTAAAACTCTCACTGGATGATGAACAAGTGCATAAAGCAATGCTTTTGGAAGTCACAACTACAGGTGTGTACTATTGCAAATACTTTGTGGACTGTGAAATTCAAGTAAAAACAAAGTATCTTGTTTTATCAGACCAAATTAAGAGAGTAATTTTCACTTTCAAAGCATTCAGGATGGACCCTCAGACCCCTGTGGTTCCACAAGCAAGCAGAATTATTGAGACAGAAATTGTCAAATGACAAGTTTTGTGTGAGAAGTTGTGTTCTGAGATATTTTAATATAGAGAATGTATAATTTTTACAGAATTTAATTTTTTTCCACAGCAGACATATATTTTCCCAAAGACAGAACACTTTCTAGAGATCATAGAGTGTGAAGAACATACAGCAAATCAGCTTCATTAGCTGACAAAGGTCTTAAAATATTTCTTAGAAACTCGTGTTTGTGGATTAATGCCAATGGCAGGGATTAATCCTCACTGCAAGGTAAAAAGAAATTTAGGTTAAAGATATCTAAATGTGTTAAGATGTACCTGTGTTTACCTAAACATGATTCAATAACCATGTATTCATCACCTGGATGGGTCTGTTGAAATATGACTGTGATATTTTGCAGAACCAACATATCAGTTTTGCTGGCAATATAATACCTGCATTGCTGACTACATAACTTTTATAATTTTTCCTTTGATATGGTAACACTGCTGCACAGAAACAGAAGCATCACCTTATGCCTCACAGCTCATCTAATCTGCAGCTAAGGCTGAGATACTCGCAGAAATTCACGCACATAAGGTAGGAGTGAGTCTGCCTGAATCTTGTGTGTCCTGCTGTGTTTGAGTTTCATGGAATCATAGAATAGCTTGGGTTGGAAGGAACCTTAAAGATCATCCTGGAAGAGTATCCCTGCTAATCTTGTGTATCATTGGATCACCTCTCTGATGAACCAGTTCTCCCAGCATGGTTTGTAGAAAAGTTCATGGGCCTGGGCCTTCAAAGGTTTCTCTAACTGACTATTTACTCAGTCAAGGTATTTGAACGTGAAACTTTATCAGTGACACTTCTATTCTGGCTTCCTTCCAGCTTTCTTTTTGAATCCTATCATATCCATTGGGGTTTCAAATATGAAAATGAAATCTCAAGAGGACTTGTTAATAATTTTGTATTGGCTGTAGCTGGCACTTACTCTGTTGGGCAATCCAGGCGAAACTATTTGTTGTATAATCCATTAATAAAAGTCTCCTTTTAGAAATCGATGATATTTATGTCTTATTATCTCAGGCATTAGATGCAAGATTTACCTGTAATATCAGAATGACAGTGAATTAGTATGGAAATGAGACTGCTGTGGTGTTTCCATACTGTGTCTGGTCACTGCCTCTTTAAAAAGAAATAGAAACCTCACACATGACAACCTCACTGCCTTGGAAGACACTTGCTAAAACTACTCAGACTCTGAGAGGGCACAAAACCTGTCAAAGTATTGTTTGTATTTGCTCTTAAACTAGAAATTGCTTATAGTACAGTTCATCTCTAGAACCATTTATTTGGTTGGCAACTTGGAAAGGACTTTGCAAATTGGTATATTTATTAAAATCAGACCCTTTTTTAATTCCCTTTTTCTGCTGTTTCAGTCAAGGTTTAGATGGCTCATATTTATTGCTCTCTTTGAGATACAGCATAGAGAGCTTTAACATCCTGCTACTGGTTTTTCATTAAACCACAAGGCACTAAAGATATTGGCCTTCTTCCTGATGTTATTTAGCTTCTATGATTGTCATGCATTCACCTAGATGATCTTTCCAGATCTCCTCTTTCCATCAGAGAATGAAAGTAACCTTTTCTATAATTGGTTTTTCAAGGAAAAGAGGGACCCATTTCTCAGTGGATAATAAATGATGATAATCGTCTGATTCCTCCCATAATGCGTAGCACCCTCTTTTCAGACAAGAAAAAAATAATAATTCAGGAAAGATAATTAGAAATTAAATTGCTTCTGAGCATTTCTCTTTCAATGAAAACCTCTCTCACCCTTAGTTTTCTGGACATATCTAATCTAATCATCAGCTGTCACTAAGTAATTGAATATCCTTGAGTTTGAACTGTCACAGGGACAATGATATGTCTTTTCCTGTTACTTTTGACTTCAGAAAGAGATGTCTTATATGTAATTGCCCCAGGTGGTTCAGCATTCAAGCTCACTTTGCCTGCCAGCTATATGTATGTGTACAAACACACACATTAACACAGTGAAATCAATGACAGCAGAACATGCTGTAGATTATAATATATGAATACATGTATATATTATATATGTAGTATTTTCTATTCTGTTTAGAAAGTCACCTCTTTTGGATAACTCATTGTGGTGGTTTGACCCTGGCTGGACAAAAGGTGCCCACCAAAACTGCACTATCACTCCTCTCCTAAGCTGGATAGGGGAGAAAAAACATAACAAAAGGCTCATGGGACAAGATAAGGACAGGGAGTGATCAGTGAGCAGTTTACATCATGGGCAAAAGAGAGCTGATTTGAGAAAAAATAATTTAATTTATTATCAAACAATCAGAGCAGGGCGATGAGAAACAGCAGTCCTCCTGAGGCTGTTCTTAACTAGTTAGCTCCAGGCAGAGATGCATTCAGCATATTGGTAGGTTAGAGGTGCTTGTCTCTCCCTAAACCTTTGTTTCTTATTCAGATACACAAATAAAATGTGCTGGATTTATCACTGACACAATTAGAAGTTATAGGGTTGAGAAGATATTCTTCCTAGGATCTATTTCTTAGTGCTATAATACATCATGGCATTTAATTGACCTAATGCCCATAGCCATGATTCCACATGCAAATTTCGTGTGCCAAAGTTCATGCTATTTCAGCTCCTACATTACAAGGACAAAAATTAACATGGTGATTAAAGAGTCAACCTAGATTTGCAAATTTAAGCATTTCAGTGACAGCAGGACAGTATGGGACCAGTTTTTGTCCAACAGTATATCAGAGAGAAGTGTCCATCTGCATGGTTCTATGGTTAGGCAGGAAAATTAAGACACATTGCTAAGAGGTGAGGAGGAAACTAGCCAGGTGAAAATATAACATAGGCTATGGAAGAAGACTGCTGTGATACAAGAAAACTTTAGTTCATCTAGTTAGTCTAACCACTGTACTGTAATCACTAGCAATCTGGATCTCCTATTTCCAAACTCTAACTCCTAATGTTTAAATTCTCTAAACTACTACAATAAAATCTGGACACAGAGAGTTGCAGATAAAGAAAAAAAAAA
The DNA here is from genome assembly GCF_017639235.1 of Corvus kubaryi. Classification (NCBI taxonomy): domain Eukaryota; kingdom Metazoa; phylum Chordata; class Aves; order Passeriformes; family Corvidae; genus Corvus; species Corvus kubaryi. The sequence goes on from NW_024582091.1 coordinate 19,216,460, forward strand.
AAACCAAACCAACCTTGGCAGATTATTTAAAGACAGACAAATAATAAACTGCTTAACAGAGTGCTGAATCTCTTCTTTGACAGTCATGACATTTTAGGCACCTAGGATCAAGCCAGACTAGCCATGGCTTCACTTATGAGCAATGTTATTCTCTGCTGCTGCTGCTCACATTTTATATAATATCTTGGTGACTCACCAGTGAGTTAAACAGATCACTGTCTTCTGAAGTCTGGAACTTAGATACAAATGTTCCATTTACACCTTATGTGCTGTCCTTTATGAGATATCTCCCCTGCAGACATAGGGGATTTTCTATCTTATCAGTGTTTTTCCATGCATTTTTATTTTAACACCAACATAGTAGACCTTATTATGTTTATTTTTACTTCCTGCTTTGCTTTCTAACGTTGCTTTTACCAGCTTGTGCTGACAGTCTTTAAATCATTGGTGCTTTTCATTAAATCAGATCTCCATGATGCAAGGCAAGATCCTGGATCAAGTTACCACCTGATATGCTTTTCAGTGTTCCAATGCAACTATTGAGGCTACTTGCATGCTGAAAGTAATCTAGATGAGCAACTCTAGGAACAAAGTTAAAATTTTACCATTCAAATGGAACAAATGGAAAATAGGAGAATGCTATTAGGGGATGTACATAGAGCTAATTATATTTACATTGTGAGGTCAAGTGAGTCCTTCTACACATTTATTTTGACTCCTTTCCCTCTATGAATTTAGTTGTGCAATAAACACATGCACAATGTAACTGCTTGTGCAATGCCTGAAATAAGAAATCTGATCTTTAGATATATTTGCATTGAATGAAACATTATTTTAAAAGTCATGTATGCTATATGCAGACACAGAGAGGAGTGACAAAACAATTTTAGGCATTTTGTGTTGAGGTCAGGAAGGTTAATTTGTGCAAGTGTGCAAAGTTTGGCCAGTAAGTAAAGATTAGTCTAGGACATCTCCTGAAAATTAGAATCTGAAAATATTTTTTTGGTCAAGTTAAATTTAAAATAAGCACTTTATAATTTTTTGAAAATATGATTGCACAAGCTTTTTTGCTCACTAAATTGAGGGTTTTATTTATAAGTACATTTAATCACACTGCAGTATATGCCTTAAGGATTTGGAACAAAATACTGGAGTTATCTGATTTAGTTCTGTGTCTGTAGCACAATATACAATGACTTGTTTGAAAAGTTGTTGCAATAAGAAAGAAAAAAAAATCTTAGAGCAATGAATTTGGCACTGTTTTCAGAGAACTGTAGAGCAACTGTATTGTGGTGCATAAAATTTGGTACTGAGGTGCCTCAACTATACTTTTATTTATGACTGCAATCATCACTCAACAGTGATAGAAATTTTCAGGATTTCTTTTTAAACCATTTGGGTTCATTCCTTTTCTATAATTTTCCAGAGTGTGTATTTTATTCCGAGGTGAGCATACCTCAGCGTTGTAAGACAAGGGATGAATTTGCCTTTGAGGTTTTCCTTTCCTCCACAGAGGCAAAAGGGAGAATCAGATCTATCCCTTTAAGCCCAAAATCTGAACATGATCTCTTGCACATTGTGGAAGCAGCCTGTGAGAGTAACAAGTTGAAGCCCATCCCCAGGTTTACTGGGAGAGAAGAATTACAGGAAGTCAAGCCCTGTTACCTGTACTGAAGACAGGCATTTATCAGTTGAAGACAGCATTGAAAACATTTACATTCCATGCCAGGTGGAAGACAGACTTATTGAAGACAGTATTAATCACTAGGCATCAGACCAAGCACCTGTTTATGAATATGCAAAATACTACTCGGAGGGAGGCTCACCTTGCTTGGCAGAATAGATGCATTGTATCAAAGGAATCTGTTTAGTGTTTACTAAGTATCCACTCTTCAGTGGTGACACCTTTAATTTATACTAATTCTGAATGTCTTTCCGCATGCTACAGAAACATCAACTACCAATGCATGTTATGTTCCTCGATCTCACCTAAAACTGTAATCTATAGTACTAACTTCTGTAAAAATAAAAATACATAACTGTGCTTTAAGAAAAAAAAAACTACCCTGCACTGAATTTCAGTGGCAACTTGGCAATAAGTTCTCATGTACTTCTTCAAAAGACCATAAAATGTATTTGTAATGGAAATGTAATATTGTATCACTAACTACTTTGATGCTTTTCCTTAGGGCTGGACTACAATAGAAGAAAAATACAGCTGCTGAAGAATGGAGTGACTGATGTATAACAAAAGAAATGTGGTGGAAGGCCTAAAAAAATACCACACAGAGTCCAACCTTGACCTTGATGACTTTTAACCATCCTCACCTGAGGATTGCTCAACAATCTCCAGTGATGTAATGCCTCTTAATTCTCTTGGAATCTTTCAAAAATCCCTTGATTATTGAAGAGTTAACTGAGAAAGTTTAATCAGTGCAAAGATTCATTGAGCTACTGAAGTAGGTTATCAACTGATATCCTAATTGTCTGAAGTATTCATCTACCTGAGCACCATGTGAAAGTTTTGTTCATTCCCACAATTGTTCGTTTTTTTTCTGATGCTGTCTTAGACACAGTAATGATTCATTTGAAAGAGATCCAAGACAAACATTATTTAAATCACTTGATCCATTTACTAAGCTGTTGAAAAATTAACAAGAGCATTGTTTAATGCAGGTTTTTTTTTAGTAGCACAGGTTGAGTTAGGGAACTTTTGTAGAAGCCTGACTGCATAAGAACACTGAGAAATAAATTTTGCAGTAGAAGGAGCAAAAACAGTAAGGAATGTGGTCTACGTGAAAATTATTTTTTCTGAGGAGCTGGCTGAAAGAAAAAAATCTGACCACATAAGCTTTTTTATTTCCCCTTAAAATAAAACCCAAAGAAAAAAATAACTGTGTAAAAATTAAAAACTGGAATATGTCTTCAAGTGATTCTAAGACCAAACATTTCAATTTCATTTCAGGTAAGTTTGGCAAAGCAAAGAAATGGAAATGAAGAGATATATTTGGCAAACCCTCCCAAAACCAGACATGAGAAGAAACAGTTTCTCACTTTTTACTCAAGAGCACTCACCTACAGCAGATATAGCTCAAATTTATTTCTCTCCTCTGTCTCAGGGAATACAACTTTCCAAGCAGGGTGCCTCAGATGCTAAAGAACTCATTGAGCTGAGTAGGCTACTCTCTGTCTTTTACTTTCAGGCTGGTCAATTTAGTCTAAAATATTTACAAGTTATTTTGATCAGTGTCTGGAAACTAAGTGTTCTCACTTGCAATCTCTACTTAAATCCCTTGAGTAGCATCCCAGACAGCTCTTCTAATTCTTTTTCTCTCTAACAGAATTAATCTTCAATTATTCCATGCGAGGTGGAACAGTACAAGAATAAGAAATGAATTGTCCATGGCTTTATGGCTCAGTCACTAGTATGTGATAATTTAGTTCAAATGTGTCTCAGCTCTAAACACGGAAGGCTTTTGGCTCAAGGGCAGTCAGTTTTTATGAGAACCTTATAGTACTGGCTTAGGAGATCTTCAAAGGAGTAGGGACTCCCTCAGTCTCTCCTGTTGGAGGCCCTATAACAAGAAAGAGGCAGGTTCATACTTCTTTATAACAGAAAATAAAAATATGAAGCAGAATTTCTCATAGGTATTCAAATGATTCAACAGAGAGAGTGGGGAAGCCCTACGCACTCCACTTGGTCACAGAAATGTAATCTGGAGAAAAGGGAACTGTAGAGATGCTGACTATGCAAACAGATTAAGGAGGCCAGACAAGATAACTCACATTTTTCAAGGAAGAATTTGAAATAACAGAGAAATAACATATCTTCTTTTGGTCTACATTTTCCTCAATATTAGCATTCCAGTCTTGTTCTAACTTTTTTTTCTCAAGGTCAGTAATTTATTTGTCTAAAAATCTGAGAAATGACCATTTCACACTCAAATGGGTATTTTGAAAATAAAATGTCTCATTAAAGACATCTTAATGATATAGCCGCTCCCAGCCAAGGGATATGGAAGCAAAGGGAAACTTCCATAACTGTCAGGGGATTTTTGAGGGAGATCATATCAATTTCAAGGTAAGAAAATGAATGAAAATAAATGCATTTTAAAGTGATTTTGTAATCAATATTCATTAAGTCTCCTATAGTATGAATAGCTTCAACACTTGTCTTTATTATAAATGTACAGATTCTTACAGGCACTACAATTTATTTAATTCAAAATATGCATCTACAGATAGAATATAAATAAATCAAGGGGGAAAAAAAAAAACATATACCAGCAAAGTGATAAAGGGAGAAAATAAACTCTCAGCAGTACTTCAGTGTTTCCATACATTATGCCTAATGCTGGGTAACAATATACTTTTTATGAAACTAATCCATGAAAACTGCTGTTAGTGTCTATTAATCTGAACCTGGAAAGCTAGACCTCATTCCCTACAGATCTGCCCCAGAATAAAAGTAATTGCATTAACTTCCTGCAATAGCAGCCTGATACCTATTCTAGGCTCCATTGTTTATTTCTATCTATTCTTGCAGTGAATCAATATTTAATTTTCAATTCCTCCAACAAAGAAAAAAAAAAAGAACTGGAATATGCTTTATCAGAAAATGTCATTCCCCCCAAAAAAAACCAAAAAAATCAGGTATACTTCGTATAACAGGACACTAGAAAATTACAATGTTTCCAGGTTGTCAAAGGCACACTATATTTGCAAGATAATTTCCCACTGGATTCTTGATTCGATTTTTTTCCCAAAGGGTTTACCACTTTCTTGTTATTTAAAACATACAAAGAAGACCGATTTTATAAATCTATCCATAGGCAGAAATATCAATATGGTACAGATGGAAGATGGATTTCTCTCTGGCATGCAATCTTCTATGATTTATTTGAAATAAACAGGACAAAGGCCATTTCCATATCTATGTTAACACCTTTCTGTATTTTAGATTTCTTATTCCTTGAGCACCAATACCTGAGAACAAAAATATTAGATTCAGTGAAAGGCCAAACAGTCTAAACTACAGTTTTTCTACTTAAAACTGAGACACATCTTATTTACAACATGATTCTATGTTACAAAATAATGCCCATTTAAGGAAATGACAGGTGTATCAGTCAGGGCTTGTCTCTCTCTCTCTCTCTCTCATTAAAAGTAGGGTTAACCACAACATCTCTCATTGTGTTATATTCATTCATACAGGCCTCCAATAATTGAGTGATTTTTCCTCTGACTCTTGGCAACACTATATTAATTCCATCAAATAGTGCCTCCTTGTCCAAAGCCAGCTGTTCTGATTTTCTGAAAATTTAGGACAGGAAGATACACTGTAAACAGCTGACTAAGTTGAAATGCCATTTTGGCATACACAGCTTGAAAGACCCTGTTTGAAGAAATGACATTACAGGAAAACAAGCTCTCTAGGCCAGCAATAAAAACAGGAAACTGTTGTTTCCACATGTACTTAATACAGCACATCCTTTATGATGTGATGGAATACTGTAAACATAGGGATTTGGTTTTGTTTGTGGGCAAGGTTGTTGGGGATTGTGGAGTCCAGCTCATCAGATCTCTAATACCAATAAAATTACTTGCTCTCCACTGGTGATTTCAGGCTGAAATTACTAAGGTTATTTGGAAAACAAAAATTAAAGGACAGTATCTCTATTCCCTAGATTTTCATCAAACTATCCTGAGAAATGTATCTGTTGTCAAAAGCAGAGCTTGAACACAATAAGCTTCCCTCTTTCTTTATTTGTAACTTTAGCTTGCACTGCTGGAACAGTAACTTTCCCTCCCTTCCAAGGCAATCACAAGGGCAGATTAATTATTCTAGCTCCGGGCTTCAGATTTTTAACATTCAATAGTGCCGCATAATTAATGCAGGTGGTATTTACACATCATTAGATTTTATAAAGGTTTTACCTTTCTCCTGAAGCTACCATCCAGCTTATTTGTATGAATTATACCCCTTGCTCCCCCTTCTTTGGTTCTGGGTTTCTTTATTCTGTTTAGCCTTGTAAAACCATTCTCTGCAGAGCACTTAGCATCATTTATTAACTCACACTTTTTCTTTCTCCCCCACTCAGAGCTTAACTTTTAGATCTCTTACAGGCCTTGGTGGCCTCCTCACAGCTTCCTTTCTTGTATTTTCATACTCCCACCCTTCCACATCTCCCCCTCCTCCCCCATATATTTTCCAGAGAAACTTTGAGTCACAGAATCTACTGAGACCTCAAGTGATCCCCTGGTCCATGTCCTTCCCTCTTGTTAAAAAAGATCCAAACAGCTCAGATAAATGCTTTTGTCAAACACTGAACTGCCAAGCGTCAAAATGGGTAAGGCTGTAAGCATCCAGGACAGAAAAAAGGATATTTCAGTGAAGACATTTTGAGCTGAAGAAAGCTCACACAGGCATTTTTTGTACTTGACAGGGTCTGCAGAAACAAACTGATTATTCTCATCCTTTTGCTAGGATTTGTTCCCGGTATCTTGGATGTTGGTAGGAACTAGTGGTAGAAAAAACAAATCTAAATATGTCAAAATTTCTCACAGGGACTGGATGCACTGGTGAAGAACACTCTCTGTTAAACAGAACAATAAAATTGTCTGTGTCCCAGAAGATGCCTAGAAGGAACTGCTCCTTCTCCATGTTGTTTGGCCTTCTGATGGACAGGGTATTTTCTCAGTCCACCACAGCAATTGTGTGACCCCTCTTGAGACATCATTCTTTTTCTGTTTTCTAACAAAGATAAGCTGAAAGTCTTCACCATCAAGGCCCTTTGCAGTTATCTCACTTTACCTGTGAAGCATTCACTCATTGCTGAAATGTCAGGTCTCACTTCCAGTCAGTTTGAGAAGTCAGTTTCACTAACATTTGGCTTTTAAAAGAAACAAACCAACTAAATCCCCACAAACTTTGATCTTTTTATCCAAACTCATACCTCAGATTTACTTCTTGTAACATCAGCAAAGCTGTTTATTATCCTTTTTTGTCACAGTGGCTGCAAGCTTGACAATATTTAAATTGCTGCCCTTGACTTTGAGAACAAACCTTTTATCCTGAGTTATTTTTTTTAGCTCCTCCTTTTTAGTGCCTGGTTCATCTGTTGCCCTGAGCTTATACATACTTAGAAAACTGTTGAAGGCAGGACTGTACCTTTTTGTTCTACAGTGTCTAGACATAGTAAAAGTCATGATCCATGACTACTTCTGGCTTAGCAAGCTCTCATAGAGTCCAGATAAAAATCTGGCTGTAGATCCACCCATTTATATCTACCTAGGTATCTATTTATATGCATCTATTACATATCTAACGAGTCCATATTAACATTAATATCAATACTAGCCATTGTTAGGAAAGACAAGCAAGGTGACAGGGTTTCAAATTCCACAGAAAATCTGAATCTGAGATGAGGTCATTTAATCAGTAATTCTGATCAGGATTAATATTGAAGAAAAAGGCAGATGACTCAGCTTCTTAATATCTCAACTAGAACAATGAAAATACAAGTTAAAAAGAAAAATTATAGCCTCATCTTTATTTATTTTATAACACTGAATTTATATTCATACCACAAATGCCAGAGGGTAAAGAAAGAAGAAACTTCTGCAGCAGAAGCTTAACTAATTTCTTTTACTTAGCACATCACTGACTAACTGAAAACTTTTAAATCTACACTTCACAAAGTTTCCAGTACTTTTACAGTGCTGCTTGCAAGGGTTCAAAAATGGTCAAAAGTCTCTACAGAACTGGACATCTTTTCCAGTCTTAGAGGTGTTGTAGGTAGTCAAATAAAACCACTTCTGGGAAAAACAGATGGACTGGAAGCATATTCTTCAGGTGGAAAGATAGCCTACCAAAGGAAACCTAATTAGTCCTGACCCAGCCTAGCCAAACAGGGACATAAACCTCTTTGAGAAAATGATATCTTATCTTCTTGAGTATTGACTCAACAAGATCAGAAATAGAAAAAGTATTCAGCTTATGCAAAAGAAAAAGGAGACCATTGTTACTGGCCTGTGTCTTCAAAAAACAAAAAAAAAAACAAAAGGAAGATAAGTAGATAAATTGTTGTACAACTCTTAACCTAGGAGAGAAAAAGGAACCCTGCCCTAGGAAATACACAAAGTCAGTTCGTCTCAGGCAATAACCTGAAAGGGTAATTGATCACAGAATCATAGAATGGGTCATGTTGAATGGGACTGCAGTGGGTCATCTGTTCCCACCTCCCTGCTCAAGCAGGGTCATCCTACGGCACACAGCACAGAATTGCATCCAGACAGTTCTGGAATATCTCCAGTAAGGGAGACTCCACAGCCTCTGTGGGCAGATCCTGGAAGGGCAGCCTAGTTCCAAGCAATGATTGGGTGTGACAGGCACTGGATCCATATACAGTGTTCTTCTTCACGGATCAGCACTGGTATTGTACACTACCTATTTTGTTTAAAATATTGTGAGGACAGGAAGCTGAGAAGATGACTGTGTATTTATACATAGGTCCTAGCCTCTGAGTCACACTGTATAGCCTTTTGGTCTGGAATGACCCAGCTTGCAAAGATGTGTTGTGGAGGGGCTGTTTGTTGCTTTTTTTTTTCTCCAGGATGTTCTTTAATTTGTCTCTTACAGTGGTTGCAAACCCTTTCCCTGCTTGAAAGAGTTACTATGTACCAGACTGTCTTTTTGTGCCCTAATAAAATCTAGCGTAGGAGATTGAAAGCCTTTGGGTTCTTTTGATAGTTTCACTAACAAGAAATGTCTATGGAGGCTTTTTGCCCTCTTAGCTCTGGTTAATTTAAGATCTTCCACACAGATACTTTCTAAATTCTTATCTTTTTTTCAAATGTATCTCATGTACAGAACATTCATTTGTTACATATGGCTGGCTTGTATCTTCCGTATGAAGGAGAAATCACTACTCAAAGTCACTGAAAAGTTCAGCCTAAAATAAAAAAATCAATCACATGCGATTAGTTTAAAATATTAATGTGTAAAAACTAAAGTTTTCTTCTGAGCTAAAAATATCTTTGATTCTTAAATGAAGGAGAAGAAAAAAAATCAATGGAAATTAAATATTGATTTAACAAAAATAGGCAGTTAATCCTTTATGTACAATTTCCTATTCATAGATCCACTGTCATTTTACACGCAAAGTAATTAACACAAAACATGATTTTGCAGACAAATTTCTTCTCTTGAATCTTGTAAGGAGGACTCAGCACTAAACTCAGCTCTCCATCCAGAGCCTGGTCTCACACATGCACTGTTGGCAGGGCAGAGGAACACTCTGAGCCTCTGTCCCTCCTCGGTGCAGCTGAGCATCAACACTAATCAATCTTCCCTGCAGCCTGTCCTACTAAGTCAGGCACTGGCATGGCTGAAGTATTGGCATACTTTGTGATAGGCTTTGTTGCAGGGTTGGAGATGGCCAGCTGAAACTGGTGACTTCTTTAATCACCCCATCAAAATTCAGTGGAAGTCATTTGCCTGAGCCCTGAAACACTGAAATGAGATGATTTGGCCAGCATCCCATTACAGATCATTTCAGGAGCTAAGAAGAAAATTATGGTCTCTTCACTTGCAGACTTACATTCTGCAGTGTAAGATATTCTCTATAAAGTGAATGCTTCTTTCATTAGACTCAGCTGAGAAAATCCACACACCCCAGTTTCCATCAATTAAACAAATTGAAGCAGTAGATTTAGCCTAGTTCCCCATTCAGGACTGCAGAGCAATTGTTGAAAAAAAATCAGCCCTCAAGCCTGAAAAACCTTACCTCATTAAAAATATAACAGGAAAAGAAGAAAAAGAGGGGACGTTAAAGGCTTTCGAGACATTTGAAGGTAAATCTCTGCTACAGTTGCAGAGTCACAATGCTCTCAGGCAGACTAAATAACCTGCTGCAAGAAACTTACAGGAGGTCCAAAAGTCCTTTGTGATAAATTCTGTCACCTAATTGAAGACAGATTTGGGATGGTTTTCTTGTCTCTGAAGGAATTCAGCCCAATCTGTTTATTATTACATTTTCTCTGCCTAAGAGGGCTGATCCTCAAGATGAAGATTAGTACTATAACTAATACACACACACACACACATATATACATATATATACACACACACATATATCTATATATTAGTACAGTAAGGGGTATTATTTAGAGGTATTCCCCCTTTGGAGCAAAGAATAGCATGTCAAGTGGCAGGAGTGCAGGTTTCTAGATGAAGTATACCTATATCCACTTAAAATGTGCATTTCTTCTGTATGATTTTAATATTATGTATATTGAAACCTATCCAGATTATTTTTATACAAAACCCCAAGTTTTTTTAGGAGACTGACTATGTGTGTAACACAACTGCCCTGTTCTTCACTGTGTCTGAAGTAGTTTGGAGGAACATCTTCTCAAGGATACCAAAAACTGGTGCATCTTTCTGTTTTTCTGTTTTCCAATTTGGATGTTCTGTCAGGTGATATGTGTGCTGATGCGTGGAGCTTTTAGGAGCTCTTTTTAAGATAATCAGAAGTGGTTTCAGGACAGGATCCTAAAGCAGAGAAACAACTGCATTACTCTGGAACACAGGCCTGGCTTTTTGTCTCAGTAAACATATTAATTGATTGGTCTTTCAGATTTAATAAGTAACTTTATAATCCATCCTACCAAATTATTTAAACAATCTTTTCAGTTTTAGTAGAATTTTTAGTTTTACACTCTATTCATTTGATAATTTCAGCAGAGTACAAAAGCGTGCCTTCAGGCACAGCCCATTGTGACAAGCTGTGTGAGGATGCACTGCCTCGTGGGGCTGGAAAAGATGCTTCCTTCGTTACTGAGTTATCTCTCAAAGCAGCCTGGTTGCACTATAGCAAAATAATTGATACTCACTTTTAGATGGCTGCAGTGTATTCTCATTTCACTGCTAAGCCAATTCACTTGGAATTGAGAGGAAGAGATAGAGGTTTTTTCTGACCCTTAACTGGCATGTTTCCCACAGGATGGCAATCAAATGTGCTTTCCAAAGAACATGGGTTTCTGCTCCGTTTAGCTCTGATATGATCTCTGCCAGGTCTTTACTTGCAGAAGTATCACTGCACAGGTGCCTAAAAAATAAACTGTCACTGGTTTTCCAGATCTTAAGCAGAGAGTTAATTTACTTTGGGCTTTGCTTGAACAAGTCAGAGTAGCTGCTCTTTCAGTTTTCAGGTTTAAAAAAACTCACTAAGGCCATGTAATGATTCCTGAAAAAGTCTTCCTCAGACAAGATCATATTATTTTTCAGCTCAAAGAATTACCCAATATTGGGCTCTGTATCTTGGTATTATTAGAAAGGAGAATTATAAAAGCTACGTTTGATCATGGTCAAGATCCACAAGCAACTGCCTTTCCTCAGCCTTCCAGGTGTCTTCCCTTACAGCACTTTACACCAAAAATGCCCTTTGCCTTCCCACTTGCCTTCCATCCTTCCACTTTCCTGTTCTGTCTTCTTCCACTGTCTGTGATCTCTGTATCAAATAAAGATTTTTTTATATGAGAACCAACCATTTCAGTGTAGCAACAGCAACAACAACTCTCATTAGCCTCTGAACATTTATGTTTTGGCAGTAAATAGAGATGTTTGACAAGGCCATCCAGTTAGTTTCCTATGTTTGATAAATTCACTGAGGACAACTTACTGCAAAATCAAAATAGTGGTCTTTAAATGATTCAACATTGTTATTCACTGAGGTAGAATTTATCCTGTGGCCCTACAAAAGTCACCTTGAAATTTAGAGAAGCAGTTCCATGGCCAGCTGAAATTGGCGATTAGAAAATTAATTCCACAGTCAAGATACCAGACTGAATTACCATGTTATTGAAGATCCATTTAAGATTACATTTACCACTCTGAGAAATGATTTGTCATCTCCATTTCTAACTATCACAGAGAGTTTATTCCTAACACAGCAAAATTCCTGCTCCTCACCAGCAGTATTAGCTGTGACAATGCCGCTTCCACCGAGACTTTACCTCAAAGATAGCTCATATTCAGAGCTTTCTTAAGTTCTTGAATCAGCTACCAAATCTTACCCATTGATCTTGCTCAGTAACATAATTGCAGCTTTATGGATTCTGATAGAGATGTGTGACCATAATGTACCAACCTTGCTAGAGGTTTTTGGAGTCCAGTCCAGTTGGACTATATGCACTTCCCTTTGGTACAACTGAAATAAATGCTTCCTAAGGGGTGCAAGGTTAAAATCCTATCTGCTTCTATTTTAATTACCTCACAAAGTCCTAATATACAAGCTAGGGATGATAAAGTTTCACTTAATTAGCAGACAGATAAGCTGGCCTGCTGAATGAATTATTTGCATCATACTGAGATTTCTAGGGAAAGAGAGACTTTCTGAAATGCATGTGAAACTCTGATGTTGCTGTAACTGAAAAGAAACTGGGAGAATTTTTGTCAGCTTCAGTGGGAGCAAGCAGGATATCATTATAAACATATAGGTACTTTCTGCAGATTTTTTAGTCTAGTGTGACAGAAGATGACATTTAAATTCTAGTCTGTTTTCTCTTTTCTTATAATTATCTCACAACCTATATTGTAGTTCTGTGTTCCTAAATGTATTTTTCATGAATTCTCAGTTTGTATTTATTCAAAATGCATATTATCCACACATATACACCTACGAACCAACATTTGCACATAACACAAGGTGGGACTGATACAGAATGAGAGCTTCGGTGGATCGATGCTGCGTTTGTCCCTAGTGGGTCCCTCGTGCCCCGCTCAGGCGGCTCTGCCAGCACCCACGCGTGCACACGATCTCACCTTCACAGGTGGCTGTGAACAGCCGCTCACACCCACAGTCTGTGCACGAACCGGAGACAGAGAGGCGAGAGGGGCTCTCTGTGTGCAATTCCGAGGCGTTTAATGGCAACACCCTAAAGGGAACAGAGGCGAGAACGAACAACCAAACCAAAAGCCCGCGCCGGTTTTATCCTGAAAGCTCCCAAAGGCGGGCAGAGCATCCAAAACCAATAGTCTGAGGGCCAGGGGGCAGAGGCAAGGCTGAGTGACATAACAGGGGCCAGTGGGAAAAGGGATGGGGGGTGGAGAGAGGGCCAGTGACCAGCAGAATCTAGACAAAGGGAGAACTTTCTAGCACAGTGTTGTAAGGAGAGACCACTTTTAGGGGAAGTCGGGGGGTGTAAAGTGGACTTAGCCACCGCAACAGACTGAGATTTATGTTTACTTGGTGTCTTTTCTGGCTTGTTCATGTTGCAAAAAGGAAAACTTTTCAAAAACATCTACTTGGCTTAGGAATTAAACTCCATTTTCAAAAAACATTTATGCACTTGGGCTCAGTGACCTCTAAGTCCATTTGGAAAGCTGATTTGAAAACCACAGATAAAGCAAATTATTTCGCCATAAACTGAGATTCAGGCAGGAAGAAAAAAAATAAAGTATGAAGAGATGATTGAGAGCATTACAGCAGATAAAAGGAAACATATAAACCGAAAATTAGGTGTAACAAGCATCTCATACAATTTGAGAAACTAAATGCAGCGTAGCTGAAAAGAGGAGAAAAGTCTGTGTTGCTGCTACTGATTGAAACTGTGACTGGGTTTTTTTGATTCTTTTTTTTCCTGAATCCTAATTTTCTTTTCACACTAACAAAATTAACTTGCATATACTGGGTCAGACATTTGTTCCATAGCTGCAGACCTGGCTAGTAGCCCTCTTTAGAAACGTAGTATCTACATTTCCCTCACTTGCTAGGCCTATGTGCAGAAGTGGATGTTCTTGAAGACACATTTCAAAGAATAGGCTGGACTAGATGACCTCCAAAGGTTCTTTCAAACCAAAGTTAACATGGGGTATTCTGAAGATTCTCCCATAATGTACCTTAATTTCATCAAGATCTTTGGGTGGAAAGGATAATGCACTATGTATCTGTAGTTGTTGTGTGTATCTGCAGCTCCAGTGAAGTTGTGATCATTTGAAATTCATTGATTCCATTTAACACAATTAAGAGAATAGTAAGAGATTATGGATGTGTTTAAACCAGGGAATTTACATCCTCTTTTCAGGAAAAAAAAAAAACCAACAAAAATTAAGGGCCTTGAAGGAAATAACTTGACAGAATGATGAATAATATCTCTCTCATACATCCCGTGAGGGGAAAGGAAAGCAGCACCTCTGTCACTCAGAATTGGAGGGACAGGAAAAGGAAATGGCACATCCTTTCTCCAGAAACACCCTGTACTTCTGAAATGTGCAGTACTCTCTGTAAACTTTGTTATGTTGTTTTTGGTTGGTGTAGCATGGTACTTGCTAAGAAAGCCAAAAAACCAGTATGTGTGAATGGATGAAAGAAAAATGACAACAATTTCCAGGTAAAAAGTACAGGAAATCAATTGGTCATGCATAGCAGCATGAAATTAAGACAACTGCATGCAGAATCAGAGCCATCTCTGTCGTATTTCTATGGAAGTGTTACCAGATATTACACCAGAGATTGGCATAGTTACAAGTTTCCTAAACTAGTCCAGAAAAATAATTTTACTTGAGTAACATCCATTCGTGCAATTTAGCTCATACTTTGTACACCTGAAAGCTCTTAGGTCTTAAATTTAAAATGAATTCTGTACAAACAAGGAAGCAGGCTGGAGTTTTTGGATTTTTTTCCCCTGGTTAATGTAAAAAAAACATTTCTGTCCTGAAGGCCCACTATTCTAGAGGTATCATACAGCCTGTTTGCTTGTCTTCCATTTAACCCAGAGTTCTGGTGACCCATAACCAAGCCACGTAACATCGAGAACACACGCCAGAGTTTACCCTGTTTGAGTGAAGATACTTAATGCCTCCAAACACATTCACAGAAAATCAGGTGAGTTCCATGTTGCTGGTGTTGGCTTTCCTATAGTTAACTGGTGATGACTATTCACTGGTGGCACATCACTTTACCCCCCACCCCCCTTCCTCAAACCATCATCTCCCTTTTTTTTTTTATCAGAATACTGTTCAGTAAAATTGATTTTATCCCTTTAATAGCTTAATTTTTCTTTAATATCTGTAGAGGAAGGCAGCTATAAAGGCTGGTTGCTTCCCAGTTAGCATAGCCTGTAAATTAGTGGGGAGATAAGAACCCTTCCTATCTTTGTAAGTTTGGCAGAAACAGGAAATTTTCATTTATGAAGAAAATGGACTTTAAATAAAAAGACTGAACTATTTTAAGGGTTGTTAACTGTGTTTACGTCCCTGCCAGTCCTATTACAAGTGATAAAAATTCTTTCTGTCCCAAAATCCAGGAGGAGAATATTTCAGCCGTAAGCCTGTGTGGATGCTGGGGTGCATATGTTTGTGTAGATGTTTATACTGATGTTTTCCCTGGAGGTTAGTCTGCAGTGTGGGGCTGCCCGTGTGCTTCCCCTTGGCTGACAAAAAGGAGGGAGCTGCACTGGTAGGAGTCCATGGCCTGACAGTGACACATAAAGTGATGGGGTGGCAGGGCTTGTGTTCCCTGGGCCTGGGGCAGAGTGGGGCTAACTGGGGGCGTGGGGCATTGAGGGGAGGGGAAGGGAAGGGAGGACATGTTCCTGGGAATTAGTTACTAGGGCTGGGAAATAAATTGTTTATTAGTGCTCTGTAAGTGTCTGGTATCATTATTTATTTGTTGGATTGCCAATATTGACCCTGAATATATAGGACACTGATTGTCCTGGATATACAGCACACTGATTGTCAGTTAATTATGTGTCATTAATAAGTCACTAGATAACTTTGAATGAGTTGAATTAAGCCACATGAACTGAGATGTTTTTCTCTCTGCAGCAACAGCCATTGCAAGAGCTGCTTTGCTCAGGCAACAACTGGAGAGGAAACTCAGGAGCAGTGGGTCACAGGCAGAATGCCTCTGGCTCTGCTCTGGCATGCTGCAGGAGCCAGATCATGCACTGCCCCCAGGATAGGAGCAGCCCAGGCTCTGCAGGAGCATGGTTTCTCAAAAACTGTCAAATTGTCCTTTTCCCCAACATTTGCTTCTGACTCCTCTTGCACGAGGAGCTGAGACGTGTGCGTATTTCCTATTTCACTTTGCTGAACTGATTTGCATTACTCCAAGCCTGTTAATAGTGGAGATGCTAATCCCCATCCAGAAGTGGTTTTGATGAGTAATTTGGAGAAGGGAAGATTTCAGTAGCCAGTCTGAATTTTATTAGCTTACCAAATCTGAATCTTGAGATGCTTTTGGTGTGTAGGTTATAGGAAATAGCATAAACCATAACTTAAGAACAGCTGCTGTTCAACCAAGGTTTGGGTTTCAGGTCAGTCAGAGTCCTTTAAAGACTCTCCAGTCTATAAAGATTTTTGATCATAGCAGAGGATTTTCAGCTTTTAAGGACATCACATATCAATTTTTACTTCGATCACAGGTAAACCAAGAACTCATTGCTTGGTATTAAAACTATAGTATTTTATCCAGCTCGAAAGGAATCTGTAGTTTGTGGCATGCCAGCAGTCCTATAAACCATGGCTGTTCTTTTTTACCCCAACTCTTATTTAACCATGCTTTGAACCCTTGCCTTTGTGAGAAATAATGTAAAATCTTAACTGTCTGATACTTTAATTCCAAGAAAAAAATCCATGTTGACTACCCTTTGCCCCCCAGTTATACAGCAAATCCACAGCATCCTATACTATAATTCCTGCATTAAATGTAAAGACCTAGTCAAGAAACTAAAGAACCGACTTTTAAAGTTCCAAGTGTAAAGCTAAAAGATTAGAAGAAAGAATTAGTCCTTTCTTAGGTCTCCCTGGTCTTAAAGTGAACAATGGTTAGGAAAACTACCTTTAAAAAAGATGATGTCGTTTACTTCTGCATTCACCAATGTGCGCCCTTCTGCTCCTCAGAGGCAGTTCAGGGTCTTTCAGCCTAATCAGGTCTGTCTCCCCACAAATGTGAGATGTTCTTGCCGTTATCTTCATTGATTCAGTCCCTAAAATGGTGCCAATAAATTGAATATTAACGTAAAGGGTATTCACACTTTCAAATAAAATAAACCAATGCCACTAAACTACAGAAGAGTTGTCTTGTTGATAAAGACTTGGTTTTGAAGCATGATGTTTCAATTTCTTATGCTACTGCAAATTACTATTTATGAATATTTGAATGATCACTGATCAGTAAAGTTTTATCACTAAATATTAATACGAAATTTTATCAGTAGCATATTATTCTTTTTTTTCCCTTTAAAATAAAATCAGTCACCTCTTCAGGGACTGGAAAGGAAATTATACTAATTTCTAAATTGAATGGGGAATAGTTTTCCAGACTTGTAAAGAACATCAGCTGATTGCTGGGGATGCTGTGAAAGTATAGAATATTTTCCAATTTTGCAATAGCAGGATGAACAATAAAAGAGAATATTTCAAGTAAAATTTTCAACTTCCAGCCAATGCTTTTGGACTAGCAATGTCCAAAGCTTGCCTTGTTGGTGTTCCTTCTTGGTCCATATTAATTTCCAGTTCCTTCATTTCCCTCTGTGAAATCACCCTGAAAAATATCTCCACTGAAAGACGCATATCAGGCTCAATAACTTCCACTGAAGAATTAGTACATGTTAAAACTTCAGACTGCCTCAAAAGCCCAGCAGTCTGATCTGCATACCCTTCTTTATAAGGAAAAAAAAGGCTATTAACCTCCATCCCCATCAAGAGTAATGAACAGTTTTAGCATAAATTTTAATTATAGAAAATCCCATTTCCTCTGAATCTCTGTGTTGTAATAATTTTAGCAATGATGTTTGAAAATGTTTCTTTCTTCCAGTATAGGTTTCCTGCCAATATTTCTTATAAATTGAGACATTTTATATACTGGAAATGATGGATACAAACTATATAGTTCTACAACCGTTCTCAACAATGTGTCGGGGGAAAAATGCAAGCATGACAGAAAATGCAAACTTCAAAAAGTAAGAATGTTCAGAGGTATTTAAATATGATTCAATATATAAGGACAAAAATATTTCATTTTAGAATAAATTGACCTTTCATATTAAGATTGTCCTTATTTCAAAATCACCATTAAAATACTTTAAGAATTGGCTATTGCTTTCAATTTATTCATCACTGCTTAAAGTCAGCACTTCTAGACACAACCAGTATTAATTACATAGGAAAAAAATGCTGTAGGAGATTCAAGGGACTGTGACTTCTTCCTACACAAAGAGGAGCTGTGAGGTCATTAGCGGTCTCAATATACAGAATATTTTTACATCTGTGTGTGCTCAGAGAAAGGGACATGTCACATAGGGACATCAGGAGCTACCAAACACAGTGAAGACAAAGGCATTGCAGTGAGCACTTGGGTCTGGAATTTGTCCTTTCTCCCTAAATGCAGCTTTTAAAGATGTGTGCAGTCGTACTTGACAAAATAGTGGCCACCAATGACCGTGTGCCTTAAATTCAACCATTCTCAAAAATTCATGGTGTGACCAAGGAGGTATGAACTTAAATAGGGTGATAACCTAAAGTAAAAATTATCCCTCATAGCACAGATCAACAGATTGTGTTTCTTTCATCTGATCAGAGACAAAATTACACAGGAGTCTGTTCTCAAAAGCAGCAAAGCATTGCATTTGAGGCCTGTTATTCACCTGCACCCAGGTGAAGCTCAGTAACACTTCCACAAGCTACAGATAGAAAGATTGAGTGCTGTCCTTGGAAAATGACAGCTCCTGGGAAGTTCAAGCCAAGTAATATAGCAGGCAAGGGGCAACTTCAACAGTCTCCTGCTCTTGTCAATTCTTACTAAAAAAGCAAGTTAAAAACCTTAGCCATAATTTTCAGCTTGATGGAGAGGAGGAAAAGTTACTCTGTGGGTACAGAAAAGGAAAAAAGTGTTGATTTACCAAAAAAATACTGAAACATCTTCCCCTTTCAGCGTATATTACATTTCATGCAATTACATATTCTGTTCTCAGTGGGGTTGTTACTGGCTGAAACAGAAGGTGAAAATCAGTAATTTTTTATGCTCTTGATATCTCATTTTTATGATTCTTCTGCTGTATCCAAACATTTCAGACATTCTTGTTCTTGTGGATAAAGATTTCAAGAGTGATAGTAACTCACAGTGGGATGGATTTTTTTTTTTCACCTTCACTGAAAAATCAAACACAGTGTGATCCCAGCGTTTTCTTCTTTATTTCTCTGGGAGACAGCCAAATGTTACCTACAGATACTATTCATGAGGTTCATCTATTGTGTTCAAAAGGGGGAAAAAAATCTCTATGTCCTTAGTAAAGTAAAGTATTGTAAAATACCAGGATAAACAACATCTTAAAAGACCTATTAAATAATTTGTACCACCAGGAGAGAGCAAAGCCCAGTTAACCGTCCTTTGTCACAGAAAGCTGTTGTGTCTGTTCCATTCGGTGGACAGTTACTATGGAGAACAAACTAGGCAAAATGCTGGTCTAGGTATTCCAAAAGCAGTTTTATAATCGTATCTCTACTGGAAATGTTAAGTTCCTTTTAGATGCAAGTTTTGCACAGATGAAGGGTATAGGTTACTTTCAAATAAAGGCAGAGAACTTCTGTGTATTGCAGGCACTGGAATCTAAAACTAAAGACTTTTTCTCCATTCCCCCACTGACCTGAAAAATCCTCTTTTATTTCATCTCAGTTTCCTGCAGCTGCTACTTATCTTACTTCTGCCCATCCCTGTGGCTAGGAACAAGGCATTACATTAGCTGAGTCAATGAGTCAAAGCAGTGCTGCATTCTCTCTTTTTAGGAAGAAATCCTACTCCTTAGAAAGAAGAGGTGATAGGTATAAAGCAAGTTATTGCCACAGCTCCTGATGTTCTGTGCCTTCTGTAGCCTCAAGGGATTCCGGGGCTTACATAATGCATATGTACACTCCTAAACACAATCTGATTAGGACATACCAAGCCCATACCCTGTGCCTCTCCTGTTTTTAACAGCACAGAAGTGGCAGCATTTTGGGCAACAAGCAATGCATGGAGAGGCTCCATTTAAGGCTAAGATTCCCAGACTCAGTTGTCCATGTATCTATGTTCATATACATCAGATGCTTTCATTTCCACTGTTGTCAGTGGAGTTGGATAGGACTTGAGCTGGCCTGTCTCTAGCTGCCTACTTTAGGGTGAATTTCACTCTTGTAGGTTTCCTGACCTTTTGAGAGCAGATCTGACTGCATGGAAGGCTTGGCACCTTGAGCACCAAAAAAAAAAAAGACCACAGGTGTCTCCAGGTTGAGGAGTTTTGCAGCAGCAGTGAGCTGGCAGAAAGGGGGTTTTACCCCCCGCACGCCGACACAAAGAAGTCCGGAGGTCAATGCCGAAACCCCTCTGGAAGGCGGCACTCAGTGCCCAACACACAATGAAAAAGGGGCAGAGCTCCTCACCCAAAGGGGCTGTACCTTCCTGTCGCTGTCAGGCAGGCACGCAGGGAAGGCAAAGAAGTAAAGAAAGAGGACTCTCTGTATGTGTTCTACACAAATCTAGTCCAGTGAAAAGGCAGGAACAGAGAGACAAATTGGTGGGAGGGTCCAGGGATCTTATACTGGGTACAGAATAGGTGGGGAAAGGGATCTCAGCCAATGGGATAGAGACAAGCAGGTGGGATTGACAGGAAGAGAACCAATGGGAACAGCACAAAGGAGGGACTTAGGGAAGGATCCAATGGGGCATCGAGGAACAAGGAACTTTCTAGAACTAATATATATTAAACAAGGGAAATGAATATACATCACTTCATACATAAAACAGGGAGGGGAAAACATTAACCAATTGGGAGAAAACATGCAAAAGACAGAACAAGGGAATCATGGGTTCTCAGCATGACTGAAAGTGGCATGCTAAGTTTGGCTTGCTAACCACCACAGCTGGTTGTCTGAGTTCTCCTCAGGAGACAGAGTGGCTGGAGCCACTTGCACGGCCACAGCAGGTTACAGCATTTGCCTGGGAAGATGGAGCTCCCACTCCTCTGGCTTTTCTGGTTTTGTAGCAAGGACTGTTCAGTGTGAGAAACAGAGCTCCCTGCACTTAGATGCTCTCAGATGAAAGAAGCCAGGCTCCTTTTTTTTTTTTTTTTGTTTCTTTCATGCCAGTTTTCTCCGTTGTTGTGTGTCATCACTTTCTAGTTGGTTATTAGTTGATATGACTGGGACTCATCTTATAGAGCTCTTTCATTCTGCAATTCTTCCCTGCAACAGATTTATAAGCAATCAAATGTCTCCTATCTGGTAAAAATAAAATGCTTTTCACTGTAAGTGAAAGTTACAGACATTCATGAACAGCTCATGGTTCCCAAATCAATTCATTTCAGTACTGGAACAGCCTCTGAGAAACCTGTCTCCTGCAGACAGAAATGTAACTTCACAGTGGTAAGTCCACTGTGAAAATAGAGTTTGACAGAGTGAAAATGTTGAATTCAGTCTTTGTTTCAGACCACAAGGATCCTATTTCATGCATTAAGTGCCAAGGAGCTCAATTATTTATTACTTTATAGCTGAAACTGGAAAATTTCCCAGATTACTTATCTATTCTCAAATACTTGAACAAATGAGGAAAGCAGGGGAAAATTTATTAGAATGAGTAAATAACCAGTGAATGGAGAGTTCTTTCTCAAAAATCTGTAGTCAATATCCTAGATCACTCTGATTCCTTGGCTGGTTCATACAGTATTTAATACCCTTGTTTCAGCTAGAAATATGGCAAGGATACTTCTCTGTTATTGTGTAGCTCACTGCTGTACTCCTGTTAATTGGACTGAGAAAGTGAAGGGAACAGAAAACCAGAGAGGCTTGGGAAAAAGAAGTTTTCAGTTACTATCATTAATTTGAACATTTACTATCTTTAGAGGAGTGAATAAAAATTCAGTCCATATTATAGCTTAATCTGGTCTACCCTTGCAAAATGGAAAAGTATTGCAGTCATTATCTGTTTTTGCATCAAGATAATTGTACTTTATTTTTTCTTTGCCAAAAGTGTTAATAAAAAAGAAAAGCTTCTCTGCAGAAACAGTAGCACTAACGTACATTAAGGAAATTATCTTTAAAAACACTTCTCATTCAAATTATGGAAAGGAGGAGTTAACTTAGCTAACAAAAAATGATGTACAACACAGATCCTGTTGTGGGAATTTCAGGTTGATATGTTCAGGATTCAAAATAACCTATTTTAATTCATAATGTGTGTCTACAAAGGCCTGGCTGTGAGAGCAGTGCTGACTCACTGCACAGAGCTTACAGCCAACCTGGGCAGACACATCAGCTTTCTGAGGGGCAGAAGTGTGAAGTTTAACAGCTACTGGGGTTGTTTCCAACCACCACCAATTCTTATTATCAGCAGGCTTTTTCTTTGCCTTTCATCCACAAGGCTTTTACTGTTTGGAATCCCACAACTGCTTTTCTCAGGGTTTTCTGCATCTAGCTGTTCCTCTCTTCTGTTCTGATTATAAAGTAATGATCTTTCAGACTTCATCTAGAGACCCAGATAGAAACTCCTACTGAGCCTTAGTTTGTAAAATCCTTAAAGACCAAAGAACTTCCTTCTTTTACAGACAGATACTGTATATTAGGTGATGTAAATAGATTAAATCTCTTCAGCGTCTCTTTCACAGTTCTTTCAGGTGTTACTAAATTTTGCGTAAGTACCTCTATATAGCAGTTTGATGAGACTTTTTATATCAAGACAAAAGAAATGAAAGTTAATGATTCAGTAAATGACCATCATGGTCTTCAGAATTGTAAAAATCAATAGTGAAATTTGACTGATAGATTCACCATCATGAATTGATTAGCCTCTTTCAGTGAGCGTTCATGGCAGAATTTCCAATGGTAATGGTAATTACCAGTGGTTTTCTGTATAATAGAAAAAGATTAGACAAAAATTAACTACTTTGGAGGACTTCAAAGAAATCCTTTATCCTCTGTACACTGAAAATTATACAAGGGTCATGGTGATCACAATTAGCTAACACAAAAAGATGTCAAACACCTGTCACCTGCCTTTGAAGAACCAAATCCCTGGAAGATTTGGTTCCCAAAAAAGTGTGGGGACATTTGTGCCTGATTGAATGAATGCAGTGTTGCCTATTATTCAGAGATTATTTCCCTTTCCCACAGACACATAATAATTCGACAGCCAACAAGGATTAGTGAAGTTATTAGCAATAGCATGAAGTCTTCCTGACCTACAAATGGGGATACAATTCTGTTTTCACTCCCATACCAACAGTATAAAATATTATCAACACTTGCAAAACTGGTCTAGCCTGTACACATTCCCCTTTCTGGTATTTCTTTGGACTCCCTCTCACCCTAGTATTTCATTTCCCTACCAGCTTCCCTGCCAGCCCCAGGATTTCTTTATTTTAACTAAATTTACCTCCTTCCTAAATTATGTCATCATCTTTTATCTCATGGGTTGATCCAAACTCTCTTTTTTCTCTTGATTCTAGAAAGACAAATTCCTTTACATCAGGTTTCATTGTCTTGTTATGCAACATAGTGCTTTGTTGTGAGGAGAACCTCAGGAACCCAAGGACACTGAATAAGGATAAGATGGAGCTCATCTAACTGAGAGCTGCTGGCATACATGCAGACAGGTCTGTCTGTCTGTCCTGACCCTTGGCCTTTAGCTGCCACCCAGAAACTGATTTTTTGTGGTTCCACCATGAGCTGGTTCACCAGCAAATTGGAAAACAATGTAACAAATACACTGAATATTTTTCTGAGCTTTAGCACTGTTTAGCCAGTTTAAATTGGCTCACATGAGGTTGCACAAGAGCCAAGAAAAGGGAGCTGGTGGGAGTCTGCTGCCAGGAACAGTCTGGGGGTGGGAGCACTTCACCATCAGATGGGCTCAGCCAACTTTGCACTCAGAACACGATGCCCAATCCCTTCATCTTTAGAATAATAAGACCTCATATATTAATAAAGAATGTATAAACAGGAAGTTTACAACAGATTCAATATGTAAACTATTTCACGGGACTATTGCACTAAGCTATTTTACAATGCTCAGTTTTTATTTGAAACCATGGCATTTATTTACATCCTATCTATGATGTCTGTAAGATAACTCCCATTGCAATTTTTATATAAATTGCTAGACTTTGTGAGAAAAATCAGTGCCTCACAGAGATATGCAGGAATTTCCTGGATCAGCTTCATAATGCTCATTTATTAATCAGAAGCCATATATAAATAATTAATGAAAAATGCCATCCCCTTTCAAATATAAATCATGTCTTGTCCTAACTGCAAAATATCAAATTCTCAAAATGGAATAAGCATATCAAGCACAAAATTAAGTTTTGATTTACACATTTCCCAAGGAACATCAGTCCTTATTAATGAAAACTAATATAGCTAAATTTTCCTTATTTTTCTTATATAGGTAGTCTTATTACAGACTTGTTTTGACATTGCTGGCAAGATTTTCCATTATTTCCAAAGACCCTGAATCATTTTCAAAATTATTTTTATTTTCTTCAGAGACAATCTGCTTCAAGATCTGTTGAATTCAGCTAGTAATTAGAACTAGTCTCAAAGAATAACAGACATATATGACTTCATCATGTGATATTGACACCTAAACAAAAACAACCTTTAGGAACAGGCCAGAGAATACCAGAGAGTATTGGGCCATCTATAATGTTTGACTGTAAAAAATATTCATATTGCTTTGCAGGTTGCTTTATTATGGAAAACGCTGTCTGAGAGACAGGAACATTTTCTGTGTTATTTCCATTGTTTCTGCTGCTGGGCTGATGAGGAAATGAAAGAGGCAACTTTACATTCACAACCTTTCCAAACAGCAACTTGAGAATTTAAGCTTATTGTCACTGCTTTTGTGACTTAAGAGGCAAACTAATGCAATCAATTTTATTGACTTTTTCTCTTCTTGCTTCATACAGTCTATAATTTTTTCTTTCTTCTTCTCTACAGAAGTATAGAAAGCCATTTGAAGACTGCAAATATTTCCAGACAAGTCTGAGGCAGAGAAGGAAACAATAGACATCAAAAAATATACAATGTCAGTATGATCATTTCACACTGTCACTCCAGACTTCACTGCACTTCCAAACACTTACGCAACTGTGCTGAGATTATTTCAACACAGTTACAAAATGTTTATTAGACCTCCAGCTGTTCTGTGATAGCATAAGTGGGAAGACAATGATAAAATTGTATCCAACTTGTTATATATTAAATATTAATTCCTTTTTTTGCAAATATTATTCTTTTAAGATACAATCTTATGCAGGGAGAAGTATGCTATTCACAGGGGAGCTACTGTGTGCAGAATGCAACTAGTGAAACCCTTTTGTCTTAAGTCATACAGTGGATGTGCTTTTGCAGTTTCTGCATACAGGTGACGGTGAGTACTACAAGATTTGGTGGTAATTTGTCCTAAAACACAAGTCAGACACTTCTACATTTTGCTGAATCGTTATGCCCTGAAAGAAGTACTGGCAGCTACACAGGCCCAAATCTAAGGGTCACAGATGTCAGATGGATACTTAAGATTTTCATCCTCAGCTGAAAATCATTGCATATCTGCCATTTGTGCCTTTGAAAATATACCCTTAAGTGTTTTGCTGAATCAGAGCCTATATGTGGTCTAGCTCACATCATATGGTACAGGGTGAAGTCCTATAGCTAAAGGCTTTACAGGATTAGGAAAACAACTCTTTCCTAAAACACAGCTCATTTTCTTTGCTGTCTGTAACTTCAGTGAAAACAAAATCTTGCTCGGTTTCAAGAGATAACAGAGACTTAAAATGAAATAAGAAAAACCTTGCAGGACAGCACAGGGATCCCTGTGATCACATTGCTGACATGGAATCTCAGGGAACAGAAACAGCCTATGAGAATCAGAGGAGTCTTAGTGTTTTGCTAGTCTTATTGAGGAAAGAAAACAGAGTTGATATCAGTCAGCTGTCAGTGACTGATCTTGGTCAATTACAAAACTGAGAGGTAGAACCTCACTGCAATGAGAAGAGTTGAGGTTGTGACAGTCCTACAGCCCGTTATTTCTACCTATCTTATCAGATGCTGCAAGCTGGTGGGTCAAGAAACCCTAGGGACTTTCAGAGTTCAGATATTAAATAAATGTGAATAATTTCACAGATGGAGTTTGATAACAATATTTCTATTAGGGAATTACATTTGGTGGAGGAAGGAGAAGACTGTAGCAATGAACAAAAAGGTTCCCAGAGTTTAAAGGCAGGCTTTTAGATGTACTTTCCCCGGTGCTGAGTCCCCCTTGACCAATGCCTATTAGCACTTTCTTATCCATTGTGGCTAATGTTCTTTTCCTGATCACACAATGACAATCTCGTCTCATTCTCATTCACCTTATTCTACTTTGAGAACTATTTGGGAGTTTAGAACCCTTGCAGATATCCAGCCCATCAAATAGTCACAAATGGCTTGTCTCCGTTTCATATTAGTTATCATGCACAAAAATCATCCCATACTTGAAATTTTCATAGCAAAAATACCCATATTCTACTTATTTTTCACTTTAATCTGTAGAGTATGTTCATATAAGCAGGACAAACTGTATCTTTCTGTTCTGAATTGCAGAACAAAATTGAATGTGAGTTGGTTTTCCCTTTTTTTCCCCAGCAAAAAAAAAATACTCATATTCAATGGGTTTTGTCATAGGCTTCGTCATATTTTGACAAATAATTATGAGCTTCAAGTTTGGTTACTCAGCTTCAGTTTGTGGAATTTCTGTAATTTGGGTTTAGGAGGTGATTTACTTCTTGCAGTTGGTACATCAATCTTACATCATTCATTCAAATTTACCTGATCTTACTAAGATACTGCCCTGGTTTCAGCTGGAATAGAGTTAATTTCTTCTCAGTAGCTCTTACAGTGCTGTATTTTGGATTCAGAATGAGAATGGTGTTGATAATATGCTGATGTTTTGTATTTTGTTAAGTCATGTTTATCCTAAGTCAAGGACCTTTTTTGTGGTCTTGTGGTCTGCAAGTGAGGAGGTGCACAAAAGAGAACTGGGAGGGAGCATGTCCAGGACAGGTGTCCTGAACTGACCAAAAGGATATTCCACACCACAGAGCATCATGCCCAGTATATAAACTGGGGAAAGTTACCTGAAATGGGGGCTGAGCTGGACTGAAGAAGGAAAGTCTGGCGTTGGTCAGTGGGTGGTGAGGAAACGTATTATGCATCACTTGTTTAGCTTTTTTCCATTAGTATTAATATTAACATTAATATTAGTATTTTGTTACTATTATTATCATTGACCATTTTTACTCTATTTTACTTTGGTTTTGATTACTAAACTGTTCTTATATCAACCTACAAGTTTTACTTTGATTCTCCTCCCCACTCCCCCAGGGTGGCAGGGAGAGAGGGGTGTTGAGTGAGCAGCTGCCTGAAGCTTAGTTTCCAGCTGGGCTTAAACAATGACAGATACCAAAAAACTGAGTAAGACCATATAGTAAATGTTCAAAGCAGTAAAACATTAGCAGTGACTTCTCCTCTTGTTATATTACTGGCAACCATAATAATACAAAATATCCCATCAGTGGTCAGCTTTGTGAACATTGACATAGAAGTGTAAAACACTTTAAAAATTTAAATAATAAATAATTAATTTAAATAATAAATTTATTTAATTATTTTTAAAATTTTTACTTTTATTTTTAGGCAAAAAGTGGTGTTTAGTATAAATACATTACAAAATAAATATATTCTTTTTAAAATAATGACATTAATGCTGAATGGGACATACATGAAATGGAAAAAGGGACGGAACCATCCTGTGCTCTTTAATAGTAGTTGTTTCAAGGCAGACAGCTCAAGATTAGATTTTTCTTGTATTGTTTTTCAGGGCATTCTACAACCTTCTTTATAGACATACAATAAACCAAACACAGAGAAACATGTTTATTCATATGTTGTCTTTCCTTGAATGTATCTATATCCTTTACGTTGCCCTGCTTTTTCACTCTGGTGTCCCAAGCATCACTGGATATGAGTTTGTACAGGTTTATTCCACCTCAGCTTGAACAACTCAGCCATTGCACAGGCCAGGCCAGAGCAGAAATGACGTATTTTGTGATTTGTCCTCGCCCACTTTCTTTGGAAATGGCTATTAACTTGAACTCCTCAAGGTAGCAGTCAAAAGGTGACTGTCAAACTTTCTGGGATCCCAAATTTCCTTTCAAAATGTCTGCATGTTATAGTTTTACAATGCAGAACTATGTTTTCCTCTAGCCAATACATCTGTTAAACACTAGAGGTGATGGAACTCTTTGCTGTGTTTCTGCAACCTGCCATAGTCTCATGCAATTTTCTGGGCAAACAACCCGTGGAAACACCTGCCCACACATCACGTTCATGCCAGACCTGCCTTTGGCAGATCCCGCCCCACTCACACAGCAGAACCAGCTGCTACCAGAGCCCAGGTGCACCAAATCCTCATTCCAGTGAGTGAGAATCAAGGTAAACATGCCTATTTTGTAAATCTTGCTGGGATTTACACCCAATGATAACACCAATATCAAGTTCTTCTCCATTGTTAACACTGGCCATGCCTAAGGACACACCAAAGAAAACCAAATTGCAAATAAGCAGGAAATTTCTAGGTAAAAAATTAAGAATCTTCTGAATAATGCACTATTGTATTAAGGTGTACATTTTCTACATTTTGGATTTAGGCATACAACATTTGCCTTCTTTTTGTATAGCAAAGTCTGTTGAAGATCTGCTTCTTTTACCCTTCTAAAGCCTTAATATAGAAAATATTTGATTTGCAATGAAGCCAGTACCCGGAGAAGCAAACATTTCTCTTTCTATACAGCATTAAAGGACAGAAAAGTCAATATCTCACCTTCCACTTTCTTTGCAGTCTGGGGCTATACCCTTGTGATATGGACATCCTGTATGGAGGAAAAGCTGTGCTTTTATCTGAATCTCAGCTATCCTCTTCTAGGGCAAGGTGACAAGCTGTTATGAAGAGTTCAGACAGGTTTCTATGCTATCATATCCTATTGTTTATCACTAATGCTGTTGAACAAAATGCTTCAGAGTTTATGAGGCTTTTATTATTATAATAATAAAATGTATTTTATAAATATTAATATTTATAAATAATAAATACAATATATATTATTTAATATAATTATTACATAATATAATAAAATATACTATATAATATATTATATATATAACTATTCTGTTCTATTCTAATAATATATTACTATTTGTTATTAGTACATTAATTATATTTGTATTAGAATGTAAGATAATTAATTCTATTATTTAATATGAATTTATAATATTTATTTTAAAATAAATCTTATTTATGAATAATAAATGTATTTTATTATTTACAGGATCCTCACCTGGTCTGCAGAGACATCAACTCTTTCAATAAAACATCTGCCCAGTGTTTTAGTCTTAATTCCATATAAACAGAGGATATGAGCTGTAAAGAATAAATAGCCAGCAGCTGAACAGCATTTCACACAATCATGTCCATGCTTTCACTTCAAAGTGTTTGTGATTATGTCTTTTCAAACTCAAGAAAGATATGGTAAATGTAATAGGGAACTCTCACTGTAGTTCCTTATTGTATAAGAATCAAGGACATAAAAAGAAAGATCAGGTAATTGCCCCAAAATGATTGTCTCATTTATGTCTCAAATATGAAAACTTACAGTTAAAGTGATGGAAATTATGCACATAAGAAGCTAATGGCATGTAACAAGGGAAAAAAAGACTCTTTCACAACCATAGCTATAACAGCATCTTGCAGCAAAATTACTATTTTATAGGTATGGTATCATTCAATAACAATAAGAAAAATAATCTAGATGTGTTTCAGCATATAACTGCACTGAAAACCACAGTATAAGAAGCCAAGAAACTCCTTGGATCTCTTTGTCAGTGACTCAAAACTGAGTGCCAGGAGGGGATTCAGCTTCAGATAGAGACACTCTCATCACAGTATCTTCGTGTGGGTATCTTCATACGAGGTAAATATTCAAGCCCTTCCTGTCAAAGGAATCAGAGTGATTCCACTAATGCTTCAGCAGACACTAGCATTTGATCAGCTGAATTGTTTCCTGAACTGTGTCTGACAGAGAACAACTTTTCATTGCCTAAACATAACAATCTCATACTGGTTTTGATGCATTACAACATTCCCTGGTTTCTGCTTATCCCTCCAAAGGACACAGGGTTTTTCCCATCCCATGCAAAAGTCTCAGCTTCTACAGGGTGCTTCAAATGGCATGAGGTGCCCATATTTAGAGAACTTCATCTGTTTATCCTATCTTATGAATTGAAATAGGAATCATTTTATTCAGCTTAATGCTTGTGCTTCAGTTTGTTCAGACAGATCTTTCTCCAGTAATCATGAGGGACCTTGGCAGTTAGGTTTTCCCTTAGGTCCCAAATATTTAGGCATAAATATCTTCACTGCAATAAAAGAACAAATTATAAAGTCATAGAAATATGTCCACTAGATTTTATCGTTATAAAGCTTTATTTGAATGCAGTGAGCATTCAAATAAGAGTAATTTATTTTATATTACTTCTTGCTATTGCAAGTTCATGACTACATAACAGATATAACACCAGTGGAGACATTCCTTAAAGGAAAGCACAAAAGAACCAAAAATAATGAATCATAGCAGAACTACCCTATGACTCCTCTGAGGGGTGTGGTCGTTATATTAATTGTACACATTCACTTCATTTAATTTCTTTTATTCATCACACCTTTTATTAAGAGAAAAAATTGCAAATTGTATCGAATCAGTGCTGACATCTGGCCATTAAAGGGTCTGCATCAGAAATAAAGGACAAATTCTCATCTGGGATAATTCCCTGAATGTCTAGCAGAAACAATGAGTTGAACTTGATTTTAGATTTCAGTATTAGTAACAGGTATATTCAGTTCAGAACTTGATTGCCCCTAACCTGAGGATGCAGCCAAGGCCTCTCTAGGACTCTGACTCACTTTGATAGCACACTTCCTGCTTGCACTACTAGCTGAAAAAATTCAGAAATGGATGGAGGAATAATGGTATTGTAACTTATTTACCTTGTGATAGCTCTGATCCCATGGACTGATCACACTGATAATTAAGATACTTCTTGATTTTCCTTAAACTCCCCATGTGATCTGCCCTTCCCTGGTGTGTCATATACTGGGACCAGCACAGTGGCCAGCCAGGTAGTGTGTCTTGGATCTTCTTAGGAGTCAGTCTACTGGTCTCCACCCTTTCTCAGCTGTCTGCAAGGAAGGACTAAAAGTCAGGGGAAAAGAACTGTGGGACAGCTGTTAGCTGGCAGTTGCACAGCGGGATATATTTTGAGCACCCTAAATGTACTTGAAAGGGAAATAGAGACACAATAATTCCTGCATGCTTTGTCTGTTTGAATAATTACCTATAATAGTACTTTTACTGTTGAGTTGCTAGATTCAATTAGGTACCTATTGTATTTCTTTGGATACTCAGACATCAGTGTGGCTTTAAAAACCTTAAGAGTTTTTCTCAGATCCTCTGTGCTTCCTAATGAATAGAAATATAGCAGTATAATCACATCTCTGTTATCAGTTGCAATATTAACCTTGGCCACTTTAAAAAATGTTTTCATATTTCTGATATCACGATGCCATATTCTATCAAGGCAAACAAATGAAATTTCAATTACGAAATCTCTGACAAAGCTATTACAAACATGTCATATTATGGAAATTACTCTTCTCTAAAAATAGTCAGGAACAAACTCTGTCGCTTGCTCAAGAGCCTGTCAGACTCTTTCATAAGAAATGTTCATACAATGATTCTCTTTATTACATTTCCATATTATCACTGAATAGTCTCTATCTTTCATAATTTCTTAACATTATTACAACAGATGTGATTGAATGTATGGCAAAGTGACATTAAGAAAGTGATTTGTTTGTTTCTAGGATGCCTTAAGGAAATAAAAGTGTTGCAAAAATTAAAATGAGCTAATAGAATAAAAAAGCTGATATCAAGGCTCCAAGAGCACTTGAATTTAATTGCTCTGACCAATTGTGTACTCGGTAAACAATACTGAGTTTGTATTTTTTTATTTTTATACTTACACATTTCTGAAACACAATAGTTAATAACATATATTCATCTACTTCTTTTTTTTAAGCTAAATAATAGGTTTTTTTGAAATATTTTTGCTGCTCTGGCATCACAGTGCCAGAGATGTCCTCTTCGTGCCCTCTCTAATCCTGATTTTTTTTTCATTTTAAGGAGGGAAATTTATTTCGCCCTATTTCACATTGTCTGTCATTTCTCCATTACACAGTGCCAGTTACACAATAGCATTTTTTCATGCCAATATATTTTTCAGATGCAAATGGGCAGATTACAGATGAGGTGCATAGAAGGTGCCTTTTGTGAAATGCACTAACTTCTCACTGTCTTTTCTTTTCACCAAAGCTATTAGTCTTTCAATTAACCAGGAGTGACAATTCCTGCGCATCATACTAATTTTCTATTCTTTACATTTCTATTTTTCATTTTTATTTCACTTCAACTCACTTGACATATGAACAGTTGGGGTTTTTTTTTAATTCAGTGGATATGCTTCCTTCTTGGTTTTCTCAATCTATGCTAACTATTTTACAAGGAAAAGAGTCAAAGATGTTGATGTTACCTTAGTCTTCCATGCCTGTGTATTTGCAGAAATTCCACACCAGAATTTTTCATACTTCTCTCTGTACAGGAATTGTGAAAACCACATACAGCATTTATTTTCTCATCTAAAATGTGTAACATCTATGGGGCAACTCTACCAAACTGTAGAGATAAAAATAAAATAAGGATAGTGTACCTTGTTTTCAGTTTATTTTACTTCAGTGTAATAGATAAGAAGTAGACAATAATTTATGCCCTCATACTTGTAGCACTGCTTCTCTATGCTGCATATTGACTATATTTAAAGTCTAGTGGGTGCTAGAATGGAAAACATCTGCTTGAAAATAAGAAAGTGACTACATTATTCAGTCACGTCCATTTGTCTTACTTCTTTTCACATGCTCTTGTCCTCTGTGGATCACTGTACTTTTCTGGTGTGTGTTAAGCCTGAAGATCACATGTGTGCCCCTTGCTCTTCAGTCAGAACTTTAGAGAAGAATTAGATGCTCTGCCTGACCACCTTTTCTCCAGAAAAAAATGTTACAATATGTATGTGGTATTTCAGACAGGTGGAAGTCCAAAAAGGGTGGTGTGCACTTACAGTGGACTATGATCATGTTTGACATCCTGTTAGTTCTCATCTGAGGTCATTAGTTTATGAACAGGAACATTACATTCTCCAGGATTTATGTTGTGTCTTTTGCTTCATATAAGCAATGATGGAATTAGGGAATATTTCTTTCCTTATTATGTCATACATCCTTCATTTTAGGAGACAGCAAGTAGTGCTTTCAGGTCTATTAATAACATCACAAATCTTGCTGACATGTGCATTAAAAAATTGTCATGGTCTCATGTGGCAATATTCTGAAGTCTTCAAAACCTTAAAACTACCCTTAAATTTAGTGGGTGAAGCCTGAGTGACTAAAATTGTTCTTTTGTGTCTACTTGTGCCCAAGAGAATAAAAACCAGTAGATAAGGAAAGTTAAATTATAGTGATGTAAATATAAATAGAATGTTATAATAGGAATGAGAAGAATACTTCAGGGTAAGGAAAGAAGAAGCAGAGAGAAAGAGGAAGAGGAAAATGTGAGGTAGTGTAGGCGATTCAAGAGAAAAGCTCAAGGGATGAAGGAATAATTTGAGATAGAAGATAGTGCAGGGAAGGTCTGGAAAGACAAAGATTGTTAAGACAAATCTGCAATGAGTGGAGAAGGTCTGTGTTGTTGAAAACACAGTCAAATTTGCAGCGAAAACTTCATATCAATGCAACATAATCAAAAGCAATGGTTCAAAACAAAGTTCATAGGAACATCCTCAGTGGCTATACTTGGCCAGCGAACATAAACCATCATTGTATAGCTGGAGGAACTGGAATAGGAATAGTTAGGATAGAGACTATATCTGAAAAATATATTGTATAAAAAGCAAACAGGAAAAGAGCATCTTTATCATTCCTTTATTATAAGTCAGGATCTGAAATGTCATGAAATCAATTAGCTTGCTTGTAACAATTTAAATTTATTCATTATGGCAAAACTTTATTCAGCAAACATCCAGACAGCAATGTTGTTGAGTCAGACAAAATCCTAGTATTCTTCCTCTTTTGAACTAATTCCACTAAATTCAAGGAGAAATAAAAAGAAAATGAGAAGAGTGGAAACAATTGAAAATGAAAATTGAAAGCCACACAGGAAAAAGAAGATATCATTATGAAACATAGATTTAGAGGAAACATAAAGATTTTAGTCATAGGCTTGGGGCTTCAATAGTAAGTTTGGGCGCAGTAAGGGTTAATCAAAAATAGTTAGGAGAGCTGGACCTGAAATAGAGTTTTAGATGCTAGTAACTGATTACCAAATAATTGATGATATAGAATTTTAGATGTTAGTAACTGATTACCAAATAATTGATGATATAGAATTTTAAGTGTTAGTAACTGATTACCAAATAACTGATGATCTGTCATTTGCATGTTTGTTCAGCTATGCTTAGAATAATGAGCAGAAACATTGATAAGCTGGTGTATAGAATAAAGACAATTACCAATTTCCTCCCTTTGTGGGAGCCCATCCAAAAGTCACGCAAGAAGAAACTTAGAGGTCACTAAAGTAATTAGGATTGTTAAAACTCAGAAGGGCAAAAAGGTCAAAATGAGGAAAATGAGTTACTTCATCTTTTTTGGGACCACTGACCCAATTCAAGACCACCAATTCCATTCAGAACACACACTACGCATGCTTAATGACATGTAAGCTCATTTCCATACAAAGCAGAGAATGGGAGGTGTCAACACTATGAATATGCATTTTGTATTTTGGATATTCATAATATTTGGAAATAAAAGGTATCATGTTTGCTTGTATCGGGCCCTGCCTCTTAGGGAGCTATCCCACGCAGAGCCTGGCGCCAAATAAAACATGCACTTTCTAACTCTAAACTGTTAGAGAGTTTTTGTCCATCTCAGTTGGATATCAATATTAGATCAATATTCAGTTTTTTGGTAAATCAATTAGACAAGAACTCAGATATTAAATAGACATACTATTTTATATGGGAATGGGATATTGACCCTTCCAGCCAATCACACAGTTGCAACTATCTATGGAGGAAAAAGTGGAGAATACCAAACTGGGCACATCTATCTATCCAGCTGGTAGATAGGCTGTAATATTCATGTGAATTCAGTCCTCTAGGGTTGATTGTCAAGCATTTTCTTTTTGACAGGCTATGGGTAGTAAAAACCAATTAAATATTGCTGTGATGTAAATACCAGTTATATATTGCTATTCTGTACAAAAAAAAAAGTCTGATTAACTTTCTAAGAAGCTTCAAATCTCTTAAAAACTTTTAACAGAGTTTCATACTTTAAATCAGAAAATAAAGACTCTAAGAGTGATGGTCTAGCTTAAACAAAAGTATTCAGTCTTTCCCCATTATCTGTTTCATTTCCCAGACAGCCTTTTTTAGAAGGATGAATAGAATTTTCATATCAGCTTTCATTGGTGACCCATGTAATTGCCTTTAGTCTTATGTTACAAGAAAATCCATCTTTTGAGCTATGTGATGACAGAGAGGCAGCTTTGTTTCCCAAAATTTCAAGCAACCTTTACTAGAAAGAAATCACTAGCAGCTATTCTGCTAGTGATTCTGATTTACTCAGCCACAAAAAAAAAAAAAAAAAAAAAAAGGAGAAACACCAATTTTGAACTGCCTCTTTTTCAGTAAAACAGCTTTATTATCAGCTCTGAAATGGATGTGTCTGCACTCATAATAAAGTTTGATAAAATACAGCCTTATTGACCTGAACAAAGGTTTTGCTGTTTTTCCTGTTCATCATTTATAGTGATATCTGTAGAGAGCATTAAGGCCTTTTTATATTTTTAAATGAAAGCTCTTTCTACAGATAACCTATCAGCACTCCAGCTATCTGCATGACTTATCCATATAGTCACATTATTTTAATATATTCAATACATTTGCATATTGATTTATTTGCCATGAAAGACAAAATCTTTATTCGTTTGCTCTTTACAGGTAGGAAAGCATCCCCAAAGAGGAGCATTCCTTGAGACCAACAGCATTAATTCAGTGCACCAGGGTCCTTGGAACTGGTATCCTGGAACACCATTGCCTATCAATTTTCTGAGGATTCACTAGACACCAGGAGAGCTGTTATATTTAGATGCTTATCTGCTTTTGACTGCAGTGCAGTACTTGCAAAGATGTGTTTCATTTTGAGGCTTAACACATTAAATATCACCTGATCTGAAGACGTTTGAGGGTGTAGAGCCTCTTGCATAGAATAAATGTCTTATCTAAAAATAGCATTACATTTCTGCGTAGTCCTTCATTTTGTGTAGATCTACTTTGTACATAAATTAAGGCACAAAGAGAAACTAAAGGTCTGTCTTCACACTGACAGAGGGAAGAAATCTCAAAGCTTAAAAAGAAGATCCTCTGACATTCCTACTCAAAATCTCCCCAGTATGTCCAAATACTGCACTGAATAGCAGAAGCTATCCTTCAAAGACTTAGATGGAAAACAGAAAAAATTAAAGCTGTAGTGTCATGCTGAATAACAGATATAACAGCACAGATTAAAGCTGCAGTAACTCACTGAATATTCACTTTGATTATGTGAGGTTTAAATAAGGCCTTTAAACCAAGATTCCTCTGTGATTAAATCTTTAATACACCCACTTAATCTCTTAAATAACTAACATTTTAGGAAATAATGGATCACTGGAATAAAATTACTAGTCTAGTAGATTAAAGGAGAAGAACCAAGTAGCAATTACCACCATGGGCTCTATTGAATAACACTGTGGGTTAGCAATGACAAAGCACTGGACAACAACAGCCTGTTTGCCTATGTCATATGAATATCCCCCAAATGGGGAAATGTGTGACTTGAATGTCTACCCACTGCAGTCCTTTTCAAATCACAAAAGCTTTCTGTTGCTCATATCTGAAAATATCCTGAACATATGCTTTTCAACACTAAAAGTTTGAGCTGGATCTTCAAAAATAAAAAACACCTAATATTATGCTATGAAACCATCATCTGCAAGTTGTCCATAGCTACCAGTCCAGTTCTCCTAAAGCTCACTCTGGTAAGGAGCCTTTTCCCTGCATACCCACATAGAGCTGCTTATCTTTATTTTATTTATAGCTAAATTTATAACTTCAAGTTGTGCTCATTTAACAGTGGAAGAGGAGGAAATATAGCAAGACCATAATGCACTGAGGCTGTAGGATGAGGTTCTGACTGGCATGTCAAAGTTGACTTGGAAAGAATCTGGACCATTACAACAATGCAGAACTATAGGGTTAAGGTGAAGGTTTCTTTACAATATAGCCCTGATGTCTTACCATGTCTATTAAAGAAATGAGGACTTGCTTCCTTTCCAGTCTATTCTGTGTTCTTTCCTTTGGTAGAACCAGTGCTATTGAGAAGGCTGATCATAAATTTTTCACTTCACAGTAAGGACAGAGAGGGCAGTATTAAAAATATTTAGGAGTTTCATTCCTATGATTTCAATGGTTTCACTGTATTGAGGGTAGGCAGACTATGAGAGAGGAAGGAAGGAAGGAAGGAATTCGGAAGGAATTCGGAAGGAATTCGGAAGGAATTCGGAAGGAAGGAAGGAAGGAAGGAAGGAAGGAAGGAAGGAAGGAAGGAAGGAAGGAAGGAAGGAAGGAAGGAAGGAAGGAATATAGGGAAATCTCTGTACTCTTGTAGAATTGAAAAGACAATTACTTCCTCCAGATGCTATTTTTAAAGATGTTGCTTATAAAATATGGAACAAAATAGTATTGCAAAAATCTTACATATAGAACAACCTTGCAATTCCAGCCTAGGAGGTATTTCCAATCAAATGCCTTGGTGCGTCATAAATTAATTAAAAAGATAAAACTAGCAACATAGTCCTAAAAATTATAGTTACATAGCAGACATCCCCAGCCTGGGAGCAAAAAGATAATTTAATGAATTGCCATCATCCTACCCCACTTTCCCTTTCAGTATTACTATTTGTAGTAGTGGATAGGATCAAGGTGGAAATTACTTTTCCAAATCACCCTCTTTTAATTTTTTTTCCAAATTTATGACATTTGTGTTCTTGGCTCATTCATAATGAAAACCATGAACATATCCCTCTCCAGCATGTATATTTTTCATTTATTTGTCATACCAGAATGTATACATCAAGGAATGTTTCTCACCACAGAATTATTTATACTGTGTTTGGGGAAGCAGGCTTTTTTGTTGTTTTTGTTGGCTTTTTTTTGCTTGGAGTCAGCTCTAATTTCTTCCAGATGTTTGTTTTACTTATGGAGAAAGGTAAAAGTTCAGTAAAGGAAAATAATTTAAATTTTACCTGTCACTGGTTTAAAATAATTTCAACAACTGCTACGTGCTTTATGAAGTCAGTAAATTCCATTT
The DNA here is from genome assembly GCF_017639235.1 of Corvus kubaryi. Classification (NCBI taxonomy): domain Eukaryota; kingdom Metazoa; phylum Chordata; class Aves; order Passeriformes; family Corvidae; genus Corvus; species Corvus kubaryi. Next base: position 19,255,108 of record NW_024582091.1, read on the forward strand.
TAGCACTTTTATAATCACTAAAGCCACAGGCAAAGTGTATGCAAAATGTGATGGAATTATGTGGTGAAAAAAATCTGACACAACTGCAAAGATACAGTGGCTGCTCTGCTGCTCCTTTCCTGTAGTTTCTATCCCCTTTTCCATCCTCCTTTATTACCTTTTATCTAACAGGTAAACTGCATAGATAATGCGTAATAAAAGAGAATGGTACCAATACTGGCTAAAATCTTCAGGAAGGCATTACAAAATAAAAGCTGATTCCAAGGGAGGAATAATCAACCTAACATGAACCTGTATTCCAGATATTATTTTCTAATATGATGAAAAATGCATTGGTATGTAACAGTTTTGCAGTAAAAAAACCAGAAGACAATTTTTTTAGGGATGGAATAATTTTCTAGCAACCATGTAACTGTAACTAATCAATTCTTGATTCTCTAGGATAATGTCAAATCTGTATCATTGATATGATTGGTGCTACTCATACCAGGCAGGGTAGTGTGTATATAAAGGTAAGAATTACATCCAGCAATACCTCATCTTTTTATAGTGCATTGAATTACATCAGTGTCTATGAGCATTTATAATTCTAGAGACTTATTTTATTACATTATTTTAATGTAAAATGCTTTAACAATTCCAGCAGAGTGTCCACGTGCAGTGCTTTCACATTTTCTGCAGTTTCCTTAATCTGGCCAGGACCTTGCATATACAATATCCATTGATGCAGTTAATTAGGAAGCAAAGAAATCACATCTATAGTATGTAATGCTAAGTGTCTTTATGGACAAAAAGCTTTTAAGAATTAGAATAAAGATGAAAGGAATACCCTCACATTAAAGCTTAGGGTACCTCAGGGCAAGTGAAATACATTAAATGGGTACTTATGGCAATTAAGTTTAAAATAAACTTTTGATATAAATCAGCAGAGGTCTATCAGATCAAACTCTTGGATTAGCCTTTATGATAACTAGGATGATGCCTTTATAGTCTATTGCAAATCATAATGCCAAGCACTGCAGAGCTACAATCACCATACAGAGATAAACAGAAGTTTTATCAGTCAAAAATTTGATGATACAAGGAATATTACAGATATCCACATTTCACAGAAGTGGTGTTTATACACTATTTAACACTGGTTAGGCTTCTTTAACTACAAGCAATTTTACTGAACTCTGCAAGAAAAGCAATTGGTAGGACCATAAGACATCAATGTGTGCTTGAACAGAATCATTAGCTGGTGTCTGTCTTACAAAACAAAATTAAAATAGATGTAGATGATAAACATGAAAACATGAGTTTATAAGCCAAACACCAGAAATTACAACTTCCAGGGTTTTGGAGGACTTTCGATTTTCACTTAAGAGGGAGATGATAATTTTCTTCATTCTGTAATGCACCTTACCTCACACAGAGCAGCAGATACAAAATGGTAAGCAAGATGTCCCTGGACATGTCAAAACCCACCTCTCAAAACCACACATTAAAACCCACTCCTCAAAAACACGTTTAGAACTGGAAGCTAAAGGGGGATAGATGTGAACCAAGTGTACTGTGCCCTTAATGATAGCACATCTTTCTTGATGCAACAGACAGGATCTGGTTAGCTTTCTTACCCATTTGTGAATGAAATCTTTTGTGAGAAGAAACAATTTTGGTGGAATAAGTATTGTTTGGTACTAGTCATCCCAGGGAGAAAAGAAGATCAGACATAATCTGTCTGATTATTAATCAGATATTATTATTAATCAGATATATATTATTAATCTATACCAAGACTACCAAGTTTCCAACTCATGCCCTCAAGTAAAAACTTTGTTTTCATACTGGATTTTTATAAATTATCTCTTCTGAGACACCCACTGCCCATCTGAAGCACACCAATATATTAATCTGAGTCACATTTTTCTATAACCCAAGTAATGATATCTCAAACCTGCCTTTCCATGTCTGGATTTTCAACTGAGTTAAAGTTGACATTTTGTGTAATTCTTGTCATTATGTAAAGTGAAATATGACTTCATCTGCTAAATTCTTAGAAATGCATCTAGAAATAAACTGAGAGACACTGGTCTTCTGTGTTGGCAGTGGTTTTGAATACCTGATAATGAGGTGTTAATTGTCAGTGAAAAAAACCTGCTTGTGGATTTGTTTTAAAAATCAAACCCAAATTTCAAACTGGGATAACAGCAGTTACCAAACAAAAATGATAGAACAGATACCAAACAGAAATGATAAGAGTCTTTTAATTAATATATTCAGCCTTCTATATAACTTCAGCCTAATTAAAAAAATACAAAAAACTAAAATGCATAGTTAATTATATTACTTGCTTTCACAAACTTCATAATAACTGTCAACATTTTTTTTCAGGGAAAATAATGCACAGAAAAGATAGTCCTGAATGTTATTTTGCTTTTGCAGAACTGGCCAAAAGCCAAATTTGAATGGATGTGCTTTATATGTAAAACTTATCATGCAGTTCTAATTAAAATCTACTGAAGCTTTCAGCTTCATTTGAAAGAGTTCATCTTCTGAATACTTTTAATTTTCTTTTGATTGCATTATATCTCAGGAGAAACTATCACACTTTCTTAAATTAATTAAGATGGACTAATTTTTAAAACATCAGGAAGTAAACCCCAAAATTTTGTTTCTTGTGGACAAAAATCTATGCATATCTTTATAGATGCATATCTATTTCTATGCATATCTTTTATATCATAGGATTTTTAGTGGCAGAAACTCTGCCTTCAGTAAATATTCAATATCAGCTTGTGGGAAAACAAACAAAAAATATTTCAAAAAATACAGTATTTAATTATTTATTCTCGTTGATAGAATATATGTTTTCACATATGACTACATCTTACTGAGATGGATACTGAATGTAACTGATTTGACCACCTGTACAAAGTACCTAAGTCTGTTTCTCTCTTCTAGAGTATTAATTTAAAATGCTATTTAAGTGTGTGCCACTGCTTAACTGGGGTTAACTCTGGGTAGGTTTTCTAAGAAATACATTTTCTAAGAAATCTCCTCATTCTAGTAGGTAAACAATAACTAGCAAGATAGTGGATATTTACAAGTATAGACCATTTCTATTGTCTTCTGTCTATATTATATATATAGAGCATATGCATCTATTGTATATAATTTATATTAAGATAACAAATAGTTAATAGTTAGACACTAATATATTGCAATGAAGACTAGAATGAACAAATGAATAATACTACAAAGATTGTAACAATGAAGATAGATACAGATGTAAATTATATAGAATTATATAAATATAGATACTATGGAAACAGTAATTTTCTTTGTGCCCTATGGAAATAGTAAGTGAACTGGTCAGACAATATAGGCTGAACTACCATCAACAGTGCTGATAAAGCCTGCCTCTATGCCTCCTTTGCCTCTGAGCCACTGTCTGGCCCAGGGCTGACTCACTGCTAATGGCACCCAGCTCAGAGCCACGGCCATGCAAGGTGGGCAAGAGAACCCTTCTGAAGAGTTCATAGCAAAAGTTACTCACTGTTGGTAATCCATTCCATAGTTTGTGGGTGGTTGAGGATTTACCAGGTAAAAAATCCCCCAAAACAGCTTTCTTTCACCTGTACTTGAGTAGGACATCCTGATGTATCCTGACCTCAAGAGATCACAACGGACTGGTGACACATATTGAAGCTGGAGTCTCTCAGGCGGTACCGATGCAAACACATCTGCGCAGTGACTGCACCTACAAACCCTGGAGTATCAGGCTGTAGTGCACCTCAGCACCAGTAATGTCACCAGGGATAGAAAGCACAGGATACAAAATAGTCACTATATTGGACTTCTAGAGAATTACAGAAGAAATGTAAGAGTTAAGTCTTAAAATTTTTCCACTGCCTGGGAAAGCAAACAGGTCTAAGGAATGAGCTAAAGCAGCCATGGCATTGGTAGTGTCAAAAAAGTTATGCCAGCCTGAGTCTCAGTGTAACTTCTCCTTGAAGCTGATCTTGTTTAAATATGTATTAATTATGCAATTAGGTTTTAATAGTGGTAAGTAGGAGCAGGCTGTGGAGTTTGCTGATGATAGAAGACTGTGAGTGCTCACTAATAAAAGAAAATTTCAGGACACCATGAAGAAAGAGCTGAGTGATCTCACAGAATGGAAAAATAGGAAAGGGAATAAACATGAGAACTGATAATAAGCACTTCTACTCTATGTTAAGAATTGGAAATGACTGAAAAGTCATGACTGTTGAAGTATTAATATGGTATAACACCAAAACATGCAAATGTGATCTTTGAATGTGTCAGGAAAGTCCTCCCAGGAGATATGTGAAGTAAATGTTTGACCCTTTCTAGTCCCACCACTTTACTCTGGTCTTCCGTATTTAAAACAGATGGATTCAAACTGGAACAAATCCAAGAGGGCTATATGAAAAGACTATAATTCAAAAGAAAAGGAGTCCTTACATTTTTTTACTATAGCAAAACTTTGTCTGCAAGGGATATGCTAATATTGATAAGCAAATCCTATTGTTAAATATTAGAGTAAGTGGTAAAGAAAAATTTTGAAAGAGAATGTTGTCACAGAAATATATATATACATTATGTACACATGTAGGCTGGAAATCAGAGGAATGTGCCTTAAAGAAGAGGCTTCTTAAACAGTTTTCATTAACAAGCAGTGGAAACAGAAACCTAATTGCTTCTGAAATTTATAAAGAAGATTACCACTTTTGATTGATTGTCATACCAAGAGATTGGACTCAACGACCTGGGAAGAGCCTTCTTACTCCACTATATTTATACGATATCTAAACTACAGCCTTAAACCTTAGGGTTGAATTTGCAATGATCAGCTTTATTCTTCTAGTATGAATGCACTCTGCAATCAGAGTAAAGGTCAGCTTTCCCACAGTAAGGATTCCTTTAGCACCAGCAGTATATGAATAATGAATTTTTCCAATATCTAAAAACTGAGTCAATTCTCCTAAATTCCTATCCATTGGGTAGTTTGGATAAGATTGTCTCACATGCTCAAAAAAAAAAAAAAAATCTCAGAGGCTTTAGTGTCTACACTATAGAGTCATTGGATTTCAAGAAAGTCCTAGTCCTTCACCATGAAAAGGTCAGACCACAGCTCTGGTGGATGGTGTTTCATCTTAGCAGAGACAGCAGAAATATAATTTCTGCAATGCTCTTTAGTTGCAACAGAAGCAGCTTTTATTTGCTCAATATCTTTGGATAAAACTGGCTCTACTTAGAATTAAACATGTTGTCTTCTTCCCTCTAGCTAATGATTTTTCATCTTTGCCATTGAAAATGAAACTCAAATGTTTATTTCAACTGGGCTGCTACTGATATTACTCTATTTTAGAAAAAATCCTTCTTCATTTACATCTAGAGTCCCAAAGGAATTTTGCCTTTTAATACAAATAGGGAGGATTACATTTCAAAGATATCCATCCATTTTACTCCAGCTGAAGTCAATTGAGGGTGTGGGAGTTTGGAAGCTTTGGCAAATTAAGCTCTTACACAGCAGCTATGTTAATGATGGTGAGTCAGAAGGAAACCCATACCACACTCCCACAACTGCATCAGCTCCCTGCTTCTATCATCAGGATGTAGAACACATTTGCTTTTTGTCACTGAATTCAAATGTGACTGAATATAGAGCAGATCTGCTGAATAGGAAGGTGCAATTTTCCATAATGCCTTTTCAAAACTGAATAAAGGTCAAAATCTGTTTGACTTACATTGCATGAAATTAATTCAAAGGAGATAATTTAGGACAGAATTCAGCCCCAAGCTCTGGTAGGACTACAATACATATGGCCTTTTCAGAAAGAAAAGAACACGCTACAATGTCTCTCACATACGTCTCATAACACTTTTCCAAACCAAATCCAAATGAAACTAATGTTAGATGCTAAATAGTTATTGCAGAGGATCACAAAAATAATAATTCCATCATAATGGGGCTAAAATAAATGAACTAACTTGAGACAAGATTGAAAGCTTGGGTACCTTTCATGGACTATTCCCAGTTATAGAGAGCTTCATGAATACAGTTAATGAGGCATTGCATAAAAATCATCCTGGAGAGACATGATGTTCAACAAATATCTAGCATAGACCTAAGGATTTCCTCATTAAAAAGGATTTGTTTCAGCCTTAATGGGCCATTCGAAAACCTGCTGATTACTTAAACATACAGGGCTGCTATGCTCCTCATTTCCTGAGAATTCTCTGTGCTCCCAGCGCACTCACACTAACACTTCTATTGTGATGGCTTAAGTCCAGACTGTGAATGATGTATAACAGAAGGAGCAATCAAAATCCCCTAAAACCATTAAAGTCACATTTTCACTGTTAGTTTGTGGCACAATACTCCTATGACCAATAATTCTAACTGCAAGGAACACATAATAGTAATACTGTGAGATTGGTTCAAAATTAATTTATACTGGGCTACTTCAATTAGTCAGCACAACTCTAGAACAGATGTTCCATACTGTAATGCAGTATTACGGAACAAGAGTATGACACAGCTAGATTGATTTTCTCATCACTACCTTTCTTATTTAGTATCAGACTACGGGCAGGACATATGATCAAATGCAATTATGAGTCTTTAGAGTTAGCAGCTGGACATGACAGAAAACATTAGTAAGTTCTCCTGCCCTTAGAAGACCACCACGTGGAAGAAAATCAATTATTATAAAGTTTTGGATGGTTTCCCAGATAGACTGCAAAAATTGACAAACACTTAAAAATTTTTCAACCAAAAGAGGACAGGTGTCAGAGGAAAGAGGAGATGTATTGAAGCACTTATACCCTACTTTACAGTAGTGCATCATCACAGTGGTGGCTGGCCCAAAACCATGGCACTGCTCAACATCTACCACTATATATAAATGCATCAATTCTAAGGCCAGAAGCAGCCTCTGCAAACACAAAGTCTTACTTCCTATTGAAAACAGGACATAGGATGCCCAGGATACAATATGACCTGTTCAATAAACCCAGCTATACAAAACCTTTACAACTTTTTCCTGTTTGGAAAACATCTACAACTTTCTTTTGATGTGAATTGTCTCATTTTAACATCTTGCCCTCTGGCCTTACCAATAATTTTGGTTTAGTTTCAAACTTCTGCTTTCCATGTAAATGCTTTAGCTGCAAACCTTTGATTCTTTGAATCTTAATAGTTACTTGATAAATCTAACTAGATTAAAAGAGATTAAGCTGCTAGAGCTATGTACTGTAGGGTTTATTTCCCAATAGGATGATCCTGAGGATTATAATGTAACCTCTCTAAACTATTTGCATGTCTGTAGCAGCAGATGTGAGCATATTGCTGCTCTGAAGTAGTAATATTCAAATGTGACATAACTTCCTTACTTCTGTACAAATAGAGAGCAATAGCATCACAGCTCTTGCTCATCTGAGCTTTACAGTCAAGGCTCCTTGGAACTGAAAATTTTCCTGCTTTCTTGGAAGTAACACTCCTTCATCTTAGGCCTATGACGTTAGGCTTGGCCATATGTAAATTCAGCTGTTTGTTTGCATCTAGCTTGCCAGACAGTCTTGATCAACTTGCGTCAAAGACTTTCCTTTTTATTATTCACTAGACTCTCAAAATTTTTCATCTGCAACTCTATCAGTATCATTGTGTATTTTGTTCCAAGCATGGAAAAAGAATATTAAATATAATAGAGTCAAATACTGATCCCCATGGCACTCATAGACAAATCTGAAGAATGATTCTTCATTTACAGTAATATTTTAAGACCTTTCGCTTGCCCAGGTTTTAATCACTTCAGTATGTGCCATGTTGATTTTATTTCTTATTCAACATGTCATGTGCTACCAAATGAAATGCCTTATAGAAGACTAAGTGTGTTCCATCAGTTTTATTACCTTTATAAACAAAACAGGATTGCAGCATCATCTGTTTCATTATTCTGCCTGAGATCATTATCAGGCTGACAAATCTATAATTATACTTTTTTCTTGTTAACATTGGAACAGAATTGGATCTCCTATTAACATATGGGACTACCAAAATGCTTTGAGTGTTGAAATTCCACACTGAAAACCAAGCCTAACAGTTCAAGCATATCATCAGACAACTCTGTTGAAAGTCTTGGATGAAGATTGCCTGAATTGGCTTATTTGAAATGTTTGTTTTCATCAGTCCTTGTTTAACATATACCTTTGTTTTTTGAGCTGAAATATTTTTTACCCTTGTGCCATACTTGATTCAACAGCTGCAATAGTGATATGGGGCTGCATGGTATTGCAACCTCTTTCTTATGACAAGACATTGGATATGTCTCAGATGTGGTCTTGAAGTGCAAATGCCCCTTCTCACAGCCATCACTGTGCTCTGATATGCCATATCATCTGCCTTTTTTGTAAAGCAAGAACTGTAGTATTTTGTTTAATAAATACTCTGCCTCTGGTATGTTATTATTGAAGTGTTCCTATTAAGATCTGGCTTTAGACCAGTGCTAGACCAGAATTATCCTTGTCATTATCTACATCAAAACATCTTTCTTGTTTTACTGACATTTCTCAGTACCTTTTTGTTCTTCAACTTCTCCCATTATTGCTCTGTATCTCATAGTTCTCTTTGTAATCTATGGTTTGAGCTGACCAAAGCCATTTTTTTCTAAATACAGCTTTGAAAGACAATGGTAAGAGAGGTATGCTTCCTGTTTGGTACAGAGTAATCTAAAATTCAACAGAAAATATCATACTGGCTGAGATAGAAACTGTTTTTTCTCACTAAAATAACGATATAATCTCTATCTATGCCTGCATTAGATGTGGGTAGTGACTTAATTAAATGTCAACAATATGTAAAACATTATTCTTTCTTTAAAATGTCAGACAGTATACCAGCACAACACTTACAATAATTTTCACTTTTAAATGTTAATATTTGCAATGAAAAGTTTCAATTTTGCCTTCTAAAAATTATATTTATATGGGAACTTAAAAAAAAAAAAAAAAGTTAAAAAGTCAAAGTATAGTCAAAACCTTTCAATTAAGTTGAAAAAGAAACCCTGTATAAATTGAAATTGATATTCAGAATGTTGTGGCTTTTTATTTCTCCCAAAATACTCATGTATACACTCACACAAACAGGATCAAGCATATATTCATTGAGAAAAATTAGTCTTGAATCCTGACCTTGCTACTGACTTGAAGATTTTGATTCCTGTGGCTCATTGGTCAGTAAGGTGGACTCTGTAGAAACAGAAAAATCTGTCAACAGAGAACTTGCTACAGAGTTAAAAACAAGCATTTGCAATCTTAAAACTCTATTATCTATTCATTTATTGATTAAAAATTCATCGTCATTTCTGCAGTAATTGTCTTCAAACTCTCTTCCTTTATAAAATACAATTCTTTGTACAATTCTCTATCAGTTCTGTTTGCCAAGGCCCTGAGGCATCTCAGGGAAGTTTCTTCAAACAGAGCTTTAAAACTTCATGATTACTTAGATACTGTAAAATAATCTAACTTGTCCAATATTAATATTTATTTTGTGCAGTTTGTAGTCTTTTTGTCCTCTGTTCTCTGAATACCCACTGTGAACCACACGTGAAACCGGATGTTGTTTACACTATAACCTGACTATCAGCTAGATATGCACCCATTTTACGTAAGCACAGATTTTGCTCCATATCCCAATATGCCAAGATCACAGGGCTTGGTGGTGGTGGGGGCAGGGAAAAGGCAGAATAGTGGCCTGTTGTTGCACTACTTGTCTTACACTTTCAGGAAAGGCAACTTTATTTTTGCTATTGCTCAAGCATGCTACACCCTTCTCTCCGGCTCTGAATTATTGTCCAATGTATTTGATTTATAATAGGAAACAATGTTTGTTTTTCAAGTCACCTAGGAACAGATGTGGCAGGGCACAGTTGAATGGAAAAAAAAATAGGACTGGGTTCCCTTCAAGTGGCTAAGGAGGCTGTATATGAAATCACAGCCACAGGTCTGTGTTTTGCTCATGGGAACCTAACACTGCAGTGAAGGTCAATGTAACCATGACATGTATGGGTAAGGCAACACTGCCAACAATAACCCTAAAATCCCACAGCTGATATTCTTTATTTATAGTGTATTTATTGGTAAAAATAAGAGTGGAAATCTTCAACTCAACTACAACTTAAATACATTTCTCACCATGACCACACCATGTCTGGCCTGCTGGAAAGCAGCTCTGTGGAGAAGGACCTGGGGGTCCTGGTGGACAACAAGCTGTCCATGAGCCAGCAGTGTGTCCTTGTGGCCAAGAAGGCCAGTGGTGTCCTGGGGTGCTTTAGGAAGAGCATTGCCAGCAGGTCAAGGGAGGTGATCCTGCCCCTGTACTCAGCCCTGGTGAGGCCACATCTGAAGTACTGTGTTCAGTTCTGGCCTCTCCAATATAACAGAGACATGGAGCTCCTTGAGTGGATCCAGTGGAGGGCAACAAAGATGATTAAAGGTCTGGAGCATCTCTTACAAGAAAAGGCCCAGGGAGCTGGGCCAGTTCAGCCTCAAGAAGAGATTACTGAGAGGGGATCTCATCAATGTCTGTAGGTATCTAAAGGGATGGTGTCAAGAGGATGGATCTAGGCTCTCCCTGGTGGTGCCAAGCAATAGGACAAGAGACAATGGGCAGAAACTGATGCACAGGAACTTCTACCTGAATAGGAGAAGCTTCTTTACTGTGCAGAGACTGAGCCCTGGAACAGATTGCCCAGAGAGGTTGTGAAGTCTCCCACACAGGTTTGAGCCTGTGGCTCATCCTACCACCCCTGATACAGTACCATACCTCCATGTAAGTTCACACAGCAGTAGACACCACTGAAATGCTGCAGAACTCCCGCCATGCATCCCAAGCAGTTGCTGTAGGACCAGATTGTTGCTTTTTGCACAATGTGTGAGAAAATAAAGTCATCCCTGCACCTTCCCCCAAATTATCTGGTAACAAACAGCTCTGGGAGAAGCTGCCATTCTGAGCAGCATTGTTCCCACTCTTCTGAGCTGCATGCATGCCACCATGCTCACCCACCAGCTCCAGGAGAGTGGGAAGTGATTCACCTCAGTTTTGCAGAACTGTAGAAAACTCTCCTCTGCTTTGCTGCCAGTGTTCCAAGGCCCTCACAAGTCCAGAAAAGAACTTATGAGGAGGTATTAGTGTAACCAGGGTATATGCAAGACCTGCTTCTATTTGTCATTCTTGCTCAGGGACAATGCCATGGCTGCCTTCAGGGCTGTGATGTAACGCAGCTGAAATAATGTTATATATACCTGTATATACCAATATATACCTAGATTTTCTTTTTATAATTTGTTGGCTGACTATACCTCTCTTACAGAACATGAGCAAATAATCTGTTGAAATATGTAAGTAATCTTTATTGAGGAATCAGTAATGGTAAATGCAGCTCAAGCAATGTGGACATTATCACTTACCAAAATCAATATGATAAATGTAACAGCACAAGATAACAATAGAGAAATGAACAGTAGCTTCTGCAAATTTTTAATAGAAAATAAAGGTTCCCCAAATTTTAACCAAATTTATATTAGATACTTATGTTTTAGAATAGCATTTAAAAAGAAACTAAAGGCATATTTCACATTCCCAACTTGTAATCACCTATTTATCATAAAAGGAGAGAGAAATACATTTTAAATTTGGTATACCAATGTGTTACAAAATTCTTTTCTGAATCCTGCTTTAAAAATATACGTTTAATATATATACATTACACCTGCATAGATGCACTTTTACTGATATATGTTATGTCACAGATAAAACTTCTTTAACCTAAAGAAGCAAATAGAAGAAAATCTCAGAAGTGCAGAAAGCAAAAAATTACTTCTTTACCTGAAATTAGAAAGTGAGTTGATACTGGCAGCTGCCTTTGAAACTATTACTCTTGGCAAGTTTTTTTATCTATTTGTTTTCCTTGCGACTGGAGATAAAAACACTAACTCATTGTCCATAGTTTAGTTGCAATCTGCTACTGATAAATCTTTACACATGTTGTTGTAACTCATTCGGAGCTCTTTAAAACTTGTATCTTTCAAGCATATAATATTTTTACTTGGGGTTTACTGTATTGGGTATTTTTTCCCCAAGGTATTTCCACTATGTAATTCTGAACAGAAATACAGTATTAATGCTTAAGTGAGAAAAAAACTGTCTTCTCCCTTATCATTATTTTTGCCATTTTGAAAAAATAAAATGAAAACCAACAGAATAACTCCTTTTTGAGACAAAAATGAGTATTTTAAAATTCCAGTTGTTCGCTGGAAATATACTCAGTGAATAACAGTCTACCTTTCTTCCCTGGAGTAATTGGTTATGACTGGGTAGTGTTATTTGTACTTGAAAATTTCATAGCAGGCAGGGTCTTTTAAAAACATTACTTAGAGTTGTATACCAAAGGAAAACTTGCAGCAACAGAAATGTATTCAAAGGGATTTTTCTGAGAGTTGCTATTTTAAGGAACTAAAATCTGTGTCTAGCATGAGTTATTTGTACATTAATTATTCTGTGACTCCTGCCATCCTTCCTTTCAGTACACATACTCATACCATTTTTCATTATGAGTACTATATTTTCATGTAGTAGTCAATATAACTTGGAAACTTTGAAACATGACCATACTTATATGTCACGCACGTACCTAACTACCAAAGCCATTGATGACCAATGCCATGCATCTCCCTCATTAACTGCTACCCATGGATATCTGACAGAAAAGTTAAATGGGAGAACAGAGGCAATCAAAAGTTTCTCTTAATTCTTCCCCAAAGATCCAGAAGTTACCTTCTGGCTAATCACATAATTTTGAAATAGAAATCTGAGGTTTTGTTACTGAAAGTTTTCTGAAAGAAGTTTGCAGCGCAAAGAGAGAAAGAAATAGCGCCCTCTCCACATCAGGATGGAAAACTGAAATAATGAACTTCAAAGAGAATAATGAAAGGAAACAATAGTTTCTCCTTGTGCATTTCTTCATTCTTCCTTGTGTCCTTCACAACCAGACCAAGCATTTCACTCAGCTACCTTATTCATCATCTGACTCCATCACTCCAGCATTTTACCCTTTCTTTTCACCCTTTTATCTCAAAATTTACTCTGCCTTATCCATTGGAAATCTTATTGTGCTAGCACTCCTTTTTCGGAATGGAAAAAACCTCTTTGTGTTTATCCCATCAGAGATCACATTCAACCTTCTAAAAATCTGAATCTCTTCTGGCTTAGAGAGAGATAATTAGAACCAAAGATCCTTCTTTTTACGGCTCTATTTGTCTCCACATCCTTAAAACAATGTTTTCCTTCTACTTGACACTTTTAAGTATCCCTCTATATTTGTCTGGGAGAGTGGGCATGTGCAATTGTGCAAATGTGCAAATGGTGTTTTACTACCATCATGTGTTTTTCATTAACCTTTCACCTTTGAGGACAGGTCTTTTTTCCTCCTCAAAAACAGTTCAAGAGATATGGGTCATAGACTCATAGGCACAACAAAAGGAATGAAAGGCAGAATGGACTAAAGTGCCTTCAGTGTCTTTGGAGAAGTTTCAGCGTTGTCACTAATCACCACCTGAAGGATTTGGTCACCTGCTGGTGGGACAGGAATGTTTCAGGCTGAATGTTTTGAACACTTCCGTTTGTACATTTAAATATCCAGAGGGAGAGGATCGTCTCGTTGTAACCTGCTATTAAACATGGAGTAGATTCAGCAATAGGGTTCATGAGAACACCGACCACCACCACCAACTCCAGCTATATTACCCTATACTAGTTAGAGTTCTCATTTGAGAACATTTTAAGAAGACAAAGAAATTAAAATCTGTGCATGACACAGGCTCAAGTAGCTGATTTGTTGAACAAAAGTGAGCTGGCACATCCATCCCCTCTGCTGTTCATGTTTGTTCTGCTATTTAAATTGGATAAACATGCTGTACAAATGCTGCCAAATCAGGTTCCCCACCTGGAAAAACAGGGAGAAAGCTTCTGCAGGTAAAGTGGTTCTGGTCAGTAGAAGACAGCTAAGTCCAGTGCTTTCAAAACTAAGGCAGGTTTTATGTCCATCCTCTATAGGCAGCAATTTGTGTGCGGCATTCAAGGATTACAGTTTTCAAGTCTGATATTTTGAATTATAATTTGCTTGGGTTTGGACATCTAATACTTCTGTGTCTCTACTTCATCTCAACCAAGCTGTCAGTGCTTTACTGCTCCAGGCTCCTCCGTGTGTTGAAGCTGCCAACATTCTTTCCCACTTCTTCATGATTCTATTAACTGTCTGTAAAAATTTGAGGTCTGGAATATGAATTTGGTAAAAAAAAAATCATCCTTATTTCTCTGAGAGTAGGAGGTTACACCACAAAGTACCAGCAATGAAGATGAAAAAGGAAGCCGAGTGTCTGGTTAGAAACAAGTAGTTTGCAGAGGTGCAATACTGTGCCTTGCCAAACTCCATTCCTAACACCAGAGGGAGCTGAGTAAAGGTATAAATTCTGAAAACCCCCTCCTTGAGAAGCCCAGACTGCTGGCCAAAAGGGCCCCCGAGGCTAATACTGTCATCTATCCAGATTCAGAAAAGAAAAAAAATTATTACAAATATTGCCATAAGGAGAGCATCCATTACTTCCTGTTTGAGGAGGAGTGAAAAAAATAGCTTCACGGTGTTTGCCCAGAAGTTTTCTTCCTTTTATCTTCTTACTGAGAACTCTACCAAACTCTTATTTTTTGACATAACATCCATTTTTAAAAATGAAATCTTTCATACATCTGCTCCTTGGGTGGCATTGGTAGTCTGTAACTTATATTTATTTCATACACAGATATATTTTGCCCAGTCTTAATTACTGCTTTTATAAAAAGCCATTTCCTTTTGCTTCTTCAACTTTCCACAGTTTTTGCTATATGGACATCTTCATACGTTTAATATAATAATCTTGTTTATCAGCAAAGATCTTACCTCTTCTGCAGTAAATGGGGTTTGGCTTTTAGGGGTTTTTTTGGTTGATTTGGTTTGTCTTTCAATTTTATGTTTTCCCCACTGTTTTAAAGATATACTGTAATATAAAAAACTGTATTATCAGTATTACAGACAAATGTCTTGATATAAATTTTCTTAAAATATTTTAAAACCCCCAAACTACCACATGTTCTTTAGTTTTGCTTTAATTCTTAAAGAAAAACACAGGATCTGCTGATCTATCAAGCTGCATATACACAGTCTGTAATTATTTCAGCACTTGTCATTGACATAAATGATAAGATGGGGTATCTCTACCACCAGATGAAAAACTCAACCCTTTCCAAGCATCTAACTGCAAAAAATGTAGAGACTCCCACTGTATTCAGAACAAGTTCAACACACACTCTTTGAGCCAATAGTTGGGTACTAGCCTATAAACTGAACTTTAACATCCAATAGTTCCGTTTTGGGGTTTTTTTATTTATTCAAAACTCTCCTTTTTTTTATTTTTCAGTGTTTTCTGTTGACCTGAGAACTCTATCATTGCTCATTGTGGTAACCTGCTGGATGGAGGACTGTCCATTTTTGGCTTCACTTGTGATTACTATGCTGCAATAACTTTCTTTAAACATTTACCTTTTATTTTCTACTCTGACATTTATGTACATCACACCTCATTTGCTGCCCAGGAGTCCAATTAATTTTAAAAACTCCATTTTTGTCTGCATTCATCTGCTGCTGATAATTTCTGTGCAATAAGTTCAGTTCTGTATGAAATACCACATACTTGATTTTAAGCAAGCTAAGCCTACAGTTATAATTACTGATGTGCATGTTGCGTTTCTGAATGTGAAAATGGTCATCATCCATTTGCATGCGCAATTATCCATTCTGCATATACCATCTGCAGGTGAAGGTTTCAGAGGCCACAGTGGTCATTTCTTATGCAAATTAGATGTTGACTACACTTGCATGTTTTACATGTAATTCCCTGCTTAAGACAGCTAAAAATCAAGACCTAAAATTGCTATTTACAATAAAGGAGATGATCAAATTCATTAATCTGAGGAAGTTCTAATAAAGATGTGTGAAATCTTGTGTTATATTGTCACTGTGTTTCACAGTTATGCCAACGCTGCTGCTGGACAGGTGAATAATGCAAGACTTTGTAGCAAACCTGTGGATGGATTAGGGCATTTGAAGAAAGAGTAGCTATGCAAAGTAGGCTTTGATGCAAAGTTTGGCTTTGTAAAAGCTGCTGAGGTTACATCATGAAAAATGCGAAAGAGAACATATGTTCAGATTTAGGGGAGGGAGATGTAACCTGCTGCTGTGTTGTAGAAGAGCTAATCTTACTGTGTTAAATCCATTGCAGAGGATGCTGATCGGCTGGTCTTATACACATGCCTGTTAGGCCACTGACATTTCACTGTTCAAGCTGCCCATATGTCGAGTTTAAGCCTCACACATATATCAATGACATTGATGCTAAAATCCAGCAATGGGTGAGGTGAAATAAAGGTTTTTATCCTCACTCAGAAGAATTACTTAAATTTCTATTCAGAAAAGAATGCCTTCATCAGGACCTGCAAAAGCAGAAAGTGTGAAAAGAAAGGATTAACAGAGATGCCCTTGTGCTTTGCTGAAGGAATAGGAGTTTCTCCCAGATGAACCCAGTGAAGAACTCAGCTTCTTTCATTAAAATCCAAGGATAATTCAGAATTTGGAATTTGTTTGGTTCCACTCATTTGAAACTCCTTCCTAAAACTGTTATCCCATTTGTGAGTGTGAGAATTCCTGTCTTGCAGATAAGTCTCTTGTAAAACATTTCATATTGAGAATTTTTATTTCAGTCAAATTATAATGTACATTTCAACATCCTCTTTTCCATAATAATAGTCACTGACTTTCCAGAACTTCATGATTCTTCTTTTGTTAGAGGACAATATGGTGTATGTTTTGCTGACACCAAGTTTATCCTTGTCTGAGTGTTTTAGTTTTTCCTGTGGCAAAAGAAATTAAATTTTTTCTGTGGTCACAGATAGCCGCCGAGCTACCCAGCAAGCTTCACTAGCACAGACATAACCTAAGGAGAAGGGTCTCCTGAAAACTGAATTATGTTCCTAAGTTATTGAGTAGTAGTGCTTTTAGAGCAGTCTAAGGTCATGAGACAAGGTTTATAAGGAGAAGCAGTATTTTCTATCAAAATCATTAAAGCAATGTGTAAAAAAAGTTATACATTTGGGGCTCAGAATGCCTTAAAATAAGCATCTTTGAATGACTGGCTTAAAAAAAAAGAAAAAAAAATACAAAACTATAAAAATAATAGCAATTCTAAGAAGAAATAAATTTTAAAAAAAGAAACCTAAAATAGTTTCTCTGTTTATAGTCTGTCCTTGTATATTCTCCTCCCTTACACAGTACTCATTTTTGTGATATATTGGAACCTATGTTTAGTTTTTCAAGAAATATGACTACAAAATAGAGGCATGGAACTAGATCAATCCAGGTCAGCAGGTCCAGTCATCATTTTGTCAGGTAAACCCTTATTCTACTTAAAACTGATTATGGTCCTTGCTTCCCCTTTTCCCATCACAAAAGTGTGGTTTAGAAATGCACTGCCCCAAATCTTAGAAACTTGCTCCTAAATTCTACCTCAAATTGATTGATTTGCCATTTTTGACTCATTTATCTTGTGGCGGCATAGCTGAAAAAGCTTTTAGCTTTCCCAGGTTTGTGGTTGACCTTCTTATGTACTTGTCCAGAGCAATCATCTCTTGTAGGATTTTGCTCACCTAAATAATCCAGATTTTTATATTTGCCTTCTTGGGAGAAATAAATTAATTTCCCTGATTGTCTCACAGCCTGTTGCTATGTTGGCTGTACTTTAACATAACCTTTGTTATACATGGGGACCAGAACTGTGTATGCTATTGCTGCCTCTATTGGCATATTACCTATCTGCCCTGAATTGCTGCATCTTTCAACTTCGGTTGCCTTTTTTTTTTCCTGACCACATCACATCAATGACTCATAGTCATCTGTGATTACTAATGCACTCAATGTATTATACGTTTGTCATGTGTTGTTTGTTCATTCTGTTCAGTCTTTGAGTCTTTTCCCAGGAGGAGAAGCATGTCCAGAAATGTGTCAGGCTTTAGTAGCACTTCCTTTTTTTTTTCACCCTTAGTGCTCTGGTATGTGTCTCTGCATATTTTTTAATTGGTGTCTTAATTTTTCCATTTGAATGAAAATGTGAGGACATTGGTGATTGTTGACAGTCCCTGAGCAGCTAAATCCAGCGTCTCAGACCAACCACACAGAGTTCTGTCCTTCACAAAGAAAAGTTTTGTCCCTAGAGCAAAGTGTTGAAGAGCACACTTATTGATCATGGTCTTATCCTGATATTCTGTGATGGCCATTTAGGTAATTTGGCAACAAAAAAACTTGTCACTGAAATCTTGAAAATTAGACAGAGATCTAGCACAAAATAAATATTGTTACAGCCCACATGACAGCTATGAGCTGCTCACAGAAGCCTTTACTAGTACCAAAAATAATTTGCAGTATTTCATACCACCCATGAAGGCTTCATACCTTGTAAAACCCCAAAACAGCTATACTGCCTTGATGCAGTCAAGAGGAGACGAGTGCAAAAGAAACTACAGTTAAATAATTCTGAAACATTCTGAGACATTCTTCAGTCTCTTCAGTGAGAGCTGATATAGTTGGTCATGCTTGGAGAGGTAGATCATTGATTTTAGCATGAGTGAGGGTTACAGAAAGAGGACGCTGTTATCCTACAGAGAAGAATGGCAGACAGAAGAGCCAAATGCTCTGAGCTCCTGGAAATTTAACTGACAAGGAAAAAAGATTAGTTTCACTTTTTTTTTAATCTAAACCTCTCATTTCAAGGAACATAAAAGCAGGTAAGATTTTCAGGTGATTATCAGTTCTGGGAACATGAACTTTGATATTGGTAATGAGGATATCTATGCATAGAATTCTTAATATATTTTATCCAGTGATTTTTAATTTGTTTCTTGGCAGAAAGAAAGGATTCACTCAGAACCTCAAAACAAGTTAAAATATGCAAAAGAGTAAAAAAATACAAAGATATGCAAACCTGAGATGAGATTATTTTAAAAATAATGAGTGAGGGTAAAAAAAAGAGCTCTTTAAAATGCCTTGATGGGTTTATTTTAAATATTGAGTGAATTATGCAGCCTGTTTTCTTGTTTTGTTAATGAAGCATCAGGACCTAAAATACATTTAGTGTTTCATGAATATGCAATGAATTGCTAAATATTTGCAACGAGGTTTGGCAGTGTGAACTTTCCTGAAAACTTATCAACCTGAAAACTTAAAAATACTTTGAATCAGCAAGAAGTCAAACACAGGAGCTGATCAGCTACTCTCTTTCCTCGAGGAAATTTCTACTGGCTTTTGATTTTTGGTCAGGGAGTGCAGAAGAGCAGCCACTATGGATGAAATATCTCTTGACCTCATTCAAATAATGTCTTGACCAAATAAAAGATGGAGGTATTCAAAGATTCCCCATGTAGGTTGATAGAACTGGAGTAATTATTATTATTATAAGACACAGTTGCTTGTTTTGCAGCTGTCACCAAAACAGGGCCTTTAGTGCATTCAGTGAGTTTGAAAACATTTTTCAGATCCGTTAAACACCAATTTATTTATAAAAGACCAGTCATAAGTAGAACTAGAGTAACTGCAAAACACTATAAAATGAAAGCAGCTTTGCCAGACCGAAAATAGAAAAAAAAAGAAACTAGCCTACTTTATCATCTTGGAGCTCTTCCTTTAGTTGGAATTATGATCGTAGAATCAAAGAATGGCTTGAGTTGGAAGGGTAAAAGATCACCTAGTTCCAACTCCACTGCCATGGGCAGGGAACCTTACACTAGAACAGATTGCTAAGAACCTCATCCAGCCTGATCTTGAACATTTCCAGGGATGGGGCATTCACAGCTTTGCTGGGCCACCAGTTCCCATGCCTCACTACTGTCAAAGTAAGGAAGTTCTTCTTAATATCTAAATATCTAAACCTGTCGGGGTCCCTCCCCCCTGCCATGGAGCCCTGGGAGAGGGGCCCTGAGGGGAGGCACGGGGTTTCCCTGCCCCTGGTCAGCCTCGTTTCCCATTGATTGTTTTGTGTTCCCCTGTGGGGGCAAGGACCCTTGGGTCCCGTGACTGTAACAGTTCCTCGGCAGAGCTCCGGCCAGGTGGCTGGAGAAATAAACATCTCTCTGAACACATCTATCAAGAATTGGTCCATATATATTTCTTTTCCACAGGACTCCTTGTTTGATACATCGTGTTACGGTATCCCCACTGTAACAAATGGTAGAGAATTGCGAGCAGAACGATCCCCGATCCCTAAGCAACTGATGTGTGAGTAAAGAAACTTTGGATTCCTCTTCTTGTTTTTGTTTTGCTATTCCATATCTAAACTATGGAGGAACCATGGAAAGACTCTTGGCTCTCAGAGCCGCATATGGACGTTTATCTTAAACTTGAATAGATTCTTGAACAACGATTTGTAAATTTTAGCTTAATTCAAGCTCAAAACGAACTGAAACATTTCCTTTCATGGTTGTTTAAGAACTTTTTCTATGTTTCTTGGGATTTAATTCTTACCAAAGACTTTTGGAACACCATTTGGACACAGTTAATTTCTGAGTCAAAATATATGCCGATGGAAGAATATTTTCATGAATATTATTTAATTACCGAGACTGTTGAGCAATGTCAGCTGTGTCCTGGCAAAGGGAAGCCTGGCGCAGGGACCGTGCGGCCCAGGCCACGTGCACCGAGCGCTCTGCGAGCAGCAGCGAGGCAGTTCCCGCGTGCAGGCGGAGCCACGCGAGCCGCAGTGTCGGTGGCGGAGCGAGGCGCGGCGGGAGCAGCGGGACCCGGCGGTGCCCGCCCGGCCCCACGCAGCGCGTGGTGGAGCGAGCCCCGTGAATGCCCAACCGAGAGGGGCAGCGCGCGGGCGGCGGCCGGCGGCGGTGGCAGCAGAGCGGAGCCGCGCCCAGCCGAAACATGTGCTGGAGCAGGGCGTGGGGAAGTCATGGCTTGGGGGCCCGGCTGAGACGTGGGTGCAGTACCTGGCAGCGGCAGCGCAGCTGAGAGCAGAAGCAGTGACGCATGGAGAACTGAGCAGCACGGCCTGGCTCAGCCCGCGCAGCCCCGAATGCGACCCCGGGAAGAGCGCGCAGGCACGAGCAGCTCCAGCGGCCCCGGCAGCACTAGCAGCCCTGGCAATTCCAACACGGGAGCAAGCAAAAAAGAAAGCAAGAACACAGCGAAACAGAAAACAGCAGCCACTCGGAAAAAGGGAAAGATCGCTGTAGCTAAGGTTTTAGGAATAGCAAAATGGTATAATGTTAAACAAACTTATGGTTTTATAATGAGATGTGATAACCAGCAAGTCATATTCGTTCATAGAACTGCTATTAAAAAGAATAACCCTGAAAAATGCATCCCAAGCTTGGGAGATGGAGAGGTGGTGGAATTCAAAACTGTGCAAGGTAGAAAAGGGTTACAAGCAGCAGAGGTCACTGGGCCCGATGATGTTTCTGTAAAAGGCAGCATATATGCTAAAAATCGTAGTCATGTTAGACAATATCTCCATTATAAGCCCCCCCCTACAGTCTCCCTTTCCTAATCCCACCTTTCCCTTTTACCCTATATCCTATTACCCCCAGTGTATTCCCAATCCGTTTTTCCACCCATGGTTTCCCTCACAAAACCATACCTTTCCCAATTGTTTCCCCAAAAATCCCTTTCCAATGCTGAGTGGGGGATAAAAAGGGGAAGAAACTAAACCCTCTCCTGCTTCAGTTTCCCCACAAAGCATGCTCAGAGAGTCCTGTCTCCCTTCCGTCAGCCTTAAGATGTTCCGGAGAATCTGTTTGGACATTCAATGACTCAGGAAGGTGGCTTGTTCTGTTTTGAAACTGTCCTTGTTGTTTTCAATGTTAAGTTTTAGATCTCTTTTTATTAAAAATAAAAGGGTGAAATGTCGGGGTCCCTTCCCCCCTGCCATGGAGCCCTGGGAGAGGGGCCCTGGGGGGAGACACGGGGTTTCCCTGCCCCTGGTCAGCCTCGTTCCCCATTGGTTGTTTTATGTTCCCCTGCGTGGGCAGAAGGACCCTCGGGCCCTCCTGATTGCCTCAGTTCCTCGGCAGAGCCCCGGCCATGCGGCTGGAGAAATAAACATCTCTGAAACACCTATCAAGAATCGGTCCATATATATTTCTTTTCCACAGGACTCCTTGTTTGATACATCGTGTTACAGTATCCCCACTGTAACATAGACCTACCCTCTTTCTGTTTAAAGTCGTAACAGCCTTGTCCTGTCACTGATTTCACTTTTTAAAAGTCCCTCTCCAGCTTCTCTGTAGGCCCCAGGTTAAACAACTCCAACTGCATCAGTCTGTCTTCATAAGAAAGGTGCTCCAGCCCTCAGATATTCAGGTTTTCATAAAAGGTCAACCCAAAGGAGCTGGGTTTTGGCCCCATCACTGGTTCAGCTCAATGCAGCTCTGGGTGCCTCCCTCACTTGCTTTCAAGAATGGTCAGAAAATTATCTGGTCTCACCCTCTGTCCTTAGTAAAACTGTAATCAGATACTTTTAACAGTTAAGTATTTTTAAATCATGGCAACTATATTTCAATACTGCTGCTGGTAGCAGAGGTTTAAATAGGGCTGTGAGTCACATCAGGGCTCTGTGTGGCTGCTCTCCTGGAAAGAAGCAGGCATGGCTGCATTAGGTGCATTTCTGCTGCTCAAGTGCGCAGGCTGCCTCGTTATTCAACACTCCTGACAGCAGCTGTTCATGCTGAAATCATAGGCTGCAAATTGCAAGAGCTGAAAGGCAGATATTCCTCCTCCTTAGTTATGCTGTTGGAAGGGTGGGGTGGCACGGCTGTTTAAGGAGAGTGGGAGCGGGGAACAGTAATTCTATCATCCATCCCAACTAAATTCCTCTGGGCAGTGCAGCAGGGCTGGAGATGTGATGTCCCATACAGGACAGTGGGATTGCTTAAATGACTTCGTTACAAGCAGAAAGCTGCCAAAATAAGCTGCTCAAATGGCTTCAGACTGCGCACTACAGATCCAAGACTGGTGTCCACCATTAGAGAAGATGTAGCATATATGCCCTCTTTTTCTTGTGCTAATGTCAAGTGCTTCATCTGACTTGGGAGATCTCAGGGTTTTTCCTCTCATGAGCAAGTGAAAAAGAAAAAAACTGTATGGCTTTCTGCAAATTTCTAATTTATTTTTTCTTTCCAGATTTTAAGATTCTCTGGGTTAGCAAGCATGAAGATATTAGGAATAAACAAAAAAGATGGAGGCAGTATCTCTAGGCCCAAATCTTTTAAAGATATACACTTGTCGTTTGCGTCATTCAAAACTAAAAAGGACATACAACTTAAGAAAATAATCTAGCCTGAAGTTACAGGTACCTGCTTGGTCACAAACCTAACTAATGTTTTCAAGCACATATTAAAAGTACAGAGGTGAATCCCCAGCAAGTCCAAGGGATCAATGCAAAACCTGCTGAGTGTCACTGTTCACACCTGAACCTGATCTTTGGTAGCTCACTGAGGTTTGTACTGCTAAATTAGTGCAGTTTTGATAGAAAATAGCAAACATATGGTGAAAAATTCAGCATACAGTGACTGGTAATTAATTAAAACTTTATTTATTCTTAAGTGTGCTGTGTTGACTCTAGAGGAGTCAGGTTTTTAGTACCTACATTCAAGCAACTGTACAATCTATAATCAAAGCATATACTTTGATGTATAGAGAAAATACACAGAACAAGCTGACTGGAAAAGAGTTAGAAAATTATGCGGATGGTACTGTAAGCTGTGGCTGCAGCCTTTTCAAGATTGTATTACACCTTATCAGACAAGCATAATTTCTAATAGCAAAAATGTATTGCATGCAAATCCCCTTAGAAGATGATAGATGAAAGATAGCTGGTTTCTCTTGCATTCAAAGAGGATTTCAGGTTGTTCCTGTCTGAGTTACTAGAAGTTAGGTTTCTTGAGAAATAGGAAATCCTGACAGAAGCCAATATTAAAGGCATTCAAGTGAAACCTTTAGTGCTTTATTTTTCTGAACAGCCAGGGCAAATTGTTCTTTTTGAGTTTTCTGAGACCATTTTAATTGTATTTAGAGCCAGCGCAGGTCTCCTGAATACAGGAGATCCAGTGGAGGAGAAAATACCAAACACTTGTAGACTGAATGATTACCAGCACAGGCCCTGATCCCTTAAAAACTTTCTGTGACATTGATTCCTGTTTTAAATAGCAGTAAGCTGTGATTGTTCAGTGTAATTGGCCCCAGGTGTCTGAGGCGCAAGACTGCCTTTTCGTATGAAGTATTTCCATCTTGTTAGCACTAGAGGAATGCTAGAAAGCTGTGTAATTCTGTAACAGCTTGATTCTATGTACAATGGGACAAAGAGAATGCTAAATCTTAGAAACTTACAGACATTCAGGAATTGTGCTGAAGGAATAGCAGCTTTGGAAAAGAGTACATTTCAGACTGATAATATTTGCAGGAAGTATCAATTTTTAATCTTCTTTTCTTTAGGACAGTCTGTGAACATAAATTACTGTTAACAAGCTTCATATAGCTTATGTGCTCATCATCTAGAGGAATCTAGGAAAGATTGTGCCTGCTGTCCCCAAAACTGTGAGCAAGAAGGAAATATATGACCTCTGTTTTTAACAGCGTGATACAAAATGTTTTTCAGATTCTGAAATGCCTAATGTAACTTTAAAATATTCTCATGTATGAATCCATGAGCACTATAAATATTTCAACTAGCATTGCAAGTACAACAAACCACCATAATTTCCTCTGGTTAAGTAAGGTTTGTTTGCAACTCTGAGGGCCAGTGGTTGATGGACAGTGTCAAAGTATTTACTTGAAAAATAGCATTGGAATATATGCAGATTTCCCCAAATAATAGGAACAAATACAGTCACTGTACCACAGGAATACTCCCTTCTCGTTTTCAATTATGTCATAAATCTTTCTATGGTACAGAAGCTCATTAATCAGAAAACCAATAACCTCTATGAGCATAGCCACTCCCCCTTGAATAGCTGAGTTCAGATGTGATCAACAGTAAAATGAATGGTCTTTCCCCTAGAAGGAATGATGTATTAAAATAATCAATAGAATATCAGGTTGATATGACGATGGCATGCTTGTAAGATGTTGTTTGTACCAATCACACCTGAGACTTAATTGCTTCAGTTTAAAGATATGAGGAATCTCACTGTCACTAAGAATGAAAAGCGTAGTAATCACTAGTTGACAGCAGATCCACATCAGATGTCTGCTGTCATAGTGCTGCAGCTCTCACTGAGGCACGTATTCAGTTGGAAAATCTTCCATTTGTCGTTCTATTTCGCTGTTTCTGATTATGCTTTCCCTTAAAACATGCTTTGGGGTAAAGCAGGTGTTAAAAGCAGTACAGCTGGACTGTGTTCTCCTTGGGCTAGTCAGACCTGTGTCTTTAGTACTGCTGACAGGGTCATGTGAGTCCAGTCTCTGAGGCAGCTTGGTTTGTGATCAACTGACCGATGTGCTGGGCTCCACTGTGCCAGACTGGCAGAGCTCCCAATGCTTAGGACTGAGAGATGCAATGCTTACGACTGGAGATACGGGACAGCAATTTTGGAAACTCCTTCTACACCAAAGTCAGATGTGGCTTCAGACTCTGAACAGTATGATGAATTGCTGCAGTTTTTTTCCAGGTTCCTGGTGTATCCTTTCATCAACTTTCCCCTTGTCCTTTGACAACAGAGTCTGTATGTTTTCACTATCATGTAAATTAGCACTTCCATAGGACACCATCTACACAAAAAATTATTCCTCCTTCTGGTGTGGTATATTATAGCAGTCAATTACATTGTAGCATTCAGGGACCATTAGGAAAGACGTATGTCCCTCTAATGTCTAATTCAAAGCTTTGATTTCCAAAAGGTGCCAGAGCCCTGCTTCACACAGGGAAATTAAAAGATTTATGATCTGCAGAGGGGGAAAAAAAAGAGAAAAGAGTAGGTAAAAGAAATTAAGGGAAACAAAAAATCAAGCTAAATATGAAAAGGAAATTGTACATTAGGTTTTCCACACAGTTTAAGCAGGGAGAATATACGTAACTGATTAATTTGCTTCATCAGAAGCACCTTATAAGAATGGCCTGTATCAAATAAAGTAAGAAAAATACATGCAAACATGGCTAAAAATAAAATCGCTAGACTGAGTGAATCAGTGAGGAACAACAATCCAGAATAATGGGCAAATAATAGCACTCGGGTCTGAAGATGATATGGGGCATTTCGTCAAGCATAAAGAATCCATCTTAAAAACATTCAGATTAATAAGGTTTCTGTCCAAACAGGAATAATTATCTGACAAGAGCAGGACAGGCCTGAGTGAAGTATTTATAACTATTTGATTATCAATCAACATAATCAGAGCAATAAAAATGACTGCTTCCCAGCAGGTGGCACTGAAGCTAATGAGTTCTAATTCACTTCAGCATCTTTCTGCAATCTTCATAAAAATTGGTAGATTTTCAGGATAGAAGGCTTCCTCATTCTCTTTCTGGAAGGTCCCTATTGGAGATCTCAAGGAGTCAGAGAACAAAATAGGGGCCAACAGAAAAATTTCAAAAATCACAAAATGCTGCGATTAAAAACTGTCTGGCTGGCTAAAAAGAAAGAGCCTTTTTCTCTCATAAATACTGGGGAAGAAAACTGTACAATGCTACAGAAACTTGGCTCTATCACCTTTTCTTCAGAAGTCATAGATCATGTTTTGCTGCCTAAACCTATAGTTAGCCCATTCAATCTACTTTTCTTGAAAAGCTTTGCAATTCAGATTAATATTCACCCTCTACATTTTAAAAATTATAGGCAAAATACTAACATGACAGCTGACAAAGCCCCTTGAATGTGGTTAGAGTGAGATATATGGTGCAGCCCTGTGGAAGCACAGCGTAATAGATGGATGCTGTGCAGGCTTACCAGCCATCCTGATTTGTATGCAGTGATTCCATCCTCATTCTGAGACTCCCACATTATGCCAGGGATTATGATTGTTCTGAGACTCCTGATCCCGAGGAGAGGCATGCAGAAAAATATCTAAAAGTGCTACAGTGAGGCAAAGTTGTAAAGGAACAGCTGGAGGGACAAGACATCGACAACAAAACAGGGAAAAGACAATCCCATAGGCCTTAGAGAGATAATTGAATGACATCCTCTGTCCCTAGCATACCTGGTATTCTACCATTCTTTCTTCTTTGTCTATTATTGTGTCACTGCAAATAATAACCCTGTCTTTAATAATATAGAAAGGATATGGACTATGACTATTTTAAAGTTTTATAAATCACTCTACCTTCACCGTTTGTCGACTGCATCCTTGAAAGTCTACTGAAGAGTGAAAAATCCTGTTAGCGGACATGATCTGTTGTAAAGAGTTCTTGTTTTTTCCTTTTTGGTTGTTTAAATTTTAAAGTATTTGTTTTAAAAAGTTATCTGTAGGGCTGTCCCATTATAAGAAAATGTTTAAATTTTAAAAGCAATTTACAAATTACCCTTCTGTACTCTATGCATTAGTTCATTAATAATGGATTTCCATGTGATGCTTCCTTATTGCTTTTTTAATGGAAGAAATTTAGCCAGTTGCTCTCCTAATTGTGACTTGATTATCTTCCAGTTTTTACAACAGACTTTCCTAAGATGAGCTTAAACAGAATCAGCTCTCTTCAGTGTCAGTTCCCCTGAAAATATATATCCAACTGCTACAGCAGGACTGCTGCTTGTGCATTCACACAAGAAGCTGAAAGCAGTCCAGCAGAGAAACTGTGAATTTGGGAGACTATGTTTATTAGAAGTGAATTCTGTAGTGTAGCCAAGCATACCTGCAAAGAATAATATTTCAATCACAAAACAGGTCAGTGAAAAACATACTTTTTCAAGGTACTTTGATAGAGAAACAAAAATATCAAAAGAGTACAGAATTAGTTTAATTAATAGAGGAGCCTAAAATTCAGATCTTTGCAAAAATTAGCCAAGGCTAACTTCAAGGAGAATACAATTGCACAGATATGCATATAATCTGACAAAATTGTTGCTAAAAGTATTAAAATTGTAAATCAGAGTTTATTAAAAGCCAGTAAGTGACTGAAATAAGCTTTCCTGTGGAAGCCTGTGTATGTATTATTCAAGGTGTCTTTCCTGAAGGAACCTGGCTCATGAGCCTCCTCGCTTCTTCACCGGATCAAGGAGACATTCAGATATATAGTACAGTGCAATCTAATGCTTAAAAGGAAAGATTAGACCATCCCTGCAGAAAGTTGTTCTCTTCTGTATGGGTCATCACACAGAGAGGGACAGAACCATGTAGCTGGCAGCTCAGCAGCAGTTTGTTATATGGCAAAGGAGTATCTAGCAGTGTGATCAAAGAACTGCTCAGCTTCTAGGGGAGAATGGTTTTGAACTATTCTCAGCCCATCTTCTCTTTAGCTCATCTTTATTCCCCTCTCCTGTTCCTTCAGTCTCTCGCTTTCCTCCTCCTCCTGGTCCAATCTCCTCTTTTCACTTTTTACTGATCTATTCTATCCCTCCTTACCTTCCCTGTGTCCAGCCAGTTAAACCTCTTTTCTAGAATTTTTCCTCATTAGGCAGAGCTGATTGTAAACATGGGAACTCAGTTGCAGAGTCTGGAGCCACAACACCCCTGAAAAGGCAGGAGCAACAAGAGGCACGGGAATATTCTTGTAAACAGGAATATCCTCCTAAACATCTGGATCCCCAGGGTGGAGCATGCCTGGACATTTGGGGAGGCAGGAGCAGGGCTGGAGCTCAGCGGGTAACTAAGAAGCAGAAACAACAGCATCTTCAATGGACAGAAAGTATTATTTCTATAAAGTCATACATAATCAAGTTAATGATAATTCAAAAGCTTTACAGTTTATTCAAATTTGGAGAAGTTTTCATAAAATCGGCAAAAAAAAAATCATATTCTTTTTACCTCAGAAATCAACCTGACAAATGTCAAGTTCTTGCTCCATAGAACAGAGACCTAATAAAATACCTCTAGGAAGACTTTTAAGATGTGTAAAATAATATTAGTCTTGTCCTCTGAAAATTTCTGGATTATTTCAGCTAAA
Organism: Corvus kubaryi; assembly: GCF_017639235.1. Classification (NCBI taxonomy): domain Eukaryota; kingdom Metazoa; phylum Chordata; class Aves; order Passeriformes; family Corvidae; genus Corvus; species Corvus kubaryi. The sequence continues at coordinate 19,284,346 of NW_024582091.1, forward strand.
ACACTCCCAAATAAAGAAACATAAAAACCAGCCCACATATAACATGAACATATTTAAAGTTTAATGATATTTTCAGCAACTAGAAGGAGTCATAGGCTAGAAATTACTGGGAAACTTTTATCATTAGCAGATGTATTATCTTATCAATGGTGTTGAAGAGGGAAATGATCCATTACTAAAACATGCAAAAATTACAAAAACTGTATCTGTAATATCTGCAAGTCCTGCAGGGCATTGCCCAGCCTGCACCTGTACAAGTAGCAAATAGCACTTTTTGTTAGCTAAGCTGTTTTTAAATATTGATTTATAAAGACCTTTCTGCTGTTGATAGTAAATTGTCTATCACTCTGATGATTCTCCAGCTCTAGCACAAAAAAAAGGTTGCAATAGGTCTTTGTATGGTCCAAATTTTAAAAAAAAATTACAAATAATAAAATATCAATGTGTCTTTAAATTGTGTACATTTGCCAACAACACTTCATTCTTTGATAAGTGACAAAAGGTTGATAATTTTTTTTCAGCAGATTTTCTTCATAACAACAAAGCTATTAATGTAACTCAACACACGAAAAATATGCTTTGTTTCAGCCAAATCACTGGAAGAGCCCAGCAGAGGTTAGTAGCACATATCTTATGGGTTTGACTGGCTGTGGTTTCATAGCTCTGATCAATAAACTAATTGAGCTGTGTCAAATTGGTCTTCTGGGCTTTTACTCCTATTAGAAGCAATTCATACTCAATTTTGGAACAAACAGAGAAGGCAGGCACAATGATGTCTCCTCTGTGAACAGCCTGGATGTACTGCACATCTTCTCTCTCATTTTTCCCCTGTAGCTCATTCTGGTATGATAAATACAGTCTCCATGATCCTGAAGTTTCTTAAATTTTTACTTGATTGTGGTGAAACTCTCTTTTTAACCCTGCAACAGCTTTAAACATGTTGTTCTGCTCTACTAGTGTTCATCACCTACTTTTCTGATCTGAATCCTTCACTGCCTTGCTGAGGCAGTGACACATTTTTCACTTTCATTTATCAGGCCTTGCAAAATCTCAGTCCTGTGTTGTTTTCACTGGATGTTATTTTTGCTATACTATGCATGTGAAATCCAAATGTGAGGATCAATAATCTTTGCATTTTGATTAAAAGGCTGAGAGGAGATAATCAAGAACATGACTTTTATTTATTTACTTATTTATATATTTTTCTGGTGACTTTCAATTGCATTGAGATATCTCTGAACTGCATTTTGAAGACTTTACTACAGGAGTCTCTGCTCCAGGACTACTAGGACCTTTCAGCTTCAGTATTGATTTAATAGTGTCTCCAGAGCTTTATTTCAAAACAAATTCCAGCAGGCATGCACAGATTGTCAACTTCCAGAAGCATTAAAAGTAAATGCAACAATGTCAGGGAAGGAATTCCTATACAGAGTGCTGTAGCTTCAGTTAGTCCAGCATCTGTCTAGGTCTTTTTTATCCTACATACAAATCCTTCCCATGTTGCCACTTATAACTGCAGAGGTAAGTTTCCCTGGAGATTTGCAGTCCTGAGCATAGTAATGAGGAGTTCCCTTGAGAACCATGTTTGCCACAAGGGTCAGGATTTGGGTTTGTACTTCCCTTTCCTCTGGTCTTCTGCTGTTTTGCATTAGATGTACACAGAGAGATTTTCATGCCAAAGAACCTTGTGCAGTAGTGCAACAAAGAGGTATGGGCAGATCCTCCTTAAGAAACTAAACTTCAGGAAGTGTTCCACTAGCGCTTGCTCTATTTACAGGAAAAGGTTTTGTCCTTATGACCAGCAAAGACTTTAAAGTATGTTAATTTTAATAACAACGCTAAGCCTTTTATTCTGTCATAATGAAATGATCAGTATATTCTACTGCTGCAAGTTGTACAAACCTTTGAGTATAATATTATGACTTTAGTTCTTAGAGATACAGGTATTAAGGAAAGAAATTTTATTTGTGTTTGCAAAGTTTGCTAGGATTTGCTTGTTGAAAAAAGTCTGAAATGGTTTGACTTTCCTGGTAGCAAGAACAGTTCTTCAAATTGTTTTCTTTGAGTTCTGAGTTTTGGGAGTTTTTTGAGAAAGGAGACCATCTTTTGTACTTTTGTACACTTAAGATATGGACTTTCTAGAAGTTCTTTTTAAGGTCAGAGGTAGGATGTAAAACTACTTTTGTGACTACTTTTTTTGTTTCTCAACTGCACTTTTCTGGAGAGATAAATGTAACATTTAGCAAATTCACCCTGACAGTTTTACTGTTCTGCCCACACACAGTGATTCCTCCACTAAAGAGTTAACTGGAGCTTTTGCCGGTCAGTACTACTACCTTTCCTATCAACAAATAATAACCTTTAACCTGCCTCTAGAAGTGATTTAAACCTGCACTAGCTGAAATACTGACTACCTAGAAAGGTTGTGATGGGAAGACCCCTGAGTTATACTCTGGCAGAAGCACATTTACCATGAACAGAGGACACGGAGAAAATCAATCAGCTGTCATTACTTCTCTAGAAACATCCCATAATTCTTGCAAAGAACAGGTAAGTTGTCCCGCAATTCACCCAACTGATGGGAAAGAGTTCATAGGACATTTAACACAAAAAACCTTACACTTGACCATCAAGGCATGTAAGCAGAAGTAAAGAGAATATGGAAACAATTTCCTGAGGAAATGTTTAAACCTACGATAAACTAAACCCAGTGGGTGCCATTCACCCAGTTTGTTCTGGGTAATAGGACGTAGTCCTGTGGACTGGCTGGCTGTGCTACACTTATTGCTATGCCAACACCTTAGTAAGTATTTGCCAACACTTACCAGACTTTTCTCTTTGAGCACCCAGCAGCAGCTGATTCAAATGACTGAACACCAGCATCTTAAAGTCAAAGTAGCATGTAATTGCCAAATAGGACATAAGATTTAGGAGTATATTAGCACAACAAAGAGACCCAATGCATCTTTTCCTGTACAAACTCAGAGGGCCTATCCATTGCGCCAGTATGGTCCAGCCTGTTTTTTCCCCTAGACTGGGAGAGCTAGGATGCTTGATGGGGATAGGTAAGATTCAGTTGTGAATGTTTTGTTATTTATTAAAGACTCAAGTCAACTGATAACTAATATATCAAAGAATTTTTGAGTAGTAAAATGTATATAGAATAATTATTGGAAGAACTGAATAAAATTATGAGGCAAAAAATAGACTGTCACAGACTTTGTACCTAAAAAATCATGCTTTTTTTTCCCAAAGAACATGATATTACAACATTAATTTATGTGGCAATTTCTCCCATAAGGTTAGGAGTGGGTCCAGTCTCCACTCTCCAGCTCAATAAATCTGTAATGAAAACCAGTGTAATGCCCAACGTATTAGTAAATCCATACTTCTATCCCTTCTACATGTGGTCATTCTTTATTAATGTACCAAAAACTTTTCCCCTACAAACTGGTAGAAGACCAACAATGAATAAATCATTCAAATAAGCCTTTTAGCAGAGCTGTATATTAATGATGATCATCAATATCTGACATTCCCTCAGGAAGAAATTCAGTCTTTAAAGTTACTTGTTTTAAGAAACATTTGAGCAACAGGTATTCTTGTCGCTTCAAAACAACAGCAGGGAGTCTGAAGCATACTGTTAACACCCTCTTGAGTAGATGTGACTACATTTTCAACCTATTGAAATTCCTGCTGTGTTGCTTTGTATTTAATCACAGTCTTTATTGGCATTTCTTCATTGTAACTGCACTTTATTCATTTATTCACTTAAATGTTTATACAAAATTGAATATCTAAAACTGTGGCAACATCTTTTATGAGCAACAAATAAAAATTAATCCTGCTTGCATTGCATGTGCACGTCTATTCAACAGATGCCCTGTTATTGTTTGATAGATGCCTGTGCCAGAAAAAGAGCTAGAAGCATATTCTGTTTAGTTTAGAAATAATTGGTTCTTAAAAGATTTTCAGTTTTCTATTTATCAGATACATGAACGTATGTTTATGCATACACTCATTTCATAGTAAGAGTGTCATTTGTACTTTCTACAGTAAGAATTCTGATTATTTGCCACAGTCAGAATTCTGACTAAAAGGAAGCATAACAGATCAGAGTCTTCACTGCTATTTTCATTTCACAGTCTATTTTCATTTTTCATAAAGAAAGAATGGGTCCAGTATGGGCTGACTGAGAGTATGAACAGTGTTTCTCACAATTATGTAAAAAAAAAAAAGAGTAAGTCCTTAATATTAAATTTCTTCTGTTTTCCTTGTAATTTTTTTTTCCATTTTCTGCCAGGAAATAAAACCAGAAAGGTTTACAACCTTTGACCACCACCATGCAACTAAACCATAGTGCTAAGTACCACATCCAGTTGTTTTCTTGAATGCCTGCAGGAATAGTAACCCCTTCACCTCCCTGGACTGCCCATTCCAATGCTTAATCACCCTTTCAGGGAAAAAATTCTTCCTGATGTCCAACCTGAACCTCCTCTAGTGCAACTTGAGGCCATTTCCTCTTGTCTTGTTGCTGGTTGCCTTTGAGAAGAGCTCAACCCCCATAAGCAGACAGAATTTTATCTGTTCTTAAATGAGGGAGATTTGGTCCATTACTAGCTGGACTAAATATTCCCAAAAGGCATGTCTCACAGCAGAAAGCCTTTTGTTCTGCAAGCCAATGTCTCAAACTGGGCATTGTAAAGAGAGGACATGTTACATCTTCAATAACGAGACCCATGAATAATTTCTATGCATGTAACTCCAGAGCCTTTTCTCTGACTTCTTTCATCTGGAAGGATGTGTCTGGGAATTTTGTCTAGCACAATTATTTCCTCTTGCAGCACTCTGGGCCCTCATCAGAACTGAGCTGCTACAGGTACAGTGTTTATCTCACATTTTAAATGCTGACCCCAAAAGAGAATTTCCGGGGGAAAAAATAAACTCAGGAATCAAGAACAGGGGTTTTGGTCAAACAACTGCTTCTTCAGGCACTTAATTTTGAAATTGCCTCACGGTAATAACATAAAGACCCTCCTTTTTGTCAACAAAATCCCTATGGCACTTAATTACTTGATTCGCCACAGCGAACAGTTCTGTGTCTCTTTTGTGCCTAAAACACAGTGTGACTCACAAGAATCTTTACTCTTCCTTAGCTGTGGCATCCTGCTCTAGACCATACGCTAACCACATGGCATAAACCCACAGGAGAAGACACCCCTTATCACTCAAAAATCAACATACTCATTTGCACTGACCTTGAGCCAGGGAGAATACACTTCAATTAGCAGACCAGGAATTTGATCATTGGCTTGGAGTAAATATTTAAAGTGTTTACAGAAATAAGAATGACACAATCACCAGAGATTAATATTAGTATTACACATCATATTCTACAGCTTGATAGCAAATATGGGATGGCAAATGGGGGCTGAAACTTCTGCCTGCTCTGTGGGTGGTTTAGCCCTTTACAAAATCTTCAGTATGTAAACCTGGGAAAGAATTAATGAATGCACAAAGGTGTGCACTCTATCCAGAGGTTGGATTTACACATCTCTATATCATAAAGGGGGCTTGAAGTGGAGCAAGCTCTTGCACTTCAGCAACTCCTCCTAATTACCTTAGAAGTTCTGTACACTGAGTTTTGTGAATCCTGTTTTGAACTACCTTTCTGGTCATTAAAGTACTTCTCTAATCATTGTGTGGAAATTGTACTTACCTAACTTGTAGCTGGGGATGCTGATAAGTAGAACTAAAGAGGCAGTTTGGCTCACTGCTGCACTGAACCAAAATTCCCTGTTTGAGTCCAGGCCTAAGCGATTATCATTAAGCAGGGAAAAAATCCTCCTTAAAACAGTATTTCATGCAGTAATTTCAGATTGATGGAACTATTTCTGAGAATATAAACTACTCAAAGTAATGTGATAAGGAATTAAATGGCAACTAGAAGCAAGCTATGGACTCATATTTTAGGGCCACCAGAGGCCACTAAGGTCATCACATCCAACCTGCTGCCTAGTGCAGACCAAATAATTTTATCTAATAGTTCCTGCAGTGAAAAAAATATTCTTTCTTGTGGTGCAAGTTAGTGTTACTTCTAGCCGAGCAAAAATGTAGCCCTTAAGAAAACATCCATTTTTGATTTAAACACTTCCGGCTTGAATAAGTCCTTCTCCAATTAAACAAAAAAAAAACCAAAAACAAAAACCAAAACAAGTGTTCACATTGCTACTAACTGGAAGGTAAAGAAACAAGGACTGTAGTTTTCTGAATTAATAAAAACTGTGAGTTGCACAGAGACCATAGAGTCCAGTATCAGCCAAAGATGATTTTTTTTATTTCCTTTATTCTTCTATTCATCACTGAGATTTTAAAGTAGGTTAATTCTGGAGATTGAAAGGGTTTTCCTACTAATTCACAACAGCATAACTTTGAACATATTCCAAAACCATAGCAACTAATAGATATCTTTCACTACCTTAGTCATGCTTTGGAGCAAACTCAATGTCTAAAACATGCTCTAAAATACTGACCCACACAATGCACTATAATGTGAACCTTTTATGACTAATATTATGCTTACCAATAACTAAAGGTAAATAAGTACCAATAAGTAACGGTAAGTGACATCTTGAAATTCAATTTATATCCGACAAAAAAAAGAAAAAACCTTATCCTCGGTACATGGTACATAACTTTGCCAAAAGAAGTCTTATTCTGCTGACACTTATACTAAAATAAATAAGTAAAGAAAAGAAAATGTTAAGATAATCAAAGAGTGATCATAAAATGGATTACAGTCATATTTCAAATATATATATATATACACATATATAACACATACAGTAGCTGAATATGAAATAATAATGGAGGGAATTTTATCTTAACACTGCAGTCTGTCTCAGAAGATCCACCACATAGGTCTCTGTCATAAAGAGACAGTCCAGTGACTGTTTCAGATGAGAATTTGTTCTATCACACTAATGGGATGTGAGGTTACATGTCCAAAGGAACAAATAACTGTGAGAGAGAAAATTGCCAAGGTCATTTGACTCCCTCCTGGAATTTGTTTCAGTAACTTAGAGTGAATGGAGTATCAAAAACTTGGAGATGACTAAGAAAATCTAATTACATTCAAGAAACTGTTGACTCCTCTGCTACCAAAGCTTAAGGATAAATTCCCAACTACCATTGTACCCCTGTGCTGCCTCCCTCATCAATATTCTGTGGTAGGATAGAAGAAAGCTTCTATTGAGTGACTCCTCTTTCACTCTTGCTTCAGCCCAGCATGAATAATCTAATACAGGAGGAAAAATAATTGATACTAGTCACAGAGCCACTTATCTTTGATTACCCTATCCATGGAGAAGTTTAGGGTTTGAACTACAAATGTTTGAGTCTCAAAATAATGTCTGGTCTTCCTGATCTGCAACCTTCCCCCATCACTCCATTTTGATATGCCATAATTACCAATGGTAGCTCAAAAGCTGTCATGGAGTTTATTTCTGGTAATTTCAAACCAAGAAAAAGTCCTTTGTATGGCTCTATCCTGAGCAGACGGATATCAGTTCAGCTAGTAGAAAATGCAAAAGAAGGGATGTCAAACTTTAGACAAGCTTGAAAAAATTTAAACCTGATGATATTTTGTATCAAAATTGCCTCCTGATTTGGCTGTCAAGCAGAGTAAAGCTTAATTGTTTCAGTGTGAATTAACGCAGTTCTGAGTAAGGTGAACCTTCATTTAGTGCATCATTGTTCTGTGGTAAAATGATGATCTTCTGTCAAGTAAAAGGATTTGATTGGGAACAGAAAACAGTACAATGAGCAGAAGATCCAGAGAAAAGCTCACAAAGAACAGATAATGTTCAGTGAATGTTGGTAACCACCTTCTTTCTTTGACCAAAACACCAGATTGCATTTCTGAAATGTGCCAGAAAGCATTCTTTGACTATTGGCAGCCAGGAACCTAAGCTATTTTCATTAAGGCTTCATTTGTGGTATGAATGTTTTTTGTTAAAGTATGTTAAGTGAGGAGAAGAAAGTGTTATTTTCAATCCTCAAAAACCCCAAGAAATGGCAAAGCTATGTCTCCAGTCACTCCTATGAAAAGATTTAAGAGATGCCTGCTGAACAGTTGTCTCAGACTTCCAAATCTCTACTTAGATTGGCAACCTCTTCATAAGGCCTTACAATACATTTACTTCTCAATAATCACTGCTCCCTTCGAATCATGATTTACTACTACTATGTATACCAAAAGACTACTTTACAGAAGATAACCTTCTGCTATTCAGGTGGAATGTGTAAAATGTACATTTTCGTGTTCCTTTGTGCCTTCTGTAATGCCATTCATTACGCAAGAGCAGTGATGTTGCACATGTTGTATATTGCTACAGTGTAAGATGGTTTGCAGTCAATGCCATCAGCTGGAAAGCGTGCGATCCCAGCTCAACAGTTTGCCAGGGATTGTGCGATCCTCAGGGATGTTACAGACTCACAAGATTTGAAATACAGAGACATTTTACACAGTGCTTTGTGGTGCCTGCTGAGTGGTATCCTGGAGGTTGCATGAATTCACCACACTAATGAACTGATGGCAGTAAACAATAGTCATTTAAGTACTATTAAAGATGCTTTTTTCCTTTGGGTATGAATGAGTAACTGCCAGTGACTTTAAAGAGAGGTACTAGTCTGAACCTAGGATCTAATTCTGTGCAGTTTGGTTTTACTCTATTTCTTAGTGGTTTCAGTGCTAGCCCAAGGACCTAGATCATGTTTTCAGGTGTCTGTTTATGTCTCCAGCAAAACTTCTTTATCAAAATGCTCTATCAGCATCCTCATGGCCTAATCTCCCAAATGCACATGTCTTCACATGCAAATACCCTCAGCATACTGGAAGGTCAACATCAAAAAAGGAAACAACTACATTCCACAGGCAGCCTGGACAAGGCTACATATGGGAAGATTGCTGCTGCTGATCCTCCAAATCAAGGTCTGCACAGAGGTAACACACCAGAGCACTGCACATGGTGCTCAGTTTTCCTCTTCTAAAATTTAGCTGTGGTGGTGGAGGTCACTATAAACTCTTAAACACTGTGGTTGACATGCAGATGTGGAGCCAGAGTCTGCCCACACTGTGACAAGTAGGGAACCAGCATGGCTTACATTCTCACTACAAGTGGCCTAGCAAAGATCCTCCTTCTCTTGGTCTCATGGTCCAGCCTATATTTATCTATTCATTTATAGCAAAGCTGGGGCCAAAATAATCCAATTCACTGAATTTATTCCTTATAGTCATGAATGTAGGCAAAAAAAAAAAAAAAAAAAAAGCCAATCTAGTTGGTGAGATATAAATTCCACCTTGCAACCACTGCAGTAGGAGTTTCACTCTTGGAAATTCATAGGAAATTATTCAACATTAGAAATCAGAATGTTGGACAGCTCATTATACTTTTAAGATTACCATCTACATTGGATTTAATGACTGGTACCACCCCAAGAGCTCTGAAGCTGTATCTTTACCATGATTATTTTCTCCTCACCATTGGTAGTACCCTGAGGGGTTTTGCAGCAGCAGTGAGCTGGCAGAAGGGGGTTTTACCCCTCGCGTGCCGACACAAAGAAGCCCGGAGGTCAACGCTGAAACCCCTCTGGAAGGCGGCACTCAGTGCCCAACACACAATGAAAAAGGGGCAGAGCTCCTCACCCAAAGGGGCTGTACCTTCCTGTCACTGTCAGGCAGGCACGCAGGCGAAGGCAGAGAAGTAAAGAGAGGGGACGCTCTGTATGAGTTCCACACAAGTTTACTCCCACGAAAAGACAGGGATGAAAAGACCAATGAGGGGGAGGGTCCAGGGATCTTATACTGGGTCCAGAATAGGTGGGGAAAGGGATCTCAGCCAATGGGATAGAGACAAGCAGGTGGGATTGACAGGAAGGGAACCAATGGGAACAACACAAAGGAGGGACTTAGGGAAGGATCCAATGGGGTGTCAAGGACCAAGGAACTTTCTAGAACTAATACATATTAACGAAGGAAAATGAATATGCATAACTTCATACATAACACAGGAGGACAAAGTATTAACCAATTGGGAGAAAACATGCAAAAGACAGAACAAGGGAATCATGGGTTCTCAGCATGACTGAAAGTTACATGCTAAACTTGGGTTATTGACCACCACAGCTGGTTGTCTGAATTCTCCTCAGGAGACAGAGTGGCTGGAGCCACTTACACTACCACAGTAGCCTAGTCTTAACCTAGTTACAGCCTGGTCTCCAAGAGTAGATTAACCTGATCTAATTTTAGATTCTCAAATGAGGTAACTAGTGTATGCCTGTAGTCAAGCACATGCAGTATCCCCATGGCTAGCAACAGGTTACAGGTTTTTAATAACTGCAAGGACTCAGGATGAGGTTTTTCTGATTCTTCCTGTCTGCTCTTGCCTTTGCCAATAGAAAGGTTTGTTCCAGTTTACATAGTTGAAACTGCAATTTCCTAATGACCAGGTGGACATCACCTAATTTATTTTAGCCCTTCTTAGCTCTGCATAATTTCATGCTGCAGCACCTGTTCCTGTTTTAATGTTGATACATGTCCTGTAAATAATAGATATTGGTTACAGGTAGCTATTCTGGTAGTTAGTCTGAGTAGAATAAAGCATCTGTGGTTTCAGAATAACAATGTGGTGTAGTGCAATACAAGTGCAGGAGTGGCCACGGAAGTGTGGCCCAAGCACAGAGGCTTCAGGGCTCTGCACAGCTTGCCTGTTATCCACATCTGAGCACTAATGGAATGAAGCTCCTGAAGCTCAACGAAACTGATTTCAGGAGTCACCAAGAGCACAAGTATCTGGCATATACAATATACCCCATATAGAATTAAATTTAGATGTAATTTGAAATTGCAAGCTAAAGAAGAAAGACCATAAGTGTAGGATTTCTTGGAAAGCTGCAGTAGCCTCAAATTTACACTTGGTTGAGGAGGAAGAAATTATCAGCATCCCTCTCCTCATGGCAAAAGTCTTGAGATGCTGAGTATTCAAGTAACCCGACTATCGAAATAAAGGAGAAAAGCAGTGGCATACAGTCACTGGGGAAAATAAAAATGAGTGTAAGATAATTCAGAAGAAAGATTTTTTTGTAAATAGTCAACCCAAGACTTACAGAGACTGATTTTTAACAGTGCTGAGTGCTCACATCACTGTATATATACTGTTGTATATATACAACATAGGTCAAGTATACTTTGACCTGTGTTGTATATATAGAAAGTACTGTAGCAATCCTAAGTGTTCTGACATTAAGGCTGCAAGGGCCATCTTTTAAGATATATTTAGGCACCAAAAATCATGCCTATAGGGATTTTCTCAGAAGACATGGGAAATTAGATCCCTAACACCCATGAGTCAGGGTTAGCATATCCTTAAGCTAATGATATCCTCCAACTAATTTGCTTACCTGCACTTTTAAGGGTTTGAAAATATCTGTAGCCATGTATTTGAAAGTTGGCAGCTTGAATTTGTATTTTTGACAGAGCAGTCAGGAAGAAACATCAAACTAAAGGTTTTGAAGCATTCAGAAAAAGAGTGTGAAAGCTATTGAAACATCTTAGCACCTGATCATGGGCAGGTTTACCCCACAGTAGAATGGATAATACAGACAAAATACAGCTCAAGCTACAGCTAGTCAGGAAAATCAAGCCTGTGAAGAGGATTTTGAGGGACAGGATCTGTGTTTTTCTTCCTCTTTCATTTTTTTAAAATATGTCAGTACAGCTAAAAAAATTATTTAAAAATGCACCGATATCCGTAAGAAAATCTTCCAAATGTCACAAAATTTTCTCAGCTAGAGTGACTTCAAGACCTTGAGAGACTTATTGTCAGGTTTGCTATCCTGATTCACAACCTATTTAGGTGTATCAAACAGAAGTTTAAAAGGCAACTTGATCAGAGTTCGTAAGAACCCAGAGGAAAAGACTTCGGATATTTAGGACACTTTAATCTGACAGACAACAGCATAAAAAGATTTTAGTTTCCAGGTAACTTAAAGACAGAAAAGCAAAAATTAGGAAGAAGAGATTTTATGAAGAATGGCAATTAATCATTGTTGCAGCTTGCCAAGATAAGTGGCAAATTTATCATAACTGAGTCTTTAATTCAAGGTTGAATGACTTTCCAAAGGATGGGATGCAAACAATACATTTTGGGGCTAGATAGAAAAGGAGAAAAAAATTTCCTGAGGGAGAACATTTTCTGTCCTGTGATATGCATGCATCCGGGCTAAGTCTGTGTCATCCCTTGGCTTAAAATGAACGTATTTATACTTGGCTGCCTTTCATGATGAACAAGAGATGGATGCATACCACAGAATTTACAGTATGCATTCACTGAACTTAGCATGGAGCATTCATATTTTGGCCATACAGTATGCCTTTTTCCTTTTTTCTTGGAAAATTAATTACAGTTAATTATCGTGAATCATATCTGCACTGCTTCTTAATATGTATAAACTAAAATGCTGTCCTAGACTTCTGTTCTATCATAATTAAATGAAAAAAAGATCAAAGATGAAGAAAAAGTACTATACAGTGTGAAAATTGTTTACGTTCAAGAATGTACAATGACATTTCTGTTTTTTGCTTCTGCTGTCATTTGCTTGCATTTGGTTTCAATGTCATTATTTCCAAATATTTGAAGTTTTTAGATGTTCCAGAGACTATATTCCTTATCAAGCGTAATATAAATAATAAGAATAGATTTTGTAACAGACTTTTTTCCACCAGAATTAAACATAAATATACATACACATATGTAAGTAAAAGAATGTGAGCCATTAGCTTTGAAAGGATTGTATCATTTTGTATCAACCATAAATTTACATCCGAACTGTATGTTCCTAAAATTCAATGAGGCTTAAAAGATAGTTGGGAAACCTTGACAGAGAACAAGTCATTCTATATTGGACACGCCCTTGGGGACATTTTAGTCAATTAAGAGTGGTCACAATTGAAATGGTAGCAACAGAAAAAAAGGGGAAGAGAAATTTCTCATGCAAGTTACTTTGAAACTCTTGTGTTTCAAAAATCCACATATCCATTGGCTTTCCCCTGAATAAAATTCCGGAGGGGGACTTAGAGTTCATATAAATTCTGCCAGTGGCATCTAGACTCTGATTTGTAATATGTTATTAAGCTAGGCATTTAGAAAGAACATGACAGGACCTAATCTTGCCACTTGTTATCTGTGCTGAAGATAGTCCTCTTACATTCACATAACTCAGTTTCATCAGACATATTAGTTATATATTCAATATTATTCAAATAAAGAGGAGGAAATAAACTGGAGGTGGGATGGGAGTACTGCTTCTTTTCCAAATTCATCAGTTAGTTTTGCAAGAGAGATTTTCTTTCTCCACAGACCTTGCCTCTCTTACATCCCTAGATTATCACAACTACAACAGTAATTATGCAAATTAATACTTTTTAATATTCTGACTCATCTTTTGCTTTGAGGTTTAGTAGTACCTCCCAGGTTTTTGGAAAGTGTTTCCTCAGGAGAGTGAATTAAACTGGAATATTGACATCCAGTGTGACTGATAATTTTTTGAACGCACCAATGGAGTTCTGGAGTTTGTCAATGTTCAAAATATATTAATTACGGTATGCATTTTATTGAAGTAGATCTTGGTGGAAAAAATTTTAATCACTGTCTAACTTGTCTTTCAATCTTATGCACTCAAAAAAACCATGAAACTTTTCCAAATGTACTTTCCTGTAAGTTTCAATCTGTTATATGCAACTAGATTTTGTCACTATTATTTCTCTAATGGTTCAAAAAGTATACAAGAAATTTTATGTACTTAACTTAAACCCACATAAACAATTCAAAGTATTGTCCTACTTTCTCTGCAAATTTGCAAACAATATTCAAACAATAACTTACCATTAGCTGTCATGAAAACCTTTGACTGTATGCATACTTGATGTAGAGGTTTCCTAAACTCCAAGTGTTCTTTTTCACCGCATCGCCTGCATCTCCCGTGGTCAGCACAAAGGCAGCCTTTCAAATCCCTCTGTGGGCTACTAACTTTGGCTTGTCTACGTACACAAACTCATGGCTGCTTCCCACTCCATTGCATATTTTTCCAACATCAAAGGAATCTGATGCTTTGCATATCTCCCAGCTATCTAGCCCACGTGATTACAGGATTTGGAGCTGATGCATTGTTGTTGTTACTAGCTACTAGCTGAAACCATACTGGTGGCCCACAACTCTATTGTCCTACATACTGTAAAATGTGAGAAAAAGATGGTTTGTGGTTCCAAACACCTTACGGTCCTTCCAGACAAATGAGAGAAGCCAGGAATCTAAGAGAACAGTGCAAAAGGAAGAGTCAGATCTATAATTAATCATTAGCAGTTGTAACTGATACTGAAGGAAAACACTCTAAGCGAACAGAGGATTAACTCTCACATGGGCATAAAGACTTTTAAAGTTTAATCTGTCCATTCAAGAACATTGTAAATTGAGTCACTATGGAGTTACATGCTTTTACTTCTCTCCAATAGTTTCATCACATATATACAAAACAGCCTGTTCAAGTGGAAAATGTCCCTGCCCAGCACAGGGAGGGTTGCAACTGATCTGTAAGGTCCCTGCCAACCCAAACCATTCTATAAGTGACTTTATGTTTCAAATAGAAAACATGTCCATTTTTCTAACTGTAGGCTCTACCCAGCCAGACTGGGCTCTCACACAAAAAGACTGTATTTCTATTCCCCTCAGCATTAGTAGTAAAAATGGCCAGACCAGCTGGGTCCTTATTTTCTCCCAGTAATGCACTCAATAACAGTTTCTATATTCTGCTGCCGGTACCAAATTGAAATTCAGCTATGCCTACATTGCATATTTCTGTGGGCATAGCCCTGTGATCCACTGATAGGAAAATGTCTTACAGAAGCTTCTGTCATAAGCATACTTCTATTTAAAAAAGAAAAGCTAAACAAAACAACTCACAACAAACTAGACTTTTTAGCTGTTAAATCTGTTCAGCTTCTTAGCTTGTTTAATTCAAAGGTAAGCAAATAAAGTATGCAATACATAGCTTTCACAAGAGAAGCTGCATCCTTGTTTAGAAAGAGTTACTGCAAAGGCACACTACTGTAGAAATAACTTTAAATCATTCCTCGTGAAGACATGGCCCTTAGTGGACAATTCTGTTGATGATCCACAGAACAGACGAGAGTTTGCAGCACAGTTGTATTGACTTGGTAGCACTGGGTAATTTTTGAAGAAATTGGTAGATTCTTTGTTTCCAAAACCACCAGATTTAATACTGAACTAATACAGAAACAAATCTGTTGAAGTTTTTGTGCTCCCTTTTTCCTTCATTAAGCTTCATTTTAGTGTACCACTGCTGAAATATATATATATATATGAAGTATCAACAATATAATACTGGTGCACAAGATAAGAGTCAAGGCAGGAAAAGGCAGGAGAAATCTATAATTAGATTTTTCTCAGTGCATCCATCTTCATTTATCCAAGAGGCCAAAGTCATTATTATTTACTCAAGAATCTCCTTGGAGAGTAGAACTGTAAAGATTTACTGCATATTATGAGAATCTGTAAGTATATTGAAGTTCCCTAGTTCAATTATTTGTTCCTTTTATGTTTGATTAAAATGGGAAGAAAGTTATACCAATGTCTATATGTTTTGTTTCTGATTATATCTTCCCTCTCCTAAGTTGTTCCTGTAATGGAAAAGGGGTAACTATACTTCATTTCTTTTCTCACACTTTTTTCACCAGCTGATATAAGCTTGCCTGAAAAGTTCTTTGTGTTTGGTAAGGGAAGATGATCAAATTTTTTAAGAAATTCATGACAGGAAATCTTTACTGGAGCATTTGTACTTTTCACAGCCATTCTTTGAGCTCAGTGGAGCATGAGGCTTAGATGCAATAAGGTCTCTAAAGAGAGTGGTACCCCAGACCAGTCTAGATTCAAGAATGAAGTCCTTGATTTGTCTTGGCCTGTTACAGCAAAACACTTTTTCAGGATCAGTCCTATGAGTCATAGTGCAAAGGCATTTAATTTAAAATTTTAAATCTGATTATCCTGTATAATATGAGACGGCTGTTTAGCCAACAGCCTTATTCAACAAAAATGGTACTATGCACATGCACATGAAAAAATCTCAAATCCAAGCCCAAACCCAAAAGCACCCTAGTTCACAACAGATTACTTATCCTTACTTAATCTTTGTTTATCCTTGATAAAACATATAGGGCAAACAAAATCTTCTGTGAGTAAAAGAAAGCTGTAATATATTATCTACATTCCCATACAAAAAATTTTAGTATTTTATTTTCTCTAAAATAAAGACATTAGCAGACAGTATAAATGTGCCTAAAAAGACAAGACTTAAACGGCTCAGGTATCAGTGTGTTCAACCTGCTGCAAAGCAAAAACTAAGAACATGGAGTTCTCTCTCAGATTCAAATATTAACAATATTTTATGTTATTTTTTAAACGTAAACCCAAAGCCTCAGCCTGGATTCAGTTCTTCCTGTACAATACAGTTCTTGTCCAGATCTAGAATCCTACTCCTTGTCCACAGCTTTGCAAACTGCACCAAGTCCCTGCGCTCATCAAAGTCATTAAGGCTGATAGCACAGCTCCACGTACTGGTATTAGGCAATCTAGCTGCAGAAACAGGGCCAAGTCTAAGGCAAGCCATAACTTGAGGAGTCTTTGCAGTTGAGAGGAAGCTGAAGGGGGTTTACCCCTCGCGTGCTGACAAAAGGAAGCCTGGAGGTCAAAGCTACAACCCCTCTGGAAGGTGGCAATCCCTGCTGAGACACACAAAAGGAAGGGGTAGAGCTCCTCGCCCAAGGGAGCTTTCCTCCTGTTGCTGGAATGAAGACACAAAGGCAAAGAAGAAAGAAAGGGGACTCTCCATATGTGTTCCACGCAGGTCCACTCCAGCAAAGAACAGGGACAAAAAGCCAAATTCTTGACAGCGTCCAGGGGTTTTATACTGGGTACAGATAGGCCGGGAGAGGGATAGGGTAGGGTACAGATAGGCGGGGAGAGGGATTACAGCCAATGGGATAGGGACAAGTAGGTGGGGTTGACAGCAAGGGAACCAATGGGAACAAAACAAAGGAGGGACTTAGGGAAGGATCCAATGGGGCGTCGAGGAACAAGGAACTTTCTAGAGCTAATATATATTAAACAAGGAAAATGAATATGCATAACTTCATACATAAAACAGAAGGACAAAGTATTAACCAATCAGAGGAAAACATGCAAAACGCAGAACAAGGGGATCATGGGTTCTCTCCATGAGTGAAAGTTACATACTAAACTTGGGTTGTTGACCATCACAGCTGGTTGTCTGAGTTCTCCTCAGGCAAACAGAGTGGCTGGAGCCAGCTGCACCGCCACAATAACTAATGAATGTCAAGAACAGCAAGCCAGGGATGATAGATTTTTAAATGATGCACTTAACCCCCAAGCCCACAATCAATTACAAACAGTTAAATGCACATGGGACTCCCACAAGGTCCTGAGTCCTTCAAAATGAATGCGGACATAAAGAGGAGTCCTATCCCTGCAAATACTGATGGGACTAACTTTATGGAAACAACATCAGTGGAAGAGCACACTATTAGGTACAGCATGTAAGATTTTAGTCAGCTCTTATATGTTCATACTTTAAAAACCTCTCATATAAATACTCAGGTCATGTTAGATAAAAAGTAAGTATTTTTCTTTTTCTACTTGATTTTGGTAAGTATCTACTTTTGCAGTTGGGGAACTGATTGAGAATGGAATTGTTCCTTTTGTTTTACTTTTGTAATATTGTTCTGTTTCTTTTGACCCTGACAGTATCATGCTTTTTTACTTTTAAAATATCTATTAATATCCACATTTTCCATTATGTGGATAAAACCTATTACTGTGCTCTCAGAAAATATTTTGGATCCTTCAGAAGACAGCATAAGCATATTTCCAGTCTAAGGTGGCAAGCTCAGCAGCCAGTGTTTGCAAAGGCAATTTATATAGCAACAGTATTATCACAAAGGCCTTACATTTTATCTTCAATTAGAAAAAAAAATGTTTACTGCAATTACAAAGGTTTTATAGAAGAGATGAATCTAAGAATAAACCAGTTCACTACAATGACTTTGAAATGTAAAGGTTAATATTTGTATTCTTCATAAGCAAAATTCTACTATAATTTAAAAACAGATAAATCCCTGTACATAAACATAAATCCTTGCACAAATATATAAAGAACATGCAAGAATCTGAAGCAAGCCCTATAATTTCCTGAAGAACTGACCAATTTTCAACAAAATAATTTTGGTGAAAAGAATTCTGTGGGCATATATGAGCTTGCTTTAATGCAAACTATATTTGTAGTCAAAGATAGAAGAGCTAAAGCCATTCATCTGAGAAAAGACAGGACCTCAATGGTTCATTTCCTATTCTGAATCTCAGTGGTAAAAAGGTTTACACTCAGTCTCTCATGTCTCAGGAATGACTCTAACTACCAGGCTACTATTACACTATTACATTGTCCCTACTGAAGTAATTCATCAGGAGCTAGAGAGCAAGTGAGGAACAAAAAAAAAACCCTTATATTAAAAACTACATGAAATATAATAAACTCCTGTATTAACTATGTTTAAAAAGTGTAAGACAATTTCTTTGCCATTCATGCTAGATAAGCTGATATCATTATGTATAGTGAGCCCAAATCTTTCCCACTGCCCAATTTCCCTTCTCTGACTACTTCCATTTCTCTTGACAGCCTAGATTCTGTGCTGGAGAAGGCAAAGAGGAGGTGGGGGGAGGGACAAACACAGGCAAAATAGCAAAAATCTGCAAGTTAAAGGGGTGCTTAGATCTAATCCCAGGATTGAAACCAGAGAAGAAAAAAAACACTGAAAGATTAGTTTGTTGAGTTCCTTTGCAGGCAACAATTGCTCAAAATGAAACTGAGTTCTTATTCTACTGGCTTTAGCAATGCCCAAAATTGGACCTGTAATTTCCCTCCCCTCCCTTACTGTATTTGGTAGCTTCGTTGAGCCTACAGAGATGTAAGATATCCTCTAGCCAGGGGCTCTAACCTGCCTTCTAGGACATATTTTTGCCAATAGCTGCAGGGAAACAGAGACTAGTCCCTGACGTTCTCTCAATAGTCTTATGAAAAAAGATGCATATTTTAGTACCTTTTCCTGTTCCTTGGGAGTAATTTTTCTTGTTCCCAGGGAGTTCTTACCAGAATAGCTGCACTCAGAAATACCTTCACGCCAACAGCAAGCTCACAGGAGTTTGAACCAATTCCCATTACGGTTATAGAAGTATTTGTATTGTCTACAGTTAATTTTGGGTCAGGCCTCTCCTTCTGAATAAACCTGTTAGAAGACCAGACCTACTCTCTAAGTGACTACAGCCCTTACAGCAAATCAGCAGTTTGTGGAGCTACGTGGAAATCTACCCAATCTCTCTCTTTCCTGGCTTCACAAGTGGGAGCTGTTGATACCTGCACGGCTCCTGGTACAAGGCAGAGCAGAAGAGCACAGTAAGTTAATCTGCAAGCCATTCAGAAACGTCTAGGACAGAGGCAGTGACACCAGGGAATCATATGTCTGCACTGAACGTCTAGTAAATTGTTTACTTGGAGGGTTGATGAGCAACGTGCAAATGAACCTCTGAAGCAACTACTTGTCAGGTAAGGATACTAACGTGCTCTAATAAAAAGCAGTATGTTCTCATCATTGCCGTATCTTTTCCCCAAACGTACTTGCAGCACGTTTATATAATGCAGGGAGAGTTCAGGGCAAGGGTAAAGAGTTGATAGCCAGCTTTTGGTGTGCTTGTTTATTTGACTCGCTTGATTCATAGGTCTCCTCTTTACACAATGTACTCTGAGCTGTTTCTTCTTTTATTTTTAATGTTCAGTTATTACTCTTGATCCTGAATAAACATCCAAGAAATCCTCTAGGTTTCAAGAGCAAGCTTGACAGACTGCTTTTAAGAACTAATCCAGTGTATGGTTTGTTTCTCATACAGTCAATGATTATTGTATTCTATGTTTTCCTCTTGTTTACCCCCTTTTTTCCCCTACCACAGAACCGTTTTTTTTCCTCTTGCCGAGCGGGGGGAAAAAAAAAAAAAAAAAAAAAAAAAAAAAAAAAAAAAGAAAAAAGAAGGAGAGGATTCGAAAGGCTCAACATGGGCTTTTTCTATAGGGCTTGTGGGGGGAGTGAGGGAACAGGGCTGGGAATCTCCTGCCCGTCAGAGGAGCGGGTCGCCCTTCCCGGGGACAGGGAGGGGGGAAGAGGAAAGGGGGAATTGTGTGAATGCGCAGCAGGGGCAGCATCACGCCTGCCGTGGCCCCGGGGAGCTCCGGGGACACCCTGCGGCGGAGGGCGCGGGGAGGCGACCGCGGGGGGACGGCAGCTCCGCGGCCGGGGGCGCGAAGGGGCTGAGGAATGGCGGGATGGATGGATGAGGGATGAAGGATAACCGGGGGAAGGGATGGAGGGGTGAAGGACGGATGGATGGGAGGATGCGGGATGCAGGGATGAGGGATGGAGGGAGACGGCGTAGAAGAATGAGAAAATGAAGGCTGAAGGACGAAGGGATGGAAGCACCGAAGGACAGAGGGCTGCCAGAGCAAGCGCCCGAGCTTCCCAGCTGCTCCCCCTGCGCTGCGCGCCCCCGCACCGCTCCCGGTCCCCCCCCTCCCCGCTCCGCCGCTGCGCGTGCCCGCGCCCGGGGCTGACTCTCCCTCGCATCCTCCTCCGGCGGCGGCGACGGCGGCAGCGCCGGGGATGGGCAGCGAGAGCGCGCCCAGGAGCAGCCCGGGCCCCGCCGCTCCCCCCTGCTCCCGCGCCCGCTGCTGCTCCTGCCCCGCCGCCCCCCGCGCTCCGGGGGCAGCGCCGCCGCCGCGCCATCCGCAGCCCCCGCCTCGGACGGGTGAGTCACCGGGCCCTAAGCCCGCGCCCCGAAAAGCACCTGCCCTGCATCCCCCCCCATTCCGCTCCCGCGCCTCCCATCCCGGAGCCGCCCCGGGATGAGCGCTGGGGGAGCAGGGGGGCCGCGGGGGAGGCTCCGCGCTCACCCCCTGCCCCAGCCCGGAGGGTCCCGGCCCGCGCTCCCGCCCACTCCGCGGGTGCTGAAGGTCCGCGGGGCAGCGGGGATGTCCCCGCGGCTCCGCCGGGATGCGCGGAAAGGGGCTCCCGCCCTGCTGCCCCTCCTGGGCACCGCTGTCCATTCCCACGGGGATTTCGCACAAGGGTGCACGGAGACCCCGACAGCCCCGGTCCCCCGCGGCGGCCAGGAGACCCCTGAGCCCCCTGAGCCCGCACCCCCGGACGCCCGGGGCGGCTCAGGGAGGGGGCAGAGCCTTAACTTTTGCAAGGGACCATTTGGAGGTGGGGAAGGAGGACCCAGCAGAATTGGCGGCTTCCCCGGAGTCGCCCCGGAGGGAGGTGTCAGAGGGTCCCGGTCCTCCTCCCGGAGCCGCCGGGTGAAGCGAAGCGCGGCCCTTCCCGCGGGGTTCGGGAGGCGGCTTCGGGCAGGGCTCAGCGCTCAAATGGACTTTTCTAACATCCCCCCCCCTCCCCTCCAAATAATTAAATAAATAAAGTGACGGGGGGCGGGTAGAAGTCTGTGCTTGCTCTGCTTTCGCTGCTCAGAGCCGCGAGTGCAAACGACGGGATGCTGTGTCTGAAAAGGGTTTTCTGGTTTTTATGTGTCATGATGCACACGGCTGGTGGTAGCTAGTATAGTAACTATCTGTATCCCAATAGTTCCCTGTCGAAGGGTTGTTATGGCAGCAGCGCTCCCCGCTTCTTTTATTTTTTATCTCTGGCACAGAGTAATGTTAAAGACCTGGAAACTGCCTCAATTAAAAAAAAAAAAAAAAAAAAAAAAAGGCAGCCTCTTGCCTCTTTGCCAAATAGCCAACAAGTACAAATATAAGATTCACACTCAATCTTCACTCCCTTCTCCAGAAGCTGGTGCTGTGATAACGTTTATGACTGGAGGAGTCTGGGGGAAAATGTCTTTCCCCCCACACCCAATCCCTGCTTTTTGCTAAATTTTGTCGGAATTTTTCCTTGGTTGTGGCTTGTGCTTTTTCATGTGTTTCACTGATACTTTTTCATACTGTTGTTTCTTACAGAGGATCCCTTGGTCCTGCATTCCACTAAAGGGTAAAGGGATTCAAGTGGTCTCACATACAAGTAAAGCACATCATTTGCAAAAACTTGTAATTCTGTAGATTTTGCTTTTCTGTACAAGTCACAGGATGATAGTTTTCTCCTTGCAATGCAAAGAGGAATCTCTATGAGAATCAGAATGGTTTCAGCACATCTTACCTGCCACAGCTGGTGGCAGTCTGAAACAATAAGATTTAAAGGCTATTATGGAAGTAAGTTTCTCTGTCATTTTTAATGGTCAGCCTGTTGTCAGTCAAAACACTTATAGTTCTAAGGGAAACACTGATTCTGATTTCAGTTTAGTCAGGTTTTTGGAAACACTGTTTAAACCCTGAAACCATTGATGAGGATGGATGTTAAAACCACATAAAATTGGTAGAGGGTTATACTACTTTGCCATTTTTACTCTGCACTTTTATAGATACCATTTGTTGTCTTCAACCAGAGTTTGTTTGGGTAGAGATTGAGCAATAAATGATAAGGACAGCGGATTTTTTCCTGGTTGCCTCCTGCATTTTTACTTATGACAGAATATTTGAAGACTGATATTGATATTGCAGAATGAAATGTTATTGAATTGTGATAGCTTGTTTTCAATTGTACGTTTTGAAATAAGTTTCTCTTATCAGTAGGAAAGCAACACAAATGTGTAAATGTTTATTTAAGGATGAAAAAATGCTGTCCCAGGGTGATTCATGCATAGAAATAGGCTAGATTCAGGTTAAATACGTGAACTAAAATAATGTAGTGTAAGTGATCCGTAACTAATTTTCACTGCTTATAATGAAAACTCCTGTTATCTTCGAGCTGGAATTTAGAGATGCTGGAGGAGAGACAAAGAACAGCAAAATACATATATTTAATGACAGACTAAATCCTTGAATAAACATCAGATATTTCTGAGGGAATGCAAGGACTTTTCTTAGTATAACTTTGGTCATGACTCTGATCCCAGCTAAATCAGTTTGAGATTCTCCCCAGGCACTGCTGTGAGCAGAATCAAAGACATCCCTGCTATCCATTTTTGAGGAACCGGGACATGAAAAGATCATTTGTCATTTTCCCCATTATCATATCTGGAAGGGTTTATTTTATGTCTCATATGGAATATTCCACACTTTACCCTCCTAAGCAGTGCTCAGGCCTATAGTTCTTACCCACCCAGAGAGCTCAGCTGAGATAATTGTTGTGGGAAAGAATAATACATGTATTTCTAGGGGCAGCTTTATTGTGACCAAATAATAGTCATGTTTACTGGAACAAGGTTTGACTTTGAATGATATTTTCATATTTGATACCACTAAAATTTCATATTAGGGAGTGGGAATGTTTCTTAAAATAGTGTTATTCGCTTAAAGGTTCTGATATGAAAGGACTAGATTAATTTAATCGAGATGGAGGGTAGCTGTGTCTATCTTTAGTGATTAAAAATATCCTTAGTGATTTAAAAATAACCTTAAGTTGTAATAAAGAAAAGACAAATTTGGACACTCTGAAAAGGGTTACAAATGAAGTTATTTGATACAGATTGCACTTATTTAACAGAGTTAAAATGGAACAAAAAAGAAAGCTGTCAAAAACAAGTCATCATGGGAAAAAGTACAGTATAAACCCTGAAAGAGTGGCAAAAATTACCCAAGAGACTCCAACTTTGTTTGACTCCCTTAAGGGAGTCAAATGGAAAAGGCCCCATTGATTTCAGTAAACATTAAAAGCTCAAGTATATGCTAAGAGAAGATATGGGTAATTCAACTAAGTACCACAAGAATTCAGAGTGATAGTTCCTAAAATCAGATTAGAAATGTATGGGCTTTCTTCAGTTAGAAGGAAGTCCTGACTTCACTGAAAATGAATTGGAGGCTTGCCATCTATTTCTCTGGGCCAAAATGTTAACCTGAGAATAATGTTTCAAGTGACTTTTGAAATACGCTGCATGTTACAGTTAATCTGGTTTTAATTTGTGTGATATTCTATTAAAATGAGGTTGCCTTTGCCAAGCTCAAGTTATTAATTAGTTATTAGTAACCATTTTCCCTTTCTTTTTACATTTTTTTAAATGTCAGTTTTTCAGAAATGGAAAGAAATACAAAACAGTCTTCCTGCAAGACTGCACTCATAAGCTGAATAATTCAAAGCCTGTACTGTCACAGTGCAATCAAATTTTTAATATGATGCTGTCAAAGTCATAAAAAAAGAAAATCAAATGTGACATCATAGAAGACAATGTATATAGCTGACATGACATCCTAATGTTTTAATTTCCCTGTGTTATATTTATTGGTTAATAAAGATAGACTTTTCCTTCTTTCCTCTGAGGAAACTCCTAATACAACATATTAAATATTTCCAAAAAATGACTATATTTTCATAAAAATATATGTAAATTTTGTGAATTCCCAAATATAAAGGAGATTAAATCATTTAAAAGGTAATGTAAGGCCTTCACTGGGAAACAGAACTAATTTGGGGCTGATGAGAAAAAACTATTGTCAGACAAATTTTCTGGAATATAGTAGGTATTATCTCAACAAAGGACATTTTATTAATTGTTCCTAACTATGGATGAACCTCTGTCTAAAGAAAGAAACTAAGGCACCCTTGCACTCAAAAAATATAGTAATTTCTTTCTGCAGAAATAAACTTTTTTCTGCTGTTTTTCTTCCTAAATTAAGTATATTTAGTGCCAATGAAAAGTACTAAATTATCAGAATGGAAAATAAAACTGTTTTCGCCCAGTCTTTGTGGACCACAGGAAGCAACAGTGCAGTGTGGTGACCCCAGAATGATCTGCCATTTCAGCCTGGTTTGGCTGGCTTCTTGACAAGGAGAAAATATTTGCCCACCAAGATCTTCCAGGTGGCTAAGGACCAATTTGCTCCAAGAGAGCGGTGTACTGAGGAAATTTGTCTGGAATGGGATTTTAGTTGATAACCTCATCCTCTGTCATCCTCAAAGAAACCAGCCCTGGTTGTGACTCCATGGGACCTAACTGGATCCCACAAGGAGCACAGCATCAGTGCTTTCAGAAGTGCCAAGTGCTATCTCAAGATCCTCTAAGAAATGGAGTGAAATACCAGTTCATTTCACACAGGCCACAAAACAGCTTTCAAATCTCAATGATTTTCCGTCACTGCTGCATGTTCGCTGTATTTGAATCAGTGAACTAGAGGTGAAAGGCTCCAAAAATGTGATTACCAGTCCCCTGAGACATTTAGTTCTTCAAGGATATCTTACTGGAAGTACTTATTTGTATTTCAGAAACTGGGGCAGAGAGAAATGAATTAACAACACACAAATATTATTCATTTGTTCTAAAAAGTGCTTTCACAGATATTTTTGGGGGGGTGGGGTTGATGTTTTTTTGTTTGGTTGGTTTTGGTTTTTATTATTTTGTAGACAGACTGTTTACGCCAGGTATTTGATTCTGGAATACATATATAATCTGTGAGCAAACAGCCTCATAGATTTGTATTTCTTTACCACATAATGCTGCATTTTTCATCTGACAGTAAACAATGATTTAACCATACACTCCCCTACCTGGCTAAATTGAAACATTCCAATACTGTTTGGTGTGTTGGGTTTTCCCCCCCATATCTGCCACTAAAAGATCAATTAAAAACGTAAATGTAAAATCAAGTGTAGACTGAATGAACATCTGTTTTTTATCATGGATTATTTTGTCTAATTTAAGCCTAGTACTCTTTTGGAAAAAAAAATCATCTTAAAACTATTGTAATCATTTTATGCTACAGTCCAAACCTACTATGTAAATAATGCTACTGAATTAAGGAAAGCCACAAACACTGAAAATTAATTGATAATCCATCAGTTCAAAGGTCTCTTGTCTTTTCTACAGATGTCTTCTTCCTCTTAGTTTATCCAGGACAGCTACTACAAGAATTTCAAACCAAGAAAGTGTGCTAGAGCTGAAATTGCAGGAAAGACTGTTTTCCCATTCCAGTGTTAGAATGAAGGTGAGAGGCAGGGATCCATAAGGTCTGAACTTTGAAGGTCACGATGACATAAAACATATGCTCTCTTCAAAATTATTTTTCTCATTGAGGCAATGAGTATGGGCTTTTTAAATTTTGGAATATTGGGGGGTGGGGAGGGGAGCAATTTGTATTTGTTGAGAGCATTTATTTTTATAATTAAGCAGTGTTAACTCCCTGTATATTCAAAGACTTTCTTCAAATGAGTCACCACATCATGTGAAGTCAGGTACCAACAGCAGTACCCAGAGCAGATTACAAACCAAGGACAGATGGATGCAGGTGGCAAGGAGACCATGCCAGACACCACGGGGTGAAGCAGGCTCACAAAGCAACAAAAACAGTTTTCTCTGTTTATCAGCATGACATTTCAAATTTCAAATATCTCCTTTTGAAATTAAAGACACAGATTCAGAAGTCCTCAAAAAACAGTTTCTTCACCAAAATGTTTTGGATAGACTGAAAGGTAAAATATTGTAATGGACATACCAGCATATCAGAAACAATTTAAATATTTCATTTTTTGAGGTTTTTCTTCCAAACTA
Organism: Corvus kubaryi; assembly: GCF_017639235.1. NCBI lineage: Eukaryota > Metazoa > Chordata > Aves > Passeriformes > Corvidae > Corvus > Corvus kubaryi. The sequence continues at coordinate 19,311,129 of NW_024582091.1, forward strand.
AAACCAGCAAAATTATTTCAATTCTGGGAAGCAAAGTGAGGGGAACTCATATTCTGACAGAATAGGATTTCAGTAAAGATTCTTCAGTGGCTTGAACTAGAGAAGAAACTCCTTCCTTAAAATTGAGGTTGTGGTGAATGAAGGCACCAGTCCCAAAATTGTTTGTGTAGATGCAGAGCTTGGGGCATGTGTGTATTCCAATAAACTGACTGATTGTGTACATCAAGTTACTCATGTGACAGGTACTTTCACTTTATCAGAATTGAGTCCTTGCTGTATGGCAAAGCAGTGAAAGTCCTGTCTTAGAGGGAGAGGGTAAAACTTATGGTAGAATTTGATCTGGAATTCTCCATCAAGATTATTTTTCAATGGAAATAGTTCATGCTTTGAAATTAGAATCGGCATTAGTGTGGGTCAGTAATAGAAGACCACTAATTTAACTTGAAAAACAGAAAAACATAGTTCTGCAATTTAAAATTTGAAATGGGAAATATTTTATGGCCACTACTGCTGAGTATTGCATTTAAATGGAATGAGAGGACACCCAACTACACTTAGAGAGCAATCAAATTATTGCCTGTATGTTATGTTTGGAATAAAATTTATCAGTCAAGGCTATCAACCTAGGCTATACTGATTTTATGATTTATTTAAGCTGACAATAGAAGTTTTTCACAAGCTTGCTGCTTAAGACTGTTATTCAGCAGTTCTAAATACCTGTAGTTTAAAGGCCAACGTTTAAGCATAATGAAGTTAGATTGCTCTGACACAAATGCTAATTAGTTTCTTGCAGCTACCAGACTTTTAAAGAGTTTTTAAGCAACCTCATTTAGATGAATGGAGAAAGAAAATGCAGTAGTATTCAACAAATGCCATTTGGGAACATAACAAGCTTTCTAATTCTAGAACTTGCAATAATTAGGAGACTTTCCAGTGCAAATGTTTGCCACAAACAACACTCACCTCAACCAGCTACACTAAGAGACAGCTGATGTCCTACATTCGGTATTAGGACTGGTATTAGGGTTGGAAGGTAGGAGCTCAGGGAAGGGATTGAACTTCACTGCTTGGATGGTCTCCATGCCTTCCCTACAGATGCTTGTCGGCCACCCTGTCTGGGCAGCATGCCTGGGGAGCAGGGGAATGACCAGCTGCCTCCCGAACAGAGCTTCCTGGGGAACACAGCCAAAATTTCCAATGATTTGACCTCACCGAGCCTCGATACTCTGTACCTAGCTTCCTACCTGCTGGACCTTCAGCACTGGCCTGCATGCCCACCTGCAGCAAGCTGACAGCATTTGAGATTCAAACTAAAGAATATTTAAAGAGAAAGCAAAGAGAAATTTTCAAAATGACACTTAAAATACTTTGGCAGTTAAAATGCATATAGCTAGAAGTGGGTTTCCTGAGGCCCCATTGAGATGAAAGGTCTTCTTTCCACAGACATCCTAGGGAAGGCAAGTGCAAATAGATTAAAGCATCTGTATTTTAAAGCAATCATAACAAAAAAAAAAATTAACAGCAATAATTACATCAGGTTTATAGATCTTTCCAGATAATAGATGTTTAAGCCTTGCATGGCAAATGGTACCAATATTCAATGGGAAGGAATGCCAAACTGCTTGCACTGGAGTGAAACACAGCAGCACTGCTATGAAACTCAAGGCTGAGAATTTTTATACTGTTGGTAATATCCAGCATGAGTCTGAAAATAATTTAATTTCATGCAGTCATTGAAATAAATAGGAAGATGGCTGCTCTGTGTGTGTACATGCAAACTACAGTATGAATGAATCAACTCAATTCAATAAAAGGAGAGAAGTAGAGTCTGTTATGTTATCAATGAAGTGCTCAGCTATATGAAAACATGATTTAATTTATGGAAATTTTGCAGTTTCACCAGTTCTCCAAAAGAACAAAACCATAAATTGAATGTTTAAGAAGTGGATCTTTTTTAAGTCAGTAATTCTGCTTTGGGTAATCTTAGTGGCAGGTAAATTTAAAAGATTGATTATGATCAAACCAAACCAATTTTTTACTTCTTTATGATGGAAAAGACACTGCAGTGGAAAGGAATGTCAGAAGAGAAACTTGAAAAATACACTTCTTTCAAAACTATTTTTCTTGAAATTTGCACAATTCCAAGAGGTTTTTTGGTGTAAAAATATGAAGTTGTCTTTTATTCTTCCCTGAAAAAAAATTTCATGCAGCTGTAGATCTACAGGAAGTATATCACATCCCATCAGATGTTACTGGGAAAACCTGTAGCTTTCTGTGTTAAGGTATATAACAGCAGTAGTCTAATCTCTGTGTCTTAACCATATAATTAGTCTGTATGTATGTGTGTGTGTGCATATACACACACATATATGCATATATATAATTCTTTAGTGTATATATATACATATATACACATACATACATATATATATACACACAGTTATAAAGGAATATTAATATATATATATAAATATAAATATGTGCATACACATAAATACATACTTCTGTTCTTCCTGGTGCGCAATAGCAGCTGATCTCCTCAGGCACCCTACCTGGTTAAGATCCTCCTCCCTGAAACTCAGCAGTTTTGGGGTTTTTTTCCCAATAGAGCAATTTGCTGTGGTGGATTTATGAAGTGATCTTTTTTTTCTTGAACTTTGTTGGACTGGCCTAATTTGTAATTCTTTTTGCTCACATTACCATGCAGATATTTGTTCCTTTCATTGGGTTGCTATAGAGTAAGTAACTTTGATGTTTGTGCTCTGTATTTGTAAGTGCTTAATGCTGTGAAATGGTTATGGATTATCTATAGTTTTCAGATAAGTAGAAGAAAATGACTCCAGAATTATCCCTCCCTGGAGGTCAGAGATGCACAGTTACAAATGGAAGCCAAGGCTCTAAGTTCCCAATCCCCCAGCCCCAGCCATGCCTCCTCATATATTACAAAATTGGTTTAGCACTGATTTTCCCCAAAATATGGGCAACAATTTTGATGCCATGAAGGGGAGGTAATATGTGATAATTCGTAGGCTACTTCACCAGCAATGAGTAAAGGCTGGTAAAGACTTGAGAAGATAGTCTCAGATCAGTCTAGATAGCTACCTACTGGTGTGTATATATTTGAATGGATACAAAATGATCTCTCTCTATATTTATATATGGTATGTATATTTTTTTAAGCTTTCTACAAAGTATTACTTCAAAATAGTATTTTCCTCCTGATTCTTTACCACCTGTTCTCTTTTCTAGTTCGTTCCCTCTTGGTCATTACTTAACATTTCCTTAACTTCTGTGACACTTTCTTCCTGCATTTTGTTCCTCATATTTGTTTTATTTCAGTTCTTAATTTCCATCTTATCCTTTGTATCATTTCCCCAATTATGCCTTCTTATTCAATTATTGAAAAGTTATTTTATTTACCGTAAGAAGAAAAAAAAATGGGGGAAATTTGAAGTTTTCATTAACAATTATCTGTGATGAACGAGAGCAAAATCCACACAGAGACTTACAGCTCTGTAAAGGTTTTTAGGCAGCAGAAAATGTGACTTGGATGTTTTTGTCTGTATTAGCAACCAATTCAGCACAATAGGAGCAGAGCAGTAGATCAAAGCATCTGGTGTGGAGGTCCTTATATTTAAGCATGTGATCAATATGTTTTACCACAGACTAGATCCAGTTTGTTGTCTCAGACAAAATTTTAGTTGATAACTTCATCCCTGAAAGCAGTTTGAGGCTATTTGAAGGACTAATAAATTCAGATCCTTTCGTCCCCACTGCAGGTTATAGTACATTTGGTACAGACTGTAAGCAGAGCTTCCAGTTTACTTTGCTTCAAAAGAAATCCAACCCATGCACACCAAGGCTGCTTTCAAACCTCACCAATGTACGGCAGTTGGGATTCACTGCAAACCAACACCGGGTCTCCCAGTCAAATGGCAGTCTCCTAGGTTACCAGCAACAAACTCCACCACCTTGTCCTGAAATTGCACAATCTTAACTCAGTTCTTAGTCTTCAAATTTTTATTTGCTTCTGTCCCCAGAAGAACGCTAAGTCTTCTGAAGAGTGAACAAGTCTGAGAACTGTAAATATTTCATTGTTCTGGCTCATGGACTAGGTACTGCAATCAGTTACTCATTCTTTGGGCAGCTGCGTCAGGCGCTAGGCTAAAGAGTCATTCACCACTATTGTGGGGGCAAGTAAAGATTTATTTCCCTCATTCTGATCATGGTTCCTGTAGGTGTGGCCAACAGTTTATCTTGATACGGTCTCTGGGAGTAGTAGGTTGCAGTGCCACAACTACAGCAGGAAATCAGCAGAATTGAACTCAGACTGTCAATATTTTGACTGGCAAATCTAATCACGATGTCATTAGGAGAACACCAGCACAATTCTTATCCTTTTATTTTAAAAGAAAGCTTGATTCCATTTCTTTTTCCCCTCCCTCCAGTTTCTAAAAATAAGTTTACTTTGCTAACAAAATCTGAAGCCTGAACAGATAGATGCACCTCTTTTTAATCTTACACAGGGTGCTTAACTTCCAGCTTGGTAAAATTTGAAACAGACTTAGTGATTAACACTCTCCTCTGTATCAAAATTCCTCTTCAGTGCCATGAAAATACATAGTTCTCTGGGTTTCCCACTACCCAGTCTGTACCATTTACCTTCCTGGGGGGTGCTCATACAGCTCATAAACACTGAAGTACAGATGTTTCATCCAATGTGAGGACAAGACACCAAAAGTGATGCAGTGAATTGCTCTGCCTTTTAGTACCCTAACTTTTTTTTGGATGCAACCATCAAGCATTGCAATGTCTAACTGACAGGTGCTTTGTTTATAAAGACTATCTCTACCCTGAGTTAGGCTTCCTGCACAAAGCACAGGAGATAGACAGCTAAGAGGGGCAACCATAGAAATCATCAAGCAGAAGGAAGAATAGCTTCAAGGAAATATGGGGGGACAGTAATACACGTAAAACCTAAGTTTTTAAGGTATCTGCTTTCAGCACTGGGGAGGTCTCTACTGTCCCCTGAAAATAAACAAATAAGGCCAATCTGCCTTTTCTCCAAAATTATTCGAACATGCTGCTAATTGATGCCCAAATATCCAGTAATTAGAACACTTGCCACTGAGGTGGATGACCTTTTAAACACATATCCACACTCCTGAGTTGAGAAAAAATTTAACTCACAGGCACTTTCAGGTCAGAAATGTGCTCTAGCTACTCACTGAATGGTTATTTTGGGATGAAGTCAGTGACTTTCTCCCCTTGAAACCTTGCCAATTTGGATAATTGATTAAATAACTAATGAAGATGGAACTTAAACCTGACCCCCTTTCTTCACAGATGAACAGACTAACATTGGTCTGTGGAGTGAATTGCTTGCCATTTGGCTGAATAAATATTTAAAAGCAAACTGAGTAGTTCCAAGAGGGGAAAATTAAAAAGTTGTCCTGTCAAATAACAAATACTTTCTGGTTAATGGGAACCTTCTGGGAGGCAGGCAATCTTAAGTCTGATACTCTCTGTAGATCAGATGAAGTGGGCTTGTCTGTTTCCCAAGAGGGAATTTAATATTCTGCAGTTTCAGAAAGTCTTGCTTCTCCATTTTTTTTTCCCCATGCATGTGACATCTGCTGTGGCAAGCATGGTCTCAGAAAATATAGTGGTCCTCTCTGTGAGTTGAGAGTGCTACCTCTTGCAAACAAGTTCAGCGTCCAAGAACCTTGGCAGGGTCAGGTTTTGAGGGAGCCTGCTGCATGAGCACCATGAGCTTGGACTGTGCTGTAGTTGTGTGGAGGCTGGAAAGTGTTGGTGGTGTCTGAATGCTCAACTTGGTATTGCGCAAAGCAGCAACTAAATCACTTGATAGAGTTGGTACTCAATTTTAGGGTTTAAAAAGCAACACTTAGAAATACAGAAAGGTACTAATAATAGAAACATTCCATAAATTTAACATTTTAGAGCAAGATCTTAGTATCCAGTTTGGGGAACTAAAGATCTCTCTCCTTTCACATAGGAGATATGGTGTAGTGAGTGATAATATGGCTTTCCATCATTACTTCGCCACTTTGTCTCCATTTGTTGTCAGAAGGTATTCAAGTGGCAAAAGCATAAAATAAGTTAATGTCCAAAGGAGTAGAAAAATGTTTTCGTTCAGGGAACTAGGCTTCAGATGAAAGTTAATATCACTTCCCATAAATAGCTGGTTTTGACAGACTATTTACTCAAAAACATCTTTACTTTACTAGTCCTTTACCAGTTGCTCTTCCTGTTTAAGATTTTTAAGTCTTCATGGCTCCTGTGTCCTTGAAAGCAGCTCTGGATTAACATGATAGTTCAACTTAATCTAATATATTTTTTACATTTTATTTTACATAGGTTTCTGTAGCACTAAAACTGATTTGCTGATGTCCTTAAAAATGTAATTTATTCAAGTTCAGGTAGGCATTTATACTTCCTAATGCTCCTTGAGCAATTTTAAAATCATAGATATAATTTCAGAGGAAACTCTAATGTTTGGGTAAGTCTTCCCTGATATGGAAAATGGAAGAAAACCAACCCTTGACATTTATTATTCCCTGTTAAAATGAAACCTTTCTGAAGCAGGATTAAGTTGACAAGAGCATTAGGATTTCCCAAATATTTATTTTTTCAATGTCTGCAAAAATATCTGCAATCTCTTGGCGGTAGGCAGGCAGGAAGCTGCCTTCACCTATTAATCTTTTACGACTTCCTCTAACCCAAAGCAATATGTTTTCATGCAAAAAAATGTATCTATCTAAGTTTTAACAGGTTGGAAAATGTTATTTTTTTGATTATAATATGTAGCTTCTTTGTTACATGTGTAATTCCTTTTGGATGAGTACCTTGCAATTCTTTGATAGACTTGGATTCTTCCTGGACTAGAATATATCTATTCCACAATATGTTAATCTTTCAAACTAGTCTTTCTTTATGTCTCTCTGTGACTTCTGGAAAGTGTATATTTTCTTTCTGAAGCACAGATATGCCAGAATGGTCATTCTTTCCTGTTAAGAGTCAAATCCTCAGCTGTGGATTGGGTGCACATTAATACGTCTGGGAAAGCCAAATCTAAATATTTGCATTTCGAAATCCCTGAGTTTTCTTTAAAGTCAATGAGTTAAGATAGAGGTGTGCCTCTGACAGTTAAGTATTTAATTAATTTGAAAAACAGCCTAACCTTCCATGTGAAGCCACATAAATTTTCAATTTAAGTACAAATATGGCACTGTATTTTAATCCCTGTATTTTTTTCTCCTTTTTTTTAGTAATAATCTGCACCTTTCCTTCTCATCTTCTGTATCTTCTCATCTTTTCTAGCAGTATTTTATCACTCAGGGTCATGATCTTACTTGAAATATATATAATTGACCCAAAGTTGTGGGCCTGGAGTGGTTCAAAATGCACCATGAGTGATTTTTCCCTCAGGTAACTTTAGCTGCCAAGAAGTCAGCTAATCTTCAAGGATTCTTCTGTAGTTAGGAGAGAGAAAGCCATCACTGCACTTTCTCTTAGACCCCTGTCTCTTAGAGTCCCTCCCTCTATATAGAGTCTATATGGCGCCACAGAGGAGCTTCAGTGAGTACCATGGAGAATATGCCTGATTCCTTTTTAAAATATGGCAGCATTAGTTCAGACTATAAATTATATTTCTACAAGACTTTCAGTTTCCAGTGTGGTTGACCTGGGTTATGTGTAGAGAGCAGGAAAGGAGCCAGATGAGCTTGCTGTGCCTCCCCTGCAGTTGTGAAAGCAGAGGACTGTGGCACAGAGATATTTGAGCTGGCAGCACAGAAGCCATTGTGGAGCAGCACAGCTGTGTTCATGCAGCACTGCACACTGAGTAAAGAAACACTGCTGAAACCAACTTAATTCACGGGCAGAATACAAAAATTCATATGAATTTTTTTATAGCAAATAGATTCTAAAAAGTCCATTATTTAGTAAGCTTCTTCCAGATCACCACGTTCTTTCAGTTTCTAACTTGGTTTTTGACAGATCATCATAAAACCTCAGAGACATCTCAGAGACAGCTCATACAAGCCATTTGCTGCTTGACCAGAGTATATGGTCTCCTGAGAAGCAATGCGATCACCCTCCAACTTCTACATTTATACACATCTATGTTAAAGTGTTAAAGAACATGTTAAGCAGGAAAAAAGTGAGAACATCATGATATTCAGGTTTGGAGGAGTAATTCAACTTAATTAAACTACAGAAAAGTCCTTTTGCTGTTTTTTGTTAATGAATGCATGCTGAATGCTAGTAGACAAGTGCATGTCATTAATTATTCCTAAACCAAAAGGATACACAACCTAAATACTGCAATAAATGCCCACAGTGCCATTTCAAATAAGGTTTTCTGAAGCTTTTAATGACATAGCAATACTTCTTTTAGAACCGCAAGACTATGGAGGATAAAGCTGCAATCTTTTCTGAAAGCCTGAGAAGCAAGTCTGGCTTTCTGTACAATCATTATCATTTTGCCAGCTGAATAGGTGTCATTTAAGTTAGACCCTGTAATATTAGTGCTACACAGGGTTTTGTAAGAGAAAGTGTCTTGACTGTGTAGAATCAAATTTGTGTTTGCCAAGAAAAATGTCTTTACATTGGTATGGAGACTGGTCTCCGTTTTGGTTTACTACTCTTTTTCACAAGTATAACTCTGTTTTGTTTCACCTAAAAGTACTTCTAGGTTGGGAAATGACAATCTGTGTGTACAGAAATCCTAAACCAATAAATATTGGGCTCAGCTAATTTTATGACTTTCATTCTCAGCATAGATGAGCTGGGAGCTGACCTTCTCTGAGGGAACTGCTAGTGCCCCTCCCTGAGAACTGTCAGGAGAGCATGAGCTTTTGAATTTGTTCTATGGTCCCTTTGCACCAGGAGAAAAGCATGGAGACAGCAGGTTGAGATCCAGCTCTGTCTTCTTGGAGCAGAAAGGTGACTCTAATTCTTTCACACACATATTGGTTTCTTATTGGACTTCTGATTTAAAAGTAACAAGGCACACAAAATAAGGGAACTAAAACTGGTTTTATAGCAGCAATATCTTTACACTGACTTTACTCCTAAAAATTCGCTGCATAGTTTTCCTACCACTTACGGGCACATGAAAGGGCTGGTGATACCTAATCTCATTATTCTGTGATATATGCTATGATTTTTTTTCTCTTAATGCTCTAACTTAGAAAATTATAGTATTGCATTAAAATCTAAAATGCCATTAGACAGAAAAAAAAAAAAGAGAGAGAGCTAGAAATATACACACAATAATAGTACACATTTTATGCAAAATCCTTTCCAGCTGCTAAGCATATTATTGTCTTCTCCGTTCTGTTAGCAAACAGATACTGTTTAAAGTATTTAGGTTACAGTAGATGTTTTAGCCTGAAACAAATTATGAACATATACTAATGTGAGCAATTGAACTTCTGTATCAGAGAAATTATAACTTTCAGGTGATGAGATGAGGGTAGGTGGAAGTTAATTAAGGTAATCATATCTGTAACCAGAGGATGATGAAGGATGATGTTTTTCCAAATCTTTACTTTCTAGATATCATGAGTGTAGATGGCATCTCTAAAATGCATCCCAAAGAAAAAAAGCAAACAAATCGGACCAAACCAAAAAAATAAAGCGAATTTTAAAAGTATTCACATGTCTTTCTTTTTGATTCACATAATTTTTGGGCACACCTCATAGTCTCATATGGTTTAAGCTACCATTTTTGAGCTCTTTTTTCAGTTCTACAATAAAATCTGTACCACTGAGGCAATTCAGATTGAGCCTGGAGAGTGATAATGAGTTTGACTGAATCCACTGAAGTTGGATAAAACTGTGCTTCAAAAATGAGATGGAATTTTCTTCTACTTTACACATACTCTTTGTATAATTTGACAAATCTTTAAGTAATTTTATGTTTTCTCGACCCTTTTCAGAACTATGAATTTGTGCAGAAATAAAGGCAATTTTTTGCCTTATAGAAGTCTTACTTCTTGTGATAAAAAAATAAGGACAGTAGGAATAAAATCAGTCCACTTCTACACAGAATAGTTTTCATGGGCAAGCTGTTAAGAAATTATCTTCTTGATATATAATTTGAACAATCTTAACCTTGGTGAATCTTAATCCAAATGTGCCTCCTGTACTTGGATGATCATATACTTAAGCAGGTAGTACTATTGACATCAGTGTGCCTACTCACCAGTAGGAATTTAAATCAGGGTGAGTAATCAGCATGGAAATGTCTGCGGCTATAATTATAATCTTTCACAAAGTAGTAGTCCCCTTGACTGTTCGTCTTGCTTCATAACTGAAGATAAGCCTTCTAGTTGAACCTTTGGTTAGTCTGTGTGTTTTTTGGTTATGGGATAGGGCGTGGGGAATTGGTAATGATGACTCACTATGACTTGATGCCATGAGCTGCAGCTTTCCCAGAGCAGCTGCTTTTTCTGATAAACATAATGCTCCACACTAGGCCTTTGATTTTGTGCAAATTTTACTTGCTCATTTGGTCTTGCTCTTTGTATATTACTGCTTCATCACACCTATTCTACTGTATGTTTCAAGATGGTCAAGTATTTTCATCTGTGTTTTTTATTTTTCTCTAGCAGAAGTTGCTAAAGGTTTTATAAGCATGAGTGAATGCAGGTTCAAATTATACCTCACAAAAATAGTGGGAGAAAAGTGTAACTGTAACAAAAATAGCCGGGTGGGGGGCAGAATGCTAGGGGTGTACATGCTTCTACTGCAGTTTTAAATGCTAAATCAGTTGTATGAAGAGCTAAAGGTCTGCTGCACCACGAGCACATGCCACTTCTTGGAAACAGTTCCTCTGACTATAATTTTCCCTTGGAAAATACTCAGGTCCTTGACTGTGTGCTGCCAACATTCATTCTGAGCCCTCCATATGGACAGAGAAGGGATTGTTTAATATCTTCTGTGTCTGATGATTATCCACTTTCACGGGAGAGGTTCTTGTTTGAGTTTTGCCAAAGAAAAAAACGTAGCAGTAATTCCATCCCTTACACTTCATGTTTACTAAGTAATTTCTTTTATCATTAATCACAAAAGATTGTATCTGAGTTTTAGCTTTATGTATGTTTTATCAGTTTCAGGAACCGGTAACTCCATAAGCATCTGGATTTTCTTCATGTATTACCAACGTTATTCTATAACAGATTAAATATATTATCTACTTGATAATTTTAGAAATTAATGCATTTTCCTATTTTTCTTGGTAATACCCACAAACAATAATAATTTTCATTTTGAATTTTATTCCCAGACTACATTCTAGACCCTGGTATTCTAAAGAATTATGACAACGGTGATTTAATCGTCATATGAAATACACGATTTTGTTTTTAAAATTTTTGGGAAAACTTTTGGTTTGCTTGAGATCATTGAATTTTAGGTCACCCTGTGTTTGATTTTGGTTTGGTCTTTTTTCTTACAGTCTTATTTAAAAGGGGTTTAATTCACAACTTTTTTTTTTTTTTTCCTTTTTGGCAAATGGATTTTGGAAATGGAAACCCTCAATGCAATTCATTTAATGTGGTACCTAACTACTTTGTAGCCCAACTGTGTATTCTCTACATGACTTAGGGATCACCATGCTCTTGTCCTAAGCAGATAAATATAGATTTTTAGACAGATTTCATCTTTTGCTTTTGGTACAAGACTGAGAAAGTCCTTGAAGAATTTTGAGCATTGTGTTACTGCCCTTAAGAGCCAGTTCTTACACCACTGGATGAGATAGAGAAGACTAATACTGGAGCCCAGACTTCAGAGAATATTCAGTTTGGATATGTATTTTGAAAGGTTTTATCATCTTGATTGCTACTTGTGGTTTGCAGTTAACATAATTTTGCTCTAGGCATTGGCATGTGGTATTAAAGGAAATGTATTTTGCTTCGTGCTCTTCCTGTTGTTTCAGATTAGTAGTCTTCCATTTAAGGAGCCTCACAAACACCTAGAACGAATACCAGGCCTCCAGGAACACCTTCACAGCCTTGCTCCCACTGCTCTGTATGACCCAGTTGCCTTGTGCAAGGTTGGAACATCAGTGATGTGTTGGAGCATCCAGACAAATAAACAACCCCTGGTGTTCTGAGGATTTGTTCCTCCCTGCTGCTGTGAAGCTGGAAATGCTGGGCTGTAGCAGCCAGCACAGCTCCCTTGGTACCCTCCAGGCTTTGCTGCAAACTCTCATCAGCTGGGGAACTGTCACAGGGAACCTACCACAAAGATAAAGGGAAACATTTTAACCTCACAGTCCTTCACTAACACCATGGAAGGTTTCCACAAGAGTTTTGGAAGATCTGGAAAAACAGATCTCCTTCTTTACACAGACTGCAGAACAAACCCTGTTTTCAAAGGAATTTAAAAGAGTTCTGTAACACCTGTCCTCTGAGAAATCCTGAACATGCACTGTTCACACCTGCTGAATAAAATTGTTTTCTAAACTATTCTCTAATGAAGGGAATGTATTTTTTCCCTCCAGATAAAAGAAACCTCATCCCAAAATATTTCACCATTGACATTAGTCATACTTATTTAAAAGGGTGTTTAAAAGTTGCATTCAATGTAATTTGATTTCTGTGTATTATGGCCACTGTGCTGTTATCAGTCCATTCTCCAGAACTTGCCAGTTCTTGGTAAAAGCAATAAATTTCAGTCCTTGGAAAAGAACATTATTTTTATGACTGTGTCAAGATGAGTAAATTGGATTAAAAAAAACAGGTTTTCTCTATATAGATTTGTAGTGATGCTAAATGAAACTGAATTATGCTGATTATGAATATATTTATTTTAAATAATGTGAAACTGCATGCATATAATTAGATCTTTAATGCTAATTTTAGAAAATTGCTTCAGTATGGTCAGCATAATCTATTTTTTTATCAGCACTTCAAATTTATTCTGGTTTTGATTATTACTATCTCTTTGCAGCAACAATAATTTTTATTTATTTAAGAAAGTAATTAAACACAGTTCAGCATATATTTTTGGAGGTAGTATAAAAAGCTCTTGCTGTGATACTAAATGTGAGACATCTGCTTTCTGGGTGAAATTATTGCACTAATGATTAAGAATCTATTTCTTTATTCTAACTTTAGAACGTTATTATCTATACAAATAGTATCATTAAAAAAAAAAACCAAAACAGTTTCTTAACAAGTTCCTTTGGAGTGGAGAAAACTTATTCTGCTGTTCACACAGGCTGCCTTCCAAAACATTTAAACTCCACTGATTGAAATAGAAGAAGAGTAAATAGAGCTTCAATAGTTAAAAGAATGGAAGTTTTCTTACTCTTTATATTAGATTTGGGGGAGTAGGTATGTGTTAGCTTGGCTTTTTTTCAAGGCATGGAATTTTTAGTGAATAAAAACAAGTTTAAGATGTGGCTTTTCAGATCTCTGTAGTTAACCCTGGACTCCTAAAATTTTACTGTAGTTGAATGATTATGAACATGCCTGCATTGCCATTTCCTCAAGGAGGGAGCATTTTCTTGTGAACCCAGCCTCATGAAGTTTTGGGTTGGTTTGTGTGCTTTTTTTGTGTGTGCCTTAAGATTGAGAGAAACTTCTTTAATGAATTATAACTTTTTGTCCAAGAGGATTTGTCTCTTTATGATTAAAGATTTTTTTTCTTTAGAAAGAAATTACAGTGAACCTTTCATTCAGAGTGGGTGATTTAATGATCTTCCCAAGTTGTGTTAAGATGTAGGGAATAAAATTTTTTTAAAGACTAGAAATAACAGCAGCATGTAACAAAGTGAAAATGTTCATCCAGAGAAGGGTCTTAAAGGAAATAATTAAAGACAGAAAAATTAAATAAAAACACTTTATGCTGAGCAAAGACAGAGAAGGAATAAGGAATGTTGAAGACTGCAGCAGCCACTGCACATGAATTGTTGAAAACACAATGGCTGCATTACAAAAATAATTTCTCAATGTGTTTCCAGTTAGAGAAATATAAATTACCTTTAAAATTAGCAAGAAAGGAAGCATATCTGTAAAAATTAAAGATTTTAATATAAATTCTGAGGACTCAGTGATTTACTAAGAGATAAGTGCAAAATACCTGGCTTATGCAGCCTGCTCTCTGAATTATCCAGGTGCAAATTTCCCCCAAATTCCATGCAAAGCCTCCTTATGAGGGTAGTCACATAATAAGTACTCGAAAAGACTGAGCTGGACTTTGCTAAAAAACAAAAAAAAGACTGGCAGCAAAAGTGGTCATGTCCAAATCCATTCACTTATGGCAGTATCCCCCAGTCTGCCTCATTCTACAAGGAAAATCACTTTCCCTTTCCCCTTCCCACTTCTGAGAACAGGATCATCACCTGCATGATAATCCCATTTCTTCCTTCAAGTTATGCATGAGGTGACACTTATTTCAAATATTAAAAAATGTATGGTTGCTAGCTACCTCGCTTTATAGGTATTCCTCATTTCTCTTTTTCAAAGGAAAAATTTAAATTAGTTTTATACTAAAAGTGGGCTGTTCATCTTCAAGAAAACATGGAAGTGAGCACTGTCAGGTGATAGGACTACGAATAATTCCTACTTAGATACCCCTCTTTCATCTCTGTAGATATGGACTACTGCCAGTTTAAAAGAAGTCTGTTCCCTCAGCATGCAGAGTTTGATTAGCTAAATATTCCACACCAAACCTGTGGGGACATGCAGTGTATGGAGTCCAGTCATGGGCCTAAAAAGACCTTCCAAATTCAGGAATCCCAACATATTTTGCTGCTCCAGAAAATTTAATAAATATTGTCTATTCAAATATATTTAAAGAAATCTGATTATGCTTTGGTTTAAGGATCATCACTTTCAAGTAGCAAGTATACTGAGAGTTGTAATTCTTGTGTCCTGCTCATGAGCATGAGGAAAATATTAGAGTAGCTGAAGAAAGCAGAACAGGAGGGAAATGCCCAAACAAGAGGTTGGTTTTGACCCCATTAATTTTTGTCCTTGAGCTCCTTGCAGAAGCACATAACTCTATGACTAAAGCTGTCCAAAATTAATGAATAATAAAAACAATTTCCACTAGCTCTATTTAAAGCCAAATATGATAGATGGTGCATTGTTTCTTTTTAATCCTAGATAAGCAGCCAAATTAGCTCGAGGTGGGGGTACTGAATTAAGCAAAGTAGTGATTTCTAACTTTTGAATTATTAGCAAAGGCACAAATTCTTTCATCCTCCTTTGAGTCTTGCTGGTGTTCTTACTATCAGGGAACTGTCTGCATAGTGTCTCTTCTGCAGTTATGACATTTTCAGTCTCCTTTGTTCTGTACCTTGTTTTAATGATCATAGTCTTAAAAACTCAGAGGAAATACCATATCGTCTCTCTGAGCCCACCTTCTTTTATTGTTTGATATTCAGCTTCGTTATCTCCCACCTTTAAAGGGTCAATGCTGCAGCCTGTAACCGATCTTTCAGCTTGGGAAATCTGAGGCACTGTTACAGCATTCAGTTTTGTTCTGTTTTGCTGCCCTTACTTGTGACTAGGTAGAGCTTTTCCCATTCCTGAGAAGCGCTGAGCCTCCTGTGAATAGTTCCCTTATAAAAGTGTCCTTTGTCTAAGGTCTTCTCACTCAGCAGAATCAGCAGTATAATAAAAATGTCAGTTTAAGTTTTAGTAGGTAATGCTTGACTTTTTTAACAAGACAGGAGCACTCAATGTTGAAGCCATCAAGAAAGAAAATGTCTTTTCATGACCACTGGAATTAGAGGGCAGGGACAGTGAGGGAGAGAGCAAAGGGTGGGAAACTGGCTTTGTTCCAAAATGAGAAAAAGCTACATTTAAGGAAATAATTGAAAGATTTGGCATTACTTTGAAGAAGTAATACAGCATATCCTTTTTAAATGAATAAAACCTTAGTGTATAATAGTCCTATGTGAAAAATGCAGAAATTAGTGTTTGAAGTATCAATGCATGAATTCACAAATATTTTAAAGAGAAAAACAGTGAAAACACAATTGCCATCTGAGTTTAATACTACAAACACATGTACATAAGGCCAATTATCTTCAATGAAGTAGCATTAGAAAAAAGAAATGAGGAAACTTTAAAAAATTAACATCTTGTCAGCACACTGACTTCACTGCTTGCTTAATAGAAAAGTCTGTTATCACTTTTATTTCCTTTGAGGATAGGGAAGAAGCTATTACAGTGTAAAATCCCTCATGCCTATGAGAAAAGAGCTGAAAATAGGTTGAAAAAGGTGGGGGGAAACCAGGCATAATCCAAACTAGTTACTCTCAGGAACACTTCATTTTTTTATATCCCAGCTAATGATACATTTTGCACATTTTTATGTTTACCTAAAGAAGATGCTTATAGTATTTTGTGTAAGCACAGGAAGGAAAGAAACTGAATTATAGGTGGTTTGAAGAGAACACCAACAATTGCTGCATAAGGCATACTTAAGCAAAGATATTCAAATTCAATAAAAAGGGGCATTCTGATAAATACTAATAGTGTGTAATTAACAGAGTATCATAGCTGAATCTGTGACATACCACAAAGGCTAAATATTGTTTTGTGTGCCTAGAAACATGTGTGGGAGGCAAGAAAAATAAGAGCTGTTAATCACAGAGGCGCAGTGAAACTTGTCAATAACAACCTCACAAAGGGCACAACTTTCATCATCTTTGTATCCAATGGCTGCATAATGTAGGATGATTAATGTAAGGTAATAATTAATGTCCCCTGGGAATAGGGGTTTGTGCTTAGGATAGGTAGAAGTGACTGTCGAGTGACTGGCAATATTTATCTTGCTCTAAGACATGGTTTTGCTTTCCATTTCCGTGAGCAGGCCTGGCATAGCTGTGTGCTCCCAAATATTGAAAGCCTGTGTGATGTCTGGTCTTGAGAAAAAGAAGACCAAAACATATTTCAAGGGGTGGTCAGCGCCAAAATGGGAATTTGCATCTATGTTGCCAGGGAGGCAGAGATGTCTCTGCTAGTGATTAGGGCTTTTTACAGTAAGAATAAGACTGGAGTGTTGAAGGTTATCTAGCAGGGAATGATAAGGGGAAGGATCTGGGATGTAATGGAGAGGCACACATAACAAGAATGCCAAACTCATTGTTCCCAACTAAGCCTTCTCACTTCTTCCTCCATGGCTTTCTACATGAGGAAGTCAAACACAACAGCTGGCTTTATATTGATTTCTTGTTTTATTGCCTTGGCTGCTTCCTTTGGCTGCTTTTTCCATCTCTTGTATGTTAACATATTTTCACTGCAAAGTTCAAAATGCAGCAGGAAACAAAGCACATAGCAATGTATGGCATAAAAAGGTGATTGAAGAGCTGTTGTCAATGAAAAAGGGAATAAGTCAAATTAACATAGAGAATAAGCAGAGAAAACTAGCCAGACAGCTGATATCGGTCTTACCAACTGCTACTGAATAAATAACTTATTTTGATTGGAAGTGGCTGAGAAACCACCACAATCCCTCAGAGAAGTCCCACTTTCGTTGCTCTTTTCCAAAGAACAAAGTATGAAAATGCCACAAATAATTTTCCTTTTTCAACTTTTAATACTGCTTTGCAAGTGCTCGTAAGTTTCAAGTTAACACATGGTGGCGTTCTGCTTTAGTCTGCTGTAGCAGTATGGCAGCACACTCTTTTGGCTGCCAAGGAATGATATGAGCTGAATACGTCATCTTTGACCCAAATTACAATTGCATCGTTCCTCTGAGCAAATGGAAACACTGCTGTATGTCATAGAATCATAGAACTGTGTAGGTTGGAAAACCTCTAGGATCCTTAAGTCCAGCCATGAACCCAGCACTGCCAAGTCCAACACTAAAGCACGTTCCCAAATACCACATCTACATGTCTTTTAAACACCTCCAGAGACTGCCTCTACCACTTCTCCAGGCAGCCTGTTCTGATGCTTAACCACCTTTCCCACAGATAAATTTTTCATGATACCCAGTCTAAACTTCCCCTGGCACAACATGCTGGTTGGACCTGATCCCCCGGTCATCCCCCACATGCCATGTGATGAAGATCATCTTTTTGTGAAAACAAGCTCTTCAAATAAACCAACCAACATATACACAATCTAAAAAATGCAAACAGACCAAAAAAACTATTAAACAAGCAACTATCTACTCAAAAATGCCTGGAAATTTTCCTTTTCCATACTTTATAGAAGTCATCCCCAATTCACTTGAAATGGAAGTAGTCACATCTTCTACAGAATAAGATATATTCCCATTCATAAATATCTCTGTATTACATTGCCAAACTTTTGATGATTAACACATTTTTAGGTTGATAAATTATAGTCTTGTTTTATTATATCATAAAGATAAACAAAAACTAACTCAAAAAATGGCATGTTTATTACTCAGTATTCAGGGTCTTCTCCAGCAGAATGTTCCCAAAGATCCTGTTTTGCTACTGTAAGGACAGGGAGCAAGAGCTGTAGCTTCCATATATTTCAATAGCTTAAGATTTCAGTATTAGAAGAACCTGAATTCTGTGTTAGATATGTGACAAAGGGAAGGTTATGTACTCTTCAAAACCTGGAGAAGCTGTTTGAGATAGAATGAAAAAACCTAACACTTGCCAACAGTCTTTTTCTCCTTCTTTTTGCAAGGTGAATTTTCTGACAGATTCATCCGCACTGCTTGCCTAATAATAGCAATTGTCTGTGTAATTGGGAGCATAAAAAGAGGTGGGTAAGCCTTTGAGGAGAGCCAGCTAAGCATGCAAATACTGCTTGTAATTGGTACATAAAGTTAGATGATCTAGTTGCATGTGTATTTCCTACTTAATGGTAATATTGAGAAGCTTGATACTTGTTCTGCTTCCCAACTTTCCAGGCCCTAATCAGTGGCTCTTCAATGCATTTGATGTTACATAGCTTTTACAAGAGCCTAACACCCAGAGCTGCTTGTTTTAAGTGATGCATATTTCATCCACCTGCCTTTTCCTGCAAAAAATAATAATGAAAAGCAGGAACAATACGTATGTATGGAATGATACTTGGCAGATAATGTACAGTGTTTTCTCTTGTGTTGTTTCAAATTTAGGCTTGAGCTGCTCAGATTGAACTTTGTCTTGAGCTGTCTTCTGCACAGAGTGGTTTTGAGGATAGACTTGGCCACTTAGAGAGAACATATCGTTATTCATCTTCAGAATTCAAATTCAGCATTACTTCCGTAATTTTCCTTCACCTGTAGCACAAAGCAAGCCTAAGTGGTTCACATACTTAGATTTCAAGTTTCTTCAGGATTCTATTTTCATCAATAAAATATTTCATTAGTCTCCGTTGAACTCATCAGCATTTTTCAAAAACAGCTAATTTTTACTCTGACACTAACTTTACTTTGTTCTTACTTTCTGGAATCCCATCTCCTTCCATTCCACCCTTCCATTCCATTCAATTAACTAATTAATTCTTCTCTGTCCTTTTTATATCCCTTCCCTACTCTTTCATATTTCTTATAATTTCTCAGATCATCTTCATATTGACTCCCTATGTCTGTCAATACTCTTTCCAGTTTATCCAGGTCATTGAACTCTGGTAAGTCCCAAACCAGAAATGATAGTGAATCCTAGTATACTAATAACTAGTAACATCCTCACAAGGTAAAAGATGGTAGCACTATTTCTGAGGCAGTGACTGCAGGTTTGGCTCCATTTCTGGGCTTCACGAGTAAAGCGCTTTCTGTAGAATTTTGCAAAGGAAAAGCAATGCTTTGGTGAAGCTGAACCCAAAAAAATATACCTGTCTGTTAGCCAGAAATCTAAAATTTCTTATTGAAAACAAAGCCCATACATACCATAGGAGATTTGCAGAAAAAATACTAAATCAGGATGCAGTAAATATGTACGGTGACAGTGCTAATGACCACCTTTATTACTACTGTTTTACAGGTAGCAGCAGTTACATATCTAGTCCCCCTCGTTATATTCTTGACAGTGACTGTCCCACTCAGTTTGTGTGCAGATGTTAAACTGAGACATTATCAGTTGATGACTACATTTCACTACCATCCCAATTATATCCACTGTCTCCACATGCAATCACAAATATAATTGTATGCATGAATAGTTGCATTGACATTAAATTTTGTAAAAACTGGATAGCTTAGAAAAATAACAGACTGCCTGCAGTTTTATTTTACCACTTTTCATGGCTATTGTAATTCTAGGAGTTTGGACTCTGCTAGGGTTCACAGGAGTTTGTTTTTTGCAGCATACGGTGCCTGAACCATTCTATGTGGTTTCCACTTGTTTTAAAAAAAACTTCCATAGTACATGATTGTGGCATAGATTTTAATTTTTCTGAATAAATAATATAAATCCATAATGTCCATAATGTTTAGGAAGACAGAATCTTATTTTAATATTGACAAATGTGTAGGAGAGAGGAACAAGACACATATACAGGACTAGTAAGAGAACTCCTTATTCATAAACTTAAAAAAACACAAAATATGTTAACATTAATAATATTTGACTGAGTTCTTGCAGGGGCTTTTATACAGCAAGACATCTTGAGTCAGATCCAAAGTTAAAGCACAATTCTCAGCTGCACTGAGAAGAAACCTGGCACCTCAATTAACAGAAAAGTTTTTTATGCTTGAATTAAGTATATGATAGCTTCTTAGAGGAATTCATTGATTAAATTACCAGTGTCTGTCACCTTTCAGTTTAAGTATTTTTTTATCTTCCATTTTTACTATGATATAGTTGTAAAAATTCACCACAAGCCTTCTCATTCTCTTTATTAGGCCACTTAACTTTTCCTAAAAAAGAAATAACCTCCTTCAAATCATCATAGTAGGGCTTTTTACATCATTTTTCTGACTGAATAATTTTACCTAAATGAGAGGAATGAAAATTTCTGTTTATGAAAACTTACCAGGGAGAATTTTATTTCATAAGATAGAAACATTGTCTGATATAAACGGGGGGGGAAAAATCATTAATTTTTTAAACTGGGACAAATATGATAGCAAATTTCCTGATGAAAGTATCTAACCCAAAGATGACAGACAAATAAACATGTGATGTTTAGATGGTGTCAGATGTTATATAGACATTACAAAAGATGCTATCACAAGAAGATTTTGAAAGTACATGTTGTAAAACACACCCCAGTGCAGATAGATTTTTCTGGGATTAGTCCTCTGAGACTCATGTTGCTACAACTGGTGTAAATCAGCTGAGAAACAGGAGAAAACTGAAACAAACTTGTTTTCATTCATTCAACTGAGAATGCGGTTAAGTATAAAGGAAGATCAGAGAAGAGGATAGCCAAGTAAGGAGAAGAACAGCAATAGGTTTCCAACAGATTTCTTTTTGAAGGTAGAGTAGTTTTGACTTTTCCTCTTAAATATTTTTCCAAGCAGTCATTTTTGCATTTGCTCTTTGGCAGCAAATTCTCTAGCACTGGAGTTTTCAACACCTCTGTTCAATCGTAGGGCTCGCAGCAACATTATTTAATTAAACCATGGGACCCATCTGCTATCCTGTAGTAAATGATCAGTCCTTCACTGTCATCATTTGATTTACTTGTAACTAACTGGTGAGATGAGAAAAACTTCAATCTTAGAGAAAAGCATTTGCCAACATAAAAATGTATTTCACTGTATGAGAAGGTGTGCAAAAGAGTCTTAATTTGCCTTTATATATCTCATTGATTATACTTCTTTAAACACAGGACATAAAAGGAGAACACTTTTTTTTTTCTGTAGTATAGCATAACAGACAAATGTTTATTTTTATATTCTTTCAGAAGAGCAGGTATTTCAGATGCAGTTTTGACAAAGTATAATAAATATCTATTAAAATATAAAGGGAGAAGAGAGAAGAAAAAAAAGTTAGTCTCTTAGAGTAGCCATAATTTTTTCCTGGAAAATAGTTTTAAAAACCTGATTGATCCATTACTCTACCCTTTGTGTTTTAAAGATAATTGCAAGTTGCAAAGGAAAATAAAAAAAAAACCAAAAAAACATGAGAAGTTGCTTGCCATCTGAAAAAGAAGACAAATATGAGTGATATATATTAATGAACACTAATCTACTCATTGCTGCATGAAGGTAGTCTTTCTGCTGAATTTGCTAACATCTGCTGAAACCTTTTGTTTTCAGTTTCACTAATATGCAAATATTGAGCCTTATGGCCATTCCAGATGTTTTAGCCTGAGCACATGGTCCTGACTGCTGCAAAGCTCATCTCCAGAAGTTATGCCATACCTTCAGAAGTCTTTATGATACTGACTGTTGCCAGGAAAGACACTGTTATTGCTATGAGAAACATTATATGCTCTGAAATATAAAATACCCAGTAATGGCAGTAATACAACTAAAGTATAAAAACACCGTAAAGCAGGAAGCAAGGATTTTATGATGAAATTCTACAATTTATAGAGTACAAATAAAATAAAGATAAAACTGAAATCAATATCTCTTTTATACTTCCCTTCTACAAATTCGCTTGCAGCTCACTACAAATATCATTAATTAGTTATTAAACAATTCTACATTGTATTGAAAATTTAGTGAAGGTATGTCTTTCAATAGTTTTCTGCAATATATTAAAAAAAATACCAGACAACAAATCCCTTTTTTTCCTTCACACCTTTTTTTTTCACCAGCATCCTATTTTCCTGTTGGGGCCTAGATGCTGCCAATCCTTGTATTTTTCCTGTTCAGAAGCTTCCTTCACAAGCAAGTATGGCTCCCAAAACACAGGCCATCAGAAACCCCTTTTGCTAAAAGCCAATCCTGGTTGCCCTTGCAGGTCACAGCAACACTGTGTGGCAAGAGAAACAATCTCTGTGGTAGTAGCATAGTGAGCTGTGGGGGATTTCAAACTCTTCCAGCTGACAAACAACTGCTGTAGTTTACAGAGGGTTATTTCCACTCCCACCAGCTACTGAATTGGATTCTAAGTTGCACAGGGTTTTTTTGTGGCCAGGACCCAGGGTATCTAAACTGAAGTCCCAGAATGAAAAGAGTGATTGACGATTTTGTTCTACTGGCAAAGGGAAACCTTTCCAAGGACAGTAAATCTTATTAAATAGAAAACAGTGGTTTTGCTGGGGCCAGTCTGAGATTGAGAAGTCGACTCCTCCGGGAGGCAAGGTCCAGAACAAGTTTGAGTGCCATCCTCCTTTCCAAGTGCAAATTAGATTTTCTTAACCTTTCCTTCTACAACATAAACATTTAGACATACAGTCAGACAAGCATTATATGTTGTAAAACAAAGCATTACACAGTAGACACATCTTCCCCTGGGGAGAGGAATGAAAGAATAAACATGTAACAAGCATTAGTCACATTGCTTAATGCACTACTGGAAAACACTCAAATATTCATTGTGAGTATCCTATAAAGAGATATATGAAGTATAATAAGTGTGCTGTATAACTTGTCAGATAATTTACTGCACTCTGAATCAGCCCGAGTTAGAATAAATTCGAAGAGTAGTTCCATGTATAGTTGAGAAAAGCAGCAAAATCTTGTCAAAAAATAATTTTGCATTTGTCTTCCTAAGTGCAGGTACAAAAAGCATTCCTGATTTTTTTAAATGTAATTCTTTGGCAGCACCTATAACTGGTAAATTGTCAAAAGCCATCTTGATTGATGAACTGTAGAGAAATATCCTGAATAAGAGGATACTATCCTCCTCATCACCGTCATCTGACTGTTTCCTAGCAACCTTTCAGTATCATCTCCATTTATTTCCATTTCCATAGGGACTGAGACTGCAGCAGTTAACAACTACAGCATGTCGATACAGCCTAGGAACAGAGAGCAGCCAGTGGAAGTTGAACAGAAGGAAATCAGTTACTGCTGTGCTCAGCAGAAAGTTTTTGGAAGTATGTGGGGGTCCCTTCTAACTTAGGATATTCAATGATTCTCTTATTATATACACAAGTGAAGCATCCATCTCTGATTGAAAGTTCATATTTACAGTCATTCACTTGCAGTCTATAAGCACTGTTTTTAGAATTGAATGACATTTCAGTTGGAAACACAAATTAGTTCTTCACACGTATGAACTGGAGAGAGTAAAATAAAAAAATCCCACTACCCTGAGTTGTTCACACCAAGACAATTGATGGTCTCAGGTATGGAATATTCAAGACAAGCACATTGAAAATTCATCAGCAGTCAGAGATTCATGCTTATACAGTCTACAACTGCTCTGCTGTCAGAATGCAATTTTCTGACGTAATGATAAAATTTGTGGTGAAATAGCAGGTTTGCAGTAGATTCTAAATAGAGACAGTTTTCTAAATGCTTTGATTTTGTGTGGGGGGGTGTAGTTCATTTGTTTGCTTATTTATTTTCCTTACATGGAATATTTCTCTGTTTCTCATCATGTCTTACCCCCGGCATGGGATTTTCAAACTGCATTAGATGGAAGTCAGCTCTGTCACAGTTCCTTCTTTAGACCAGTCAGTGGTGAAAGGTGAAGAATATCACATCTTACCGAGAGTGAATCCAAACTGTCATAGTTTTCTACTTTTCCTGTCACTTGCTCATATGTTGTCATCTTGAATAGAATTTAACTTCCAATGTGGATTCCACTGCAGTCGCTGCAAGTTGTCCAATATCTTACTGTCATATTGTGTAGGAAAAACTGAGACCATGAGCTGTGGCCAGAACTGGACAGCAGTTCCATGTGGACAGGTCTGAAGCATGCAGCTAAGTGTGCTTCACTGAGCATTTCTGCACACTCTGCATCATGCTGGGCATACAGACCTACTCTTTTGACTGCAGAATTTAGGGGCCTACCTCTGTTTCCTAGGTCAGAATTGCAGAATTTTATCTGGTATCCAATGCCCATTTGATTCTGCTCATTTGGCTTTACTGAGTGGTTGAGGAGACTTGGCAGGGTTGCCATTGTTGAGGAAGAATCTCTATGTATCATGCAGCTGCAGGGCTTCTTTTCAGTTCTGAATTCTATAAGCTGTGTGTTCAGTTAATTACTCAGTATTGTGGTGTTAATGGTGCTATAGTCGTGACACAGGAGTTTGTACAGGCTAGGCCAGAACTTTTCTGAGGCTAGGGAAAAGAAAGAGTACATCAGCAAGCACACTGTCTTCCAGGGAAGATGCACACACTAATAAGACAACTTGAAAGTGGAGGGGAATGGGAGGAATCAATTCATTAAAACATTTGCAGATGCACTATAAGAATTCAAACAGATATGTGTAATGACTCTTACAGAGTAAATTATTTACTCTCTCAGAGAGAGTAAATTATGCAACACTCTGCCAGACTGTGTCTAACCTTACACAGAATTACACAGAATTCAGTGGTTCCAGGATTTAATCAAGTCATCTCAAGCACCAAAAAATTAATACTTCTCTTTAAAATGCAGCACATCAAGCTTTGAGTAGGTAAAATGTTATACCTCTCACTTGTAATGCATGAATTGAGGCACAAATTTTAGACTTATGTTTACCCTTCCATTAGAGTAAAAACACTATCTGTATACGTTATTTATATCAAAGGTACAATTCTGAGAGTGAGGTTTTGTTCAAAACTGTAGGCTAAGGTGAATAACCTTGAACTTCTCTTGCAACTTGGTCAGTTCTGGTTTTATTCCTCTCTTTGGCTTTGCAGCGAACTTTGACACTGAATCCTTTAGATGGGAAGGGGTCTCTTGAGAACACCCAACCCAATTCCCTTGCTCAGCTTCACTTCCCTTTACCATAGCTGTTATTGCTTTCTACCCTCTGCTCCAAGCACTGTGAGTACATCATCTGCCCATCTCTTCTGAGCTTTCTTCTATTGTAAACATCTGTGACTCAGTCACAGTCAACTCCTTTGGCTCCAAATAGGAGTTGATCCAGTTTAGAGCCTTTCCTGAGAGCCAGGAGGGAATGGTGCTGCAACAGGCTGATTCCTGTTGTCCCTTGTGTAAAGGCAGGAAGTATTAACTGCATCTGATGGAGAAACCACTGTACCATTTCTCAATCAGTGTGGAAGTGTTGGAGGCAGTGTGAGGCAAGGGAAGCTCTGACTGCAGAGCTGAAGTCTGGGGGACAGCAGGGGCTGTGGGAACTTAAGTCTTCTTGGCACCCAGCTCAGGGCTCAAAAGGTCTGAGCTCACTGACAGGGTGATGTGCAGGCCAGCAGCTTCCTCAGGGCCAGGGTGCTGGGGGCCAAAGGCAGCCAGGGTGCAGAGATTCAGTGCCCACACTGATGGGTGCGGTCCCACAGCACCCAAGACAGCCAAGACAAGCAGGGTGGTGATGGCAACAGGCCCTGATAACAGATTGATGAACACCAGCCAAAAACCGGCTAACAATTCAGGGCCAAGGACAAGCCAGGAAATCCAAATAATTGCTCAGGAACAGGGCTGGAGACCCTGCAGCACCTCTGGAGGGTGCTAAAGTGGGATTCTGGGCTGTGGGTAGGTTTAGGGTAGCTAGGCAAGGACAGTCAGCTCCACAGTTGTTACATAGCCCTGGGAAGATCTCTGTTTAGTACCCAGTCTACTTTAGGATGTGTTGTGAGTAAAAAATTATAATTGGCTACTGCAAAGGAAAAAAGCATTTACTCAAGCTGAGAAAAATTGAGCCATACCACTTCATTTTTGTTAACCAAAACAAACAGCTGAGAAAACATATATTGTAAGAAAATAGCTTGTACTGGCAAAGTAAGTGATGTTACTGTAACTGCAAGGTGATCTCATTAGCAGCATGATATTGTACAAACTTTGCACAGTAATTGCTTAAAAATTCCCAATATTATTTAGAAAGTTCAAACATATCTCTCTTAAGATCCACTGGATTTTGCTCTGATAGTGTATTCCCTAGGAAGATAAATTATTTGTTGATTTTTTAAGAACAGTGATCTAAATGCAAGAACTGAAGTGCATGTAATTGAGGTCCAGATGGAAGGACATTAACCCACTCACTAAATTTTAGTGCAGATACTTAAAATGTTCCAAAGAGTAAAATAAACTATTTTTCAGTTGGAGCCTTTCCTTGCCAGAAAGTACATTTTAAGAATGAAAAAGCTTTCTTTGTGATTTTTTGTTTTAATATCTCATTCTAAAAGAGCAATAAAAATTACTTTTAAAATGACCCAACACTTGCTTATTTAAGATTATAATCTGAGACTGTATTTTAAGTACTTCTATAAATATTAGGATTCACTATTGCAACTTTTCCTGCATGTCACATTAGAGCATAAGCTCCAGAGGAGTAAAGTCACGGAGAAATTTCAAGACCAGGGAAAAAAAAGTGAATCAGTATGTTTTTTAGTCTGAGCATTGGGAGAGTTCAGCACATTCTGACTTTCAGCTACAGTCAAGAAAAGAAATTTATTGTAAATGATATGCCATTAACCTTTGAAAGTAACTTTGCTTTACAGGAGTTGTATTCTACCAGGACCTTATTATACTATCAGTTCCTCTGAGTAATTGAGATTGTTAAACTGCTTCTTAAAAATTAATTTCTCTTGCTGATAATGGGAACATCCCTGGCCTCCAAAAGAATAAACTGTACTTGAATTGACTCAGCCCGGAAGTATTGCCTTTTTCCAGTGCTGTTTTTTGTGAGCAAAAAATGAAAAAAAAATTTAGCTTTTAAAAATAAAAGTGTTCTCATCTGTTTGCATTCTGCAAGATATAATTAACTGAATTCCTAGTTTGAACACTTTCCTTTCTTCACTTCTTCATTATTGGTAGGTTCATATCCCTCTAAATTGCTGGTGAGCCCCATAATGATGTCACTCCATAATAATCATTACTCAATAATCATTGTATGTAATCATACAATGGACTTATGTAGAGCTATATATATAATTCATCTCTATTTTCATCTGCAATTCCATAGGTCACACTTTTATATATCCTGTGAAAGGAAGAACAAATGCAAGCTCATGGTATGGTGTTATCCAAAGCTTCCCTGCTTCTAATTTGTATTCATTATCCCTCCATCCCTCTCCCTTCTCTGTTTCCCTTTTCAAATCTACCACTTACTTTGTGCTCTGATGTGTCCTCACTTTTCCCTTTCTCTTCACATGCTGTTTTCTCTGTCCTTTTTTCATTTTCTTTGTCTCTCTCCAGGGTATCTAGTGGGATTATTTATCAACAGTAGAATTCAGACTTCCCCAGCTAATTTTGCTGTAAGCTTGACAGACATACATGAAAATGCTCTTGTCCATGATCACAAAAGTGGTCATGCTTCACTGTAGCAGTTCTAGCTGGTGTTTTTAAAGTATTAATCCCCTGTTTATTTGGGGAAAACAAAATGACAGTTAAATAGAAACTTGGGATTCTTACAGTTCAGACCCAATTTAAAGTACTATTGTGTGTTAACAGAGATTTATTTCCACTTTTTCTTCCGCTTATGGTGGATTGATTGCATGTTGTAGGGCCTTTCCTTATCTTTAGTAAAGGATAAAACAACTGTATATTCTGTAGGTTACAACTGTGTTTGACTGGTCAAAAAATCCTGGAGTCTCAAATCTGGCTATAAGCCTCCCATGAGAAGACTTCTTGTTGAGAGTGTTGAGACAGGCACTAAACCAAGGTATTATGCAGAATTTTAAGAAACATGTTTTTTAAAATTAAATAGGAATAAAACCTCAAAACAATATATTAATCAATGATCTAATTTGTAGATATCTAGATATGAGATATTTATTTTATTTCCCTTTATTTTTTACTCTTTAACACACTCCTCCAAACATATTTTAAACACATGGATTACAAAGGCAGTGTTGGATAATGACATTCTTAATTTTAAAAGCCAGTGGTTAAAGGGTAATTAAAGCAAAAATGATTTGACTTTGATGTCCAGTATACAATACAGTATTTTTAATACTGAGTGAGCATGGAATTCAGCCTCAGGAACTGTCCTGAAATAGCTCGCTATCTGTGATACTTTAACCTTATAAATATTTAAGCCTATCTTAAAGATTATATGAGACCCTATCTTAGAGATATGAGAAACTGAACTGCAATCATTCTTCCTTCAAACACTAAATTGTGTCAGTTGATGTGATCACCTTTCAGAAAGTGAGGCCACTTCTCTTCTACTCTCCTCGATTCTCCACTCAGCTTCTGCAGGTTCAGTACAGTAACAGAAAAGAAAGAAGATAAAAAAGCCCAAGTCAGTACTGACACTTCTATAGAGTAGCCCACTAACAATGCCATTTACATTTTAGTGTGGGTTACGGGAAACATTGGGATTGCTTCCCTAAAAAAATATTTTGAAGATAGGAATACAAAACCATTAAGCATACAAGCAAACTGAGATCTTTTTTGTCATTTTTTGATTTACTTTTATCTCACTTACCAAGGTTATAAATTCCAACACCTACGGCAGGGAAACAGGATTCAAAAATAACTATTATATTTTATTGGGAATACATAAAGAAACATGACTTTCTGCAAAGATATGAAAAAATCCACCAAACAACAGACCAGCTCTAAAGGAAGTGCATCTTACTTCTTTCCAGCTTAGTTTGCAAGTTGCTAGAGATTCCTTGTCATTCTCCATTCTAGAAGAACCACTCCTAAAAAATTGCTTTTTCTGGCCAAACCTATGGAAAATGGAATAGTATCAGAAGAAAAAATTCATATGGCTGTGATTAGTGATGTCTCCTGATTTCTGGTGACATATTTTAATGAGTGCTCATCCTTTATTTTTTGCTTTAGAATTTTTCTGCCTTAGTAGCAGAGGTGAATGTATATTGTGTTATTGGTCATGACACCCTGTGGCTCAGCATATTACTCTAAACTGAAATGCGTGGCTTTCATGTGAGTGTCGTAGGTTGTGAACAGCAGCAGCTCAGAGGACAATGCCCTTTCACTTTTGTTATCAGCTAGCAGTAAGCCAATATCTATAGGAAGACAGTGACATCTTAAAAAAACACCATTGAACAGTTAGAGCCTTGACTCCATACTGGTAAAATGAAGTTAAAATAAGGCTCACCCACCTCTTGCAATGGCTAATTATTAGTACAGAGAAGTCAGCATGAGCAGCAAAGCAGTAAAAAACCCTTCCCATGAATGATGTTTTCATTAAGGTGAAGTTATTGGGCATCTAAGACCAAAATTACCCAGAAGAGGAGAAGTGGTTTGTGTCTCACTTGCACAAAACCATAAAACAGACAACTTGAGAGGGAGATGCACCTTCTTGCACTCCATCCAGCAGTATGACAGATCATGAACTGTATTACGACATGTGGAGAACCTCAAGTAGTCAGACTAACAGAGAGATGTGGAGAAAGAAGCAGCTTTCAGACAGACATCCTTTGTCATCCGTGGGTTTCCTGTATCCTTCAGCATCTCAGCTGAACTGCTATTTTAGAGGGTACTGTTGCCAACTGCTTCCATGAGCTATCATAACACATATGTATATTAATTGCCAAAGGCGTTAAATAAATCTTTTTGCATCTTGGCTTTCTTACACATGACAGCCTACACAGAATGCTTTTTTCTTTGTTGTAGCCTGCTATACTTCAAGTGAAATAATATACTGGATTTGTGCCATTGACTTACACCCTGTGCATCCTACTTATGCCAGTAGATTTATGCACTGCTGACAGTAGGAACAGACCATAATCATATATTTCCCCCTTCCATTTTAGTGGAGAAAAATTAATGTATCTGATTAAAATATCTTCACAGACTGACAGGGACAGCAGTATCAGTACGAGGGAGATTCTCATTGTGTTTGAAAATTACCTGAGGGGTTTCAAATGGTCTTTTAATTAATTTATAATAACTTCTGAGTATAAGTGACAATACATAATCAAATCATTGAAACAAAATGCCTGAATGACATTTGAATTTTATTCAGTAATTCAACAGGACTACCGAATTGGGATTGCCTCAGCATATGGCAAAGATTCAAGAAATTTCCAACACAGAATAAATGATGGGATGGTGCTTTACACATTATAGCACTCAAGACATTTATCTATTGGAACATATGTATTACTACAGGCCTAATTCTAAAGAATGTGTTCTTGCACTTGTTCCATCATTACCTGTACATTTGAAAGATGATGCCCAAATTACTGTCTTGAATACGTTTGCTGGCAGGTCTTTACACCCGTTTTGGACACACTGAAGGTGTCTTCACAGTGGTACCGGTATAATTAGACACTTGAAGGAAATAGCGAAAATGTTACATGCGCAAATTTATTTTAAAATTAGATTTCTGGCAAGTACATGAGAAAGGATTGAGAGTATGTTAAAATATCTGAAAATAATTGCCACTAAGTTTAATCAGTTATGTGAAATGTGAAGTCAACCCAAGGTCACCTTAAAAAAGAAATGAACGATTTCAGCAGCCATTGCACAGAACCAGATTGCATGACTGGAAGGTTAAAAACAAGAAAGGACAAAGTTCTTCAAAGCTGTGTAAATTTGTTAATGTATGCATACTAGAATCATGTAAATGAAAGAATCACTGATTATTTACAAACTGAATTCAATAATTTTATAATTGATGAAGAATTGAATGGAGATAAGAGGCTTAAGGCACATAGAATATTTTTGTATTCCTACGAATAAAAGGTCTATACCTTTTCTTTAAAGTTTTTTATATTGTTCATAGACATCTCCTGCACTTCAGACTCCCCCTGCTAATTTGAGTGTAAAGAAGATCAGACAGGCTGCATGTCTGCTCCTGCCATCTCCTGCTAGCCTCTCTACAGAGATCTTCAAGGTTATTTCTATTTTATGTCCCTTTATCCTACATTTTAATAGAGATAGGAAAATAGTCATGTAATAATTAGGCATGTATAATTTATCCTGGTCTTTCAAGTTTACCCTTCAGACTATCAGATCCCCTTGTGTTCATCCATCATCTCACATCTGTACTCTAGACAATAACTTTGCATACCTCTAAACTATTATTGACTTTGCTATTGCTTAAGACACTTGTCTTTCCTGGTACCAAAGGCCATTGCATTTTTAATTTAGCTGCTCTTGTATTAATTAATTAATAGGTCATAGTTGTAAGCAGCTAAAAGCCAAATGCTCATCAGAGACATCTAATAGAGCACTGTACCTGAAGCCAAGCACCGCTTTGGAAGCAAGCATAGCCATACTACAGAAATAGACACTGCTTGAATAAAGCATGACCAGCAGCACCATGGTCCTTAGCTATTTCATCTGATTATAATCAGATGTAGGATGAAAATTTTCAAGGAAGAGTACCTGATAAACATGAAGTCCAGTGTCTATAGAAAGCAGGACAGCAATGTCCTTCTGGATCTCACATCCCCAAGCATAAACAGGGACTTAGGGTAACCCTCTGCTCTTTGAGATAAGTAAAGTTGGCATAAATACAGTTCAAAAACTAGTTGGAATGTGGCTGCATGGTTAGCGTGTGTGTGAATGTGTGGGTGAAGGGGGGAAATATCTAAATACCTATGATAGGAATTTACAGAAAATCACTTCTCCAGGGGAAAAGACTTTTGGTCACGACTACAGGGGTGAGATGTGACTTGTCATTTAAGAGTCCTTTGCTATGAGTAGCATTATGACTCAGTTTATTAGCATCATTTATATTCCCTAATAGGATGATATTCCTGTTTAATACTGGCACCTTAAAAATCAGACATCTTAACCGAAGAAAGGCTTCTTCCATAGCAGTTTAGGCACTCTGTGGGGAAATTAGCTATTATGAAGAGTTAAACTCATAGGATCAAGGACAGACGAGTCCTCAGAACATCTCCAGTCCAACTCGCTGTTTCCCACGGCTTTACCCAGCTGGACCTGGGAAACCTCCAAGGATGGAGACAGCACAACCTCTCCACACAACCTATTCCATTGTCTCTATTTATATCTAGTCTGAACATTTCTTGTTTCAAGTTACACCCACTGTCACCCCTCCTTTGTTTACAACTGTGAAAGCCAGCTCCACTTTCTCAAGGACCACCAGTAGCTAATAATGGGCTGCTGTTCAGTCTGCCCAAAGATGCCTCTTCTGCTGAACTCCCTCAGCCTCTCCTCAGAGGACAAGCGCTCCAGCTCACTGAGCATCTTGGTTGCCCTTGCTGTGCTGTCTCCAAGTTATTGATGCCTTTCCTGGACTTGTGGGGGTGAGGGATGACAACTGCCTCCTCCGGGTCACAGATAAAAGTGTTGAGGAGAAGGGGTCCCCATTTAGACCCTCTGATGATCACTTGTTACTAGACTTCATATAGCATGTGACCAATTAAATTCCAGCCTCTCAGTCTAACCCTCTGGTCATCTTTCTATCCTTAAAACTTTCCCCTCAGCCATAGTGTCCTTACTCGCACAAAATCACATTGTGAGAAACAGTCGAAAGCCTTGCTAACACCCATGCTAATGACATCCCCTGCTCCCTCCCTGTCCGCACATCCAGTTACTTTACTATAAAAGGCAATAAGGTCAGTCACATGGTTTAAGGCCCACCTCCATGGACTAGAAGTTTACACGCATTATTGCCCAGATTAGATGCTTTTATACTGCAGAAATAAGATTAAACAAATCTTAAAATTAGTCTTTCATAGTTCTAGAAATTTTTATTTATGATGTCCATTGTAAACCCAGAACTGTTTTCTTCACCAGCTGTTTGAACACTATGAGCTCTTACAGCAAATTAAAGAGGTTTCAAGTGACAAAAGCATGCCATTGCTGTCAAAAAAGAAGGGCTTCTGACAAACGGGATGGTAATTGCAGTATCAGGTATCCTGCTGCTTTAGGTTGGCTCCTCAGTACAGTTCAGCTTGGCAGACTTAGCTTTGACACAAAAGCTGTTTAGTTATGGTTAGATTTTTTTCAAGACAAGTTGAAAAGTTTGCCATTTAATCTTCCATTAGAACAATTGATGAATCTTCCATTGCCTTTTGTGAAAACTAGGTTATGCCATGAGAACAATCCAGAAAATCCAGCATGGCTCATTTGGTTTTGAGATGCTGGAGAAGAGCGGCTTATACTGGGAATTGGGTTGCTCTGAAAGACGAGAGAAAAATTTGCTTAGAAAAAGAATGTTCAGAATCTAGAATACTTTATTGGCCCTTGTGAAATAGGACTTGGACAATACATTTGAGGATCATAAAAGGACAGAAAATTAGCCATTGCTTTTATCTGAGGAATTCCTAAGAATATTTCAAGCTCGGACCGAATTGTAGCACTTAATAATAATTTAAAAAAAAAAACAAAAAACAAAAAACCCACAAACAAACAAAAAAACCCACAAACAAACGCATTTTAACATGTCTACTAAATATTAAAAAAAACCAAAAAACAAAAAACCCACAAACAAACAAAAAAAACCCCACAAACACATTTTAACATGTCTACTAAATAAAACACATCTATTTTGCGTTTCTAACAACATTACAAACAGATATTGCCAGCGCAGTAGGTATTATGGTCAAGAAAACATTATGTATTTTGGCACTATCTTACCTCTTTCCTCCTGGGAACCTCTGTTTCTGCAGCACTTTAGATAGTTCAGACTGGTAAGGAAGCCTCTTCAGACTATATAACTTTAATATAGTTTATTTTCTTCGTACTCAACCATCTGTAAGTGCTATCCCATTTGCCAG
Source organism: Corvus kubaryi (assembly GCF_017639235.1). Lineage (NCBI taxonomy): Eukaryota > Metazoa > Chordata > Aves > Passeriformes > Corvidae > Corvus > Corvus kubaryi. The sequence goes on from NW_024582091.1 coordinate 19,345,710, forward strand.
TCTGCAGGGGCTGTTTCCATATTAAGACATATAATTGCAAGATCCACCATCATCTTTGTAAGATTCCTTGATATTCATTTAAATCATTTGTACATATGCAGCTAAGTGGTTAATAAGACTCAAAAACTTATATTGTCTCTCTACATGAATGGCTTCTAGTTCCCAGTTTCAAGTAGTAGTCTGAAAACCCAACTTCTAGCTGTTACTCAGAATGAATCATGGGGCTCAAAGCCCCCTCACAAGGAAATACTCAAGAAGGCAATCTATCCACAGGGAGAAAGTAAAGAACCTGGCCTGTAACATACTAATAAGCTAGGAGTATGCAGTAGGAGAGGGCTAATGGATGCCATGTTATTTATAGCCACAAGAAAGCTCACTCCCTATAGTTTGTAGATAGGCACATTCAAAGTGGAAATATGAGACACATTTCTACTAGTGTTAAGAAATAGCCATTGGGTCACTTTGTGAAGGAAAGTAGATTTTCTGTCCATCATACAACATTTTAAAATCAATATGGGTTTCTTTCCAGAGATGTACTATATTAAACCATAAATTATTGGACTTCATGTGAATGTCATTGGGTGAGGTGTTACCTCCTATGTCACTTTACAGGTCAGACTAAATGAATGCAGTGTTCTCTTCTGGCCTTAAAAGCTATGAAGTGATCAATGGCTGTTACAGGGCCACAGCCATGGAAAAAAACAATTATTACTTATGGCTGAAAGGAAAAGGAAACACCATGTGACCTGATAGGCCTAGTCAGTCAATACCAGCCCATGGAGACTCCCAATACTCATAAAGCAAAAAGTAATCAGACTTGTCTGAGCTGTGCTTTCTGCTTTGCGATTCAAATTCAGTATTTTACCATTTTCGCTCTCCTGCATAAAATGTAATGGGTTCAGTTAAGATGTCATTTCATTTCATGGAAAGATGCAAGTACTCAAATGAGAGTGGCATTCTAATATATATATAAACAATCTGGGTCCGTCCTTCCTGTAATTCATGATCACTGCTCTATTTTACCACTTTTCTGACCTGGATACCTCCTTTCCATCTGAATACCATTTCTCATGTTCTCTCCCTGCTTCCCCTGCCCCATCTTTGGACTTATGCATCATATATACCTTTGCATTTGTTTATGATTAAGGAAAAGGTGTCTAGAAAAATAAAAATATTGATAATTGAATGACATAACTCAGCAGGAATGAAAGTGCACTAGAAATTCATTATTCTTTGCTTTCCTAAATATTTTGTATATATTGTGGCATGGATAAGTACTTTTTTTTTTTTTTTTTAAAGAACAAAATTAAGAATTAGTGTCTTGTTCAGACAGAAAAACTCTGGAAAGACCACAATCTGACCCTGTATATTATCACAGAGTCACAGAATTGCAGAATGGTTCAGGCTGGAAGGGACTTCTGGGGATCATCTGGTCCAACCTCTCTGTTAAAGTAGGTTGCACAGGATCATGTCCAGACAGATTTTGAATAACTCCAGAGAAGGAGACTTCACAACTTCTTTGGGCAGCTCTGTCAACCTCAAAATAAAGAAGATTTTTTCATATTCAGATGGAAGTTCTTGTGTCTCAATTTGTACCCATTGTCCCTTGTCCTGTCACTGGGCATCACTGAAAATATGCTGTCTTAATTCTCTTGTGCTATTAATTATGTGCTATCTTAATTAATTTAGCTCTAAATTAACCTTCAGAATTCCTGTGCAGTCTGTCTAGAAGGTCAGTAGAATACTAATGAATTCTCTTGTCTTCTTTAGCTATTCTGTGTACAGTAGGCTGTGTAGTGAGAAATGACTGAACTTCCTTTGAGACTTTTACTACAAAACAATTTTTCTTGTCAGAAATATGAATTACATGGGGTTGAAGGAAAGTGTATGTTTTAAAAATATGAATAAATTCTGGGTGCTACTTAGGAGGAACCTTCATTTTGTTTTCATTATGAAAATCAATTTGTCCTATTGAGTGCAGAGCACTGTGACAAGATGCTAGTGGAAGATGGATTATGTATAGATAGATACCGGTATATAGATATGGATATATAAATAGTTCCATGATCCTGAGAGAAAAGGAAGGAGACAGGAAGGTGGAAAGAATATCTCATAACTGTCTGTGACATAATGTCGCTGCAAGGGGAATATTCTTCCTGTCCCAATCTCATTCAAATATTCTGTTTCAAAAATTGAGTGCATGGGCTGCCCCTCTGAGTTGATGCCTTTTCATGTTTTGTACCTTACAAAAAGGTTTCTCAAACAGATGTGTAAAAGGATCTTGTACCTGCATGGGAATTATGTGGTAGGGATTACTTTCTTATCACGATGTACAGTTATAAAAATCCCACCAAAATCCAATCCATCTTAAAAGAACTGACAATTTAGCCATGATTTATAGAAGTGCAGGTAAAATGCTACAATCTTATTCTGTGTCATTGCATCAGTGATGTGTAGATTAAATATGCTAATAATATGCTTTGCTATAGTCCAAGATGACAGGTTTTCTTCTAAGGATTACAAAGCATTGTACCACTCTGTGCTGTTACTGTCTACATAGAGTGATATGCCTTTAACTGCCAAAGTAAGATGTAGCTCATCTGACTGGTCCTACACCAAAAGAATTCATGAAACTTCATGAAAAGTTGAGCAGCATCATTTTGCCTTCATTTTTTTTTTTCCCCCACAATATGTACTGGGAAAAAAAAAGAAAAAGATACATTAAAATGTTGTCTTTGTTCTGGTTGATTATGAACCCATATAGTTCAAATTCTGAAGGACTAAATTAAAAAAAAAAGCTTGAGGACATTATCTGATTAATTATTCTGAATTTTCTCTAAGTTTTATTGGTAATTGTAATGTTACTTAGCATCTGTAAGAACTATTTGGGAAGAAAAATAGAATCAAAGAGATATTTTCAGAGCTGTTACTATCAAATGTATCAAGAAATTTAAAACCTGAAATTTGTGCAACTTGCTGAATGTGTAAAAAAGATCAAATTCGTCTTGGAAGGAAAAAAATTCTAAGAAAACATCTTCACAGATAAGAACACTTAGTAGTAAGGAATACTTAAAAAGTTGTGCAACCAAAATACACACGTGGTTCAATAATTTGAATGAATTTTGATACCTGGTTTTAAAAAGCAGCTTCAGGTATAGTCATATCTCTAGAAGTAGTACCTAAAGCCTAATTAGAAAACATTGTCTTACTATGAGCAAGTACATCAGCTTAAACCTTATTATATTTTAAAAGTTTATTATATATAAAATCTTAATAAAATATAATTATTATACGATTTTATATATAGATATAAAAGCTTAAAACTTATAACTCAAGCATCACTTTAAACCTTACAAGCCTTGTAAGCTTCAAACTTTCAGTTTAAGTGCTTTCAGTCCTGAGTGCTTGGTTACGAAGACACTGGTACTCAAAGAAAAAGAGAGCATATGCATCCTAGCACTGTAGGGTAGCCAACTGTAGAGGTTCCCTGCTCCAACAAGCAGGGTCTGGAATGGGAAGCATCAGAAAGGCAGCATCCATTTTAGCCAAGTGCCTGAGTAACCATCGCTGCAAATCAGGAAAAGAAAAACACCTTGGGGTATTCTCTGCTATATAAAGCATCACGGTAAGACCACTAAATAAAGGAGAGAGGTGAGTCACATGGACGTTTGATGACTTGCCACAGATTTCTCTATAACTGCTATCAAAAACTAAGCTAAGGCTTTTCTCTGTACTGACCTTACTCTGGTCAAAATGAACACAACAATTCTTCCCACCTGCTTCAGATGCTTTGTTGCCAGTGCCTTTGTACTCAGGGATTCAGAGTGATTGTACTGAAAGGTTGAGCTGATCTTCTCATGACCTTTTCTATTGAGTGGAAATATTTACATTTTGCTGAACTTCTGAAAATTATAACCCTGAAAATGAAGGGAAGATTGGAATGTAGGACATTAAAGCTACATCAGCACTGGCAAAACAAACAAGTCACTGTCATCATCTTACTCTGGTTTTAACACTTAGATTAAAAGTGTTTAAAACCACTTAGTTTTTAGTATGTTCTCTGCCTTAATTTTCTCTGGTGCTAAGGAATGCTGAAACATGGTTTGGAGCCTGGCAAAACACACAGAGTCAGTTCAGCCAGCAGTATTGATAAATCTGTCCCACTTCAGGAGAAATAGGTTTGTGCATAGCCATGTGGCATAAGTCATCCTCAGGCTCTGGCTTGGGTTTTGATCTATACGTGTGACCTTAAATTCAATGCCATCAGCTGTCTTTCTTGAATCAAATACTTGAACTGGGCCTTCAATATCTGACCTTAGCTCTCCAATCCTGGGTTAAAGGTCATTTACACAGAAGGAATCCAGTCATTCTCATGGGTCTGACCAGAAATTTCATTACAGATTGCAGAGCACTTCCTGAAAAAAAAAAAGAAAAAAAAAAATCACTGAATGTGTTGTTTCACCAGTTTTCCTTCTGAAAACTCATGATTTTCTTCTATAAAAGTACTGAATCCAAATCTGCTCCAAAGTGCTTCCTGTTTTGTTTCAAGAGCAAAACAATTTTCACCTTTGAATTATAGCTTTCTTCTTCTCTCTGTACATATTTACTCCAGTTTTATTGTGAACAGGAAGTAAAAATTTATTTTACACTGTTTTGATTTTTCAATCACGCATTACAAAATTCTTTCTAAGTACTACTGATGGGTCACAGCTCATAATTTTGAAAAAATGAGACAAAATGCATTAAGTCTTGACTGATATTATTTTATGACTTAGCATTTATACACACCCAACAGTCAGAAGCTGGCTTTCAAAGTTGTTGCAACGCTACCATATCCTAACATAAGACTCGGCTTGGGGAAGCCGTAGATGTATGCTTGCATGTGCGCTGTCAAATATTATTCTAACATAAGAAATACTAGTCCAGTCCATCAGCTGCTTTTATTAATCTCCTATACTAAATTTAGATCTCATTCCTCTAGACATCCCTGGTGCTGAGATAGTGTGTAAGGACAGCATGTTCATCTACCAGTATTAGCAACAGACGGCATCCAAAAGAGAGTAATGCATTCAGCACAGCGTAGCATGGCAGTGCACGGCATAGAAACAGAACCTTAGGAACTTTCATATCTTCATGACCTTTAGCTCTAATACTTCTCAATGAAAATATTGTGGAATTTATATTTATACAGGTCTCAAGGCCCAAGAAAATACCCAAAAATGAAGAATTATGGACACATCCTAGTATCTCACATTTAAATTCCAATCGCATCTTCATATTAAAATGGTACCTACCAGCACACAACTTTGGTTTCATATTCATGTCTCTTATTAGTACACATGTTTAGAAAGAGTGTATCTCAAGCATAAAAGAGATCAGTTCAGAAATTGAAGTTCTTAAACAAATATATTTGCTTAAACTGCTAGAAATTTACTGTGTCTACTGAAGCAAATGAAGTTTTGCCTTAGAGTCTCCTGAGAGCAATTCTTTAGGCTGTTTCAGTTAATAATTGGGGGAAAATGAGGAGAATCCAACTTACACATCAGAAGAAGACAAAGATTTCAATGAGATTGAGATGAAATAATAAATAATGCATTTTAATACATCCGTCCTGGCAGTAACTTAATTCACATCATACAACTAGAGCATTCCACAGCCTCAGAAGTACTGATCTCTAAGTTTTACAGATGTGGAGCTTATATTATACTTATTTAGAACTTAAATTCTATTTATTTCTCAGGCAGCTAGTTTATTTGAAATTTGCTTGTAAGATTGCAGGAGAAAGTTGTGGCTGATAATTATATACTGAAATGGATTATTTTAATAAAACCTTATTTGTCAAAATAAATGTTACAAAATACAATATAAATTAATCCAGATCAGTTACACTTATAGCTGTTGGCTCTGAACTGGAAAAGAACTTCAATAACAGTAAAAAGAATAGCACCAAATATAGAATACACAGCACACACAGAGTGAGATTTAATTTTAAAGGATGAGTGGTTTCTCTCTCTGTTGGTTACCCTTTGGCATGTTCAACTAATGCACTTCCCTCTCTGCCTGCCCCTTTCACTGCTCAAGCTTTTTCTCCTGATGCAGAATGAAAACTGTAAGGCTTTTTGAATAGCTAAGTGAGCCTATTTGACATCAAGTCTAAAATAATTCCCAATAATACACATTATAGAGGAGTCATATTTCTAAGAAACTACAAACACGTATTTTGTATTCTAAGCCAAATGGAATTAGTTTCTGTTATTTCGTCCAATACACAAAATTTAGTAGGCATTTAGCTTAGTGGATATTAGACACCTAACCTAAAGAACTTTGATTTTGATCCAAAATTATACTGTCTAAAGGGAGGGTCTTCTTCACTGTTCACCTTTATTACCATGTGCTTACCAGTGCAAAGACAAAAAAAAAGAAAAAATGGACATAGACCAGAATGGCTCTGATGTTTTTATACCAACTTAGCAGACTTATGAGTGGTTACATGAGATGTAATATAGTGAGAACAATCCTGAGATTACCAGACTGGCATTATATTTTGTATCATACAATAAAAAGGGAATAAAAAACAAGACCTGCCATAATTATTACCATTGCTACTTAGAAAAATTATGGAAAGTCTTGAGACTTCATGTTTTGAGGCTCAAACAAGTGGAGAAAACACCGACCCAAGAAAAGCACATATATTATTAAAATAAAAAAAAAAAAAAAAAGAGTTTCTAGAATCTTTCTCTAAGCCCTATAGCATTGGTTAAAAATAGGCAAGAGATTGCCTAGCATAGTGCCTGGAAATCTGCTATAGAACACTAATTCCTGATTCATCTGAAAGTGCTTTAGAATTACAAAGGTTATTCTTGCAAATTTACTCTTAAGAACAAATAGCCTGAATAAGTAAAGAACATAATTGTGAAGAAAATAAAAGCACAGATGAATTGAAGGTGAAGGATAGACCCCTTATTTAATGAGAACTAAGCTAAATGAGGCCACAAAAAATAAAAGAAGATAATTTTGGAGTCAAAATGCAGCAACAGATCAAGGGCATGTGGCAACAAAATAAAGAAGTTCAAAGGTAACAAAGGAAACCCATCTTTTCCAGTTGAATTGCAAAAACAATATAGACAGGAATTACCCACATGCAAATTGGCCAAGACACCAATATTAAATTCATAAAACTCAGCCTAAATTGAACCTCCTTCTGGATATTCCTTTACTTGTTTTTACTAAACTCATTATCGAGACACTTGAGAAAATTTACACTCAATAATTAAATGCTCAGTAAATTGCTCAGTCCCTGTGACATATTATGGCCCAGAATTGTACTTAAAGAGGAAATAGAATTTTGGAGCTTTTGAAAAAATAAAAATTTGCTCTTGAATTCTTTAACAGTGTTATTTCAATTAATAGACCTTACTTGCTGGAACTGAAGTTTTGGGGCAGGTGCACAGAAGGGCTGATACAGAGACCAGGCATTCACTCCATACCTGGGATTCACTGAGCAGGTGAATAACCTCATCATCATTATAACAGCAAAGCAGGGTTGATTGCAGAGTCCAGATGGGTATGAAAATGCTTGTTTGTCTTCAAAAGCCCAGGCTTTTGACCTGAAATAACACAGGACTGTGACCCTTATTTTTTAGGAAATAAATAGCACTGCCCTAGATAAAGTCTTCTCTTTGTGTAACTTTTTAGGTTATTGTTCTCCTGTAAAAAAATGACACTAAATTATTTGAAATTAAATATTACAGTTGCAAAGATTCCATATGCTGAAAACTACTCATACATACCAGAATAACTTCATTGCAAGATTTGTGCAGTTTTGTAATGTTTTGCTTTTGAATAAGAATCCTCTAATCAGCATTATTTCAGGCATTATTTCCTCTTCATCCTATAGGCAGTCAATTACGCTTGTTCTTCGGAGACAATTTTATTCCATTCCCAGTAAACTATTTCTGTGAAAAACCTCAGTGATCAGTCTGAAAGCAAAGCACAGCTCCAAGTCACTACTTAGAGCTGTACAGAGTATCTATATGACCGCACATTTTAACTACAGACAGCGATACGTTTAGAAATAAACTGTATCTTTTCCAGGAGCTATTTTCCTTGACACAGCTTTCTTCTTAAAACATGAGAATTAAATAATATTGTGTCCTTGCACCATTTATTTCAGTTTCTGTTTTTGTTATACAGATTAAAATCTACAAGTGTTTGTCACTGTATTTATTGTTTCTCCTTCAATTCTAATTCCTCTTTGCCATTCCCAGGGTTTGTGCTCTTTTTCACTGCCATTAGGATTATGCACATGTGTACACTGTCCATTTTACTAGCCAGTCCTTCAGGTGCAGAATGTAGTGGTATTTCTGTTTGCACACTCTGCAGATACCTCAACTGCTTCAAGGTGGGTACTTTACCCTCAAGTTCTTCTTATTTCTCCCATGACCCTTTCTTTCCTTTATGATCTTTTACATCATTTTAAAATACCTACAGGGCTCCTACCCTTTCCTTTAAATCTCTTCTGATCAGCCTATTCTTCTGTGATGTCTGCAAGAATCTTATCAGCCATTTATCTACTGAGGTATGTTGTATCTATTTATCTAGATAGCATAATAAATAATCCTGACTTGGATCCATCCTTCCAAACATTAGCACAGTTGTGCTAAACATGATCAGTTCAGGGAACTCCTCTACTTTTACTGTACTGTCCTTCTGCCTTCATTCCTTAGTCTCATATTTATTATGTCACATGTAGCATAATTTGGTATATTTTCTTTGGGTAAGGATCTTTGTGGTTCAGCACAAATATTTGATCATTATTGAGAATCAAATTACAATATTAATTTTTTGCAATTGGAAGCACAAACAAACTTGCAAAGACAAAACTGCATTTTCACTTACTTGAATTCCTCTAATTATAAATATCATGCTAAGGATGTATTTCAAAATACTTTCCATTCATTAAATAGTTTAATAATACTTACTGAGTACTTGGAGAAAGTAGCATCTAATATTTTCAATCCAGAGAATAGATAGCAAAGAAAAAAAACAACTAGATTCAGGCTTTGAGCTATACAAAAAAAGAGTTATCAAATAGTATATTAATAGATTACAAATCAGATAGAGATTTACTCCTAAAGAGAAATATTTTCTGCTAACAGTGTAATAAATGTACACACTGTCACTGAAACACAGGCATGAGAACAAAAGGATAATTGCATAAAAGCGTGATCAATATAAATCACAAAAAATGTGTTTCAATATCAAATTACTTTGAGTAATGAAAGATAGCACCAGCCTAAAAAGTGTGAAAAAAAGGAACTAAGAAAAATAAATTACAAAATTACAGGATCATCTAGCAGAGTTGCAGGCATAGTAGCATTTTATCTGGGAAATAGAATGTGATCTTACAAAGACACATATGGCACTTCAGAGACCCCAGTGAGAATGTTAGCATCTTACTCCAAGAAAACAATTCAAAATCTAAAAGCACTATCGAAGTACTGCTTCATTTCATGGAGAATTTTCCCTTTTGAGATCACAAAATTCTAATTAAAATGTCTGTGCCTACACAATACCCAGAAATATGTCAGGAACACAATTTTAAGGAGTAATTTTCATTTTAGTAAAGTGTGTGTTGTGTCACACAACAAATGTGTCTTTCCTTGCTCTTTGCCCGCTTTTTATTGGGGTGGATCATCACTGGAGTGGCTCTACCAAAACCTTTTATTCAGAAGGACAGGACCTGCCCCTTCCTCCCCTGCATTGTCAAAGGTCTGTGTTATCCCTAGTGACTTTGAGGGAAGAAACATATGGAAAGAAGGGGAAACTGAGATATTTTGGACCATCACATCAGCAGTATTCCTTGTCAGAATATCAGAATCCCATGCACAAACAACTGAAACTGAAGAAGCTGTTGAGAGTCTGGGATAATTTGTGTATGACAGTACACACTGATGTCTCATCTTCCTCTTCTTTAAAGATGTTCATAGAATATTAATGAACAAAAAAGGGAAAGATGACTGTTAGAGATCTTAAAAACAAGAGCTGAACAGCATATATGATTAAGGTCTCCTGTGCAGGGCAGTTGTTTGCAAACGTCTCTGTGGAACTTTGTTGTGTTTCTCCATTCTCATTATTCTGAGCATTTTACATTTAAAAAGCTTCCTGTTCATGGCATGTTATTCCACACCCGCTCATGTCATTCCTTTTTAAAACCAAATTATATTCCTGTTGTGAAATTTCAGTATCATACGGCCTAAACAGTGTAGCTGCATTGGGCAGCATTTCATTCTTTCAGATATGGGCTTGTCACTTTTCTATTTTTGTTGAAACATGGTCCCAAATTCTCCTGGGGAGCTGGGCTAATACAACACCATCAGTCACAAGGGTTTATGTTACACGCATGGCAGTAGGGCATGACCACCTATTCTATTAAATTGGCACAAGGATTCAAATCTTTTTGCCTTAATATCAAACTTGGAAGAAAACACATCATGTTTTAAAATTACAGCAGGTCACTATTTTAGAAACCACCAGTCTGAGACAAATCACACATGGTGACTTATGCAGAGCAATAAGACCTGTGTTTCTCTAACTTGGTTTATTTCAAAGTTTTCAACACACAGCACACAGTATTTCTGTAATATTTTATGTGTGACATATAAGTACTTCAAGTCCTCATAAAAGGTATCTTTTTCTTTTCACTCCCTAGAAAAAAAGTCAGTTCTTCCTATCCTGACTAAATCTTACCAGATTTTTATATTTTGCTGTCAAAATATCTTCATTATTTGTGATATTTTTTCATGTTATCATCATTGCTTAATGGATTTTTTTTTTTTTAAATCCCAAGGCATATCATAGGGAAACTACTCAACTTTAAAAAAGTAGATGTTGCCGTCTTTAATATGATACAAAATTAATTTCAGTCTCAGAGAAGTGATACCTTTTGTCATTTTACAGTCCAGGAGATTACTCTTCTGCTGTAATAATATTTTTATATATATATATATATATAATTATATAAAATAAGATATATAATATATATATAATATATATATAATATTATATATAATATATATAATTATATTATATAATAATATATATAATATGTATGTATATAGTATATATAATATATATATTATATATATATGTATAACTCTTCTGATAAAACATATATACTCTTGTATTTGAATATAATTCCAGAGTGACAGTTCTAGTGTAACTTCCAAAGTTAGTTTGATATCTGGTTTTTATGTGTAACTTGCAAAGAATTACAGTTTTGTTCTTAGACTGAAAGTTAAGCAGTGCTCTGATTTGTGTACTTCTATGATTTCATATTCCAAGGGGATGCATTCCCCAATTAGAAATTTTTAACATCTTCCACAGCCAATTTAATTTGTACATTTCTCAATACTTTAGGATAGTCACAGTAGTTTCTTAGTTATGCAGCCTGTGGTGGAAGCATTCAGTAGTTAATCGAGACAGTGTTTAAAAAGAGATCAATTCTGATAGCGAAATACATTGAAAGGAATAATATATATTTTCTAGCTCTGAAAGCAGAAACACAAAGAAAGGAAATATAACAGCAGTGATAGTGCATAAATATGTATATATATGAAACCTTTTTTTTGTGATATAACATTGCCTTTCTCCTCCTTGTCTTGAACATGGTCACCACAACAGCTGCTCTTTGCTTCTGGTGTTTCATTGCACAGCTCTTCCATCTATCACTCTTGGACTCCTGATATCTAAGGATATCAGGATATCCTGATATCTCTCATAAGGTATTACAGATTCCATGAGGTCCTCTTCTAAGAGTAACAAATGTCAAGTCAGGGACTGGAATGAAAGGAAGACAAATCTGTAACAAGGAAGGGGAAAGAAGCAGGCAATTAGAGAATAATTAGAGAAGAAATGTGCAGTTCAAATATAGAGATAACTTGGGGAACTTCTAAAGGGTAGAAGGAGAAAGGAAGACAGAAAAGAAGTATTCACAAGGTAAAAGGAAAAGTAATAGACAAAAAAGATAATTTTAAACCATGTTTTTTAGTGGTATGGAGACTCTCGACACAGCACAACAAACATAAATGGAAACATGCGTCCATTCCAAGTTAATACAGTTTATACTTTGTTATAATAATAATGTATATTAACATACATAGTGTGTGCAGATTTTAAAAGTAAATTTCCCAGGTATACCATAAGTGCCTTTCATTTCAAATATAATATTTTTGCAGCAGAGAATAGAACCAGGAAAAAAAAATCAGTTGGCTAGGTATAAAATTGGTAACCTTGACAAAAGTAATTACAGGACAAAATTGATGTCTTTCTATTTTAAATAATTTTTGAATGGCAAATCATGGGGGGAAAAAAGTTAACATTTATATTTTCTGTAGTATGTAGTTTCTTTACCTCCAAATCTTTACTTAAACCAGAAAAGATTACCTTGCTTGCTGTATGGCTGGGCTTTTTGGATTAAATAAATTAGATTCAAAATGAAGCCTGAGGATAGTGCTGCTGTATTGTCAGTCACCTGAGCATTATTAACTTGCATTTTAAAATGCTTTGGTAGCATATCCAGATTTCTGTATTCCTTGATTAAATAATAAGTTGAATTAATGGAATTAGTCTTGTTCTGGGGTTCAATCCATTTTTTGTAGGTTTTTTTCCTTTCTGCTAAGACTTTTTGTTTGGGGTTTTTTTAGAGATTTTAAAATTTTACAGGTAAACCAGAAGAGAGCAATATGAATTCCGTGTGCAATTCATTTTCCCTTGGTTGAGCACGGAATCATGATATTTTATTTGTCAGTGTTATGGGATATCAGTGAATGTACTCATCTTTACATGTGAAAAAAATGTGAAAAAGCAAGCACTTGAGGCACTCTAAGTGTGAGCAGAAACTGGCTTACTCTTTTTTCTTTAAGTAGGTGGTACTGAAGTATTTACAAAGTCTGTGACACATTTAAACAGATTTGGGTATTAAACCTAGTGCTCCAGTAAAATTCTTAGCTAGAGTCCTCTCTGATTTCATTTCAGTGTAGTACTCTCATTTAAAGCCTTCAGTAGATTACAGTTGCCTAGACCGTGCAAGATCACCCAACTGAACTGGCACTGTCATTGAGTATGAATCCTAGAGTAATTCAGGTAGGAACGGACCTTGTGACATTTCTGGTGCAATGTCCTGCTCAAAGTAGTCTCAGATCTGAGGTCAAACCAGGTGCTCAGGTTGGTGTCCAGCTGAGTCTTGAAAACCTCCAAGGACAGAGAACACTTGACATCTCTGAGCAGCCACTGCTAGGCTGTCTTCAGAATGAAAATTTTTCTCTATTTTTTAAGTTTATGTCCATCATGTCTTGTTCTCTCTCCATGTACCACTAGAGAGGATCATGGCTTAGTTTTCTCAGGGTCCACCTTGTGGGTTTGAAGAACTGATAAGTGTCCCCAAAGCCACCTCTTCTCCAGGCTCGAAAGCACTGATCCCTCAGCTTCCCCGCACAGGGCAAGTGCTCCAGCCACCAGAGCATCTTGGTGGTCCTTCACTGAACTGAGCTATCAGTCTGGTACTGGGGAACCCAGTACCTCATCACAGGGTCTAGCTCTCATCTGGGCGCTCAGTAGTGGGGGTTAATCCTTTCCCTTCCTCTACTGGCAATTCTCCCAAGCAGCCCCAGATGTTGCTGGTGTTTCCTGCCAGGTCACAGTGATGACTCACATTCAGCTTCCTGCCTGCCAAGATCCTCCGTTCCTTTTCAGCAGACTTGTTCCCCCAGCCATTACAAGGGGTCTTCTTCCCAGGTGCAGGACTTGGCATTTGGTGTTGAATTTTGAAACATTCCTGCTGCCCCATTTCCCCAGCCTGTTTAAGTCAGTTTGAATCATAGCCCTGGCCATTAGCGCTTACCTATTTACTTAGTTCCCAAGGCAAAAAAAGAATTCTTACCAAAAACACTTATCACCAAGAAACATCTTGGTTATCTAAAGACAGAAGTCTATGCAAGATGGTCGTTCACAAGTCAACCTAACAGTGAGAACTGGAGAGCTCATGAAAGCTAAGTCCTTCTAAGGCTTAGTCCAAACTAACATAAATTTTTTATCAAAATGTTCATTTTTGGTGCCCTTATGTGACTCTCACTGCTCATTTAGTGCAACTTTGGCATTTGCTTTGCTTCTGAATAGGGCTTCTTTAGAGGAACACATGATCTGAACCACCTTTGCTGAAAGCAGTACCAAGTTTTTTGAACCTTCAAATAATACCTTTTTTCCCTCTTTCCTGATATGTTAAATCCCTCTCACTGGTTTTTAAATGCCAGAAATCCTGGAGCCAGGATTATCTTTGGCAGACAGGTCCATTCACAGACATGCTGTGCTGATTTTTGTTCACTAGAGTATACAGGGATTTTCCTGTTGTCAAAAAGAGAAAAAAGTAAACACATCCCTCCTGGCTTTCTTCCCCTCCAGATGTACCAATCAAACTGTAATTCATAGGATAAACTCAGGAGTTTTGGAGACTGGTATTAAAACCTTTCCATCAATTCACACACCAGAAAAGTTCTTCAGTATTTCATTTATATATTAATATATAAATATGAATATATTTCATTTCAGGTCAAAAAAAAAGGGTTTTTTTCCAACTGGATGGCAGAGTGTCTGTGGTCACTAGGTGAGAGGTCATTCATTTGTCCTCAGACAATGGCAGATGAGTCAGACACTACTAGGAGTGAGCAAGGTTCAATACTTTCCAAAACCCCATGCACTGAATTTAGGCTGAATGAATATCTTGTATATATCCTGCCCCACAAGCTACTTAACACCATAGGTATACATGATCCTTACATTTTCCTTGCCTGTGATAGAGATAACCATGAAAAAAGAGGAAAGGGTTGTAGGCTGGGGACAGTCACTATAGCAGTCAGCACGGCCAATTCTTTCTCCCATCTCTGGTTTGACATTAATATGCTACTGAATTTGAAATTAAAAATCTAGTTTTGTTGTCTCTATCACCTGTATTCAATTACATCCTTTATTATTTCCATTGCTTTCTAATATTATTCAGCCTACTGAGCTCTTTTACCAGATCATCTTGGAAGGAGATCACTGGGCTACCAAGACCCCCTATTATTCCAGTAACATTTCCCTGCATGACTACAAAGCATGCCCACATCCATTGCTGTCTCATCCTCAGTCACTGATTAGCTATGATATCTTTTACCTTTTTGATCTTTCTCACAAATCAATGCCCCCACAACTCTCTATCACTTTGTTTCCATTTCATGGTCTCGCTCTCTTTTCATCAATATCCTCTGAAGCCTTCCTGTCCAGGACTGTGTCCTCTCACAACTGCTACAGAGAGGCATTGTAATTTTTTTTTCTTTTTGATGATGCCTTTACAAAAACAGTCCATGTTATTTTATTTTTGTTTAGTTTATTTATGACTATCTTAGTATGAAAAGTGAAAACTCTAAACAAATACCGAACTGGAACATATTTCCTTAGTCCTCTGGTAACCCTGGCAGCTTGTAATCTCTTCACTGTGGATCACAGCCTTGTTATTTTCATTTCAAAGTAAACACTTTATTTGCTTTATTTGTTTGTTGACTGGTCAAACATGTTAATAACAACTCAGGAGAACATTGCAACAGTAAGCAAAGTTATACAGATCAAGAGCTAAGACAGCAGGGTTGATTTTGCCATGAACATTCTAACCTGAATCTTGCAATAGCTCTATACCACATTTTAGAGACCCTAGCCAAACATCTAATGCCAGCTCACAAAACTGAAACAAACTGAAAAAGAAACCCAAGACTTTCTTCCATTCAGGTTTGGAGAGGTGGCTGGAATTTTCCTTTTTTTTTTCATTGCATAGATTTATAATTAAATTTTTGTTGATGGAACTAAAAAAAAGTAAATAAAATCTCAAGTGAAAAATTTCAAGGGTCACTATAATCTTTAGATGATCCAGCCTCACATAAGTCTTCTCTGCGTCAAAAAAGAAGAAGGTGTCAAGGTTCTGAATAGAAATCAGAATAGCTAGCTCTCTATTTTGTTCAAAACACCATTCCTCTTAATATGAATCTCCTGGTCACAGCAATGTTTTTCTAAATCTACTTGCACCTGGTTAATATTTTTTTTTATGTCTAGAAGACATTGTATAGGAAGGTCTGAGAATGTTCCTGCTGCAAATATGAGCAGATGACAGGAAGTGTACTTCATTTGTCCATAGTGACGACAGGACATCCTCAAGCACTCAAATACAGTAAAGCTAAATTTTATGCATTGACTCACAAAATGAAATAGAAGTCATGTGTTGTCAATTCTTCTTCCAGACTTAATGATTTTACAATAATTTCTTCCTAGTTTTAAGTGTCATTCTTGTACTCCTCTTTTAGAGCTGCTTGCTGCCATCCATTTTGTATATTCCATCAGTATATTTTCATCTTTGTCACAAGTTCTACACCTCACAGTCACCTGAGCTCCTCTCAGACAGAACAGTTTCTCATAAAGCCACCAGGGACCTCTATGCAGTCAATGAGGAGTTCAACAGCCTATTGACTGCTTTTAAGTGTTTGAAATCACAGCCTTATTACTGCTTTTTTTTAGGCATAGCATTGTCAATTTTTAGTGAAAAATTTTTTAAAAATCAAATATCCTTTATATCTTTTAACATTTGTTCCCTTATGTTTGGTGCTCCATTTTGATCTTCACCTTTGTGTTTCCTCATTGCTTCATGTTTTATAGCACATCAGACACAATAATGGTCATATGCCCCATACCTGACTATTTCTATGTTCAAATTTGCTGGAATATTTACTGGAAACTTTCCAAAATCACAAGGGCAACAGATAATCTTCATAAAACAGAACAGATGGCAGGCACCTTTGTCTTCATTGTGGCATTGTTGCTTTAGAAATTTACAGGTCCAGATGCTAAGAAAAAGATGGAGCTTTGTTCACTGAGACCAATATCTGCTGCTTGTTTCACACTGTGCTAAAATTATGGTAAATATGCCATCTTTTTATGACCCAGTAGCTTGGGTTTATATGTGCAATTGCCTGTGGGCCTTTGTTTTCCTACTTTGTTTTAGTAAGAAAGCCGTGGGCTTAAATGTAATCTCAGAATTGTAGCAGTGAAAAAAAATCCCATCCTATTCATTCTGTTCACAGCTGATGAACTTGTATTGAGCTCATATCCATCTATCTGGGCTAAGTGATGAGAACTGAGCAAGGGTTTCTTATCAGAAAAGGTCTCAGCTCCCTCAAGGCAGATAGATACAATGGCAGAACTGAAAAAGAAATGGAAGATTATATGATTCCTAGGATCTAGTTTCCACAGACATTTTTAGGAGTATAATTTTTACTTCAGAAAAGTTTCACCAGAAAGTCTTTCTTCTACAAAAAAACTAGTGTAGCTGAGTAATGACATATAAGAATCCCTCCAAAGTTGCTATTGTCCTGTTTTTAAACTACAGTGCTCCAATGCTGATCTACTGTAGATTGACTTGGAAATTCAATGAAGTTACTTCTTTAACCTGCAGACTGGAGATATAGATAACTGTAGATAATCTTACCTGCAAGGAAAATAAATAATTACATGCCACGATTAAGAGCAGAGGAGTTGCCTCAGAAGCCCAGAAAGATATAGAGTAACATGATGATTTAAAGTCGATGCTTTCTGAAAGCAAAGTAGGAAAAGTTGCTTAGTCTACTTGATGCACAAGGAATTCACATTCTTTGGCAAGTTGTGCAACACTTGAATTTAGTTAAGACTCTTCCTTTCTTTATTTGAATCACACTTTCTACAAATGTTAATTCACATAAACCAATTCTTCACCCAAAAAAATGGATTGAAGAATGTTACTTGGGTCGGAAAACCAAAACACTGAGCTGGGAAGTGTCAGAGTCAAGGTTGTTTGCCAGTATCAGTCTACCCTCATGTGAATGTGTGTGTTATAGCTTCAAATGTATGATCACATACTTGTTTACTCAAAACACCTTGCCTCACTCATCACAAAAGTTTGAAAATTCTCAGTGAATGGCAAAAATAAAGGCTCTGTTATATTAAAGGAAAAATGAAGACTTTTTAGCCAGTAGTACAAAACTGTTAAAAAAGGAAGTTACTTTCGCTTTATAGGGGTGAAGCAGGTAAACACATAGGGTAAGTTTTTGACGCGGACTTTGACTGGAAGTATCCTGTTTTCTTACACAATTTTTAGAATATTTAAGTATTTAAATGCCAACAAACTTTAAAAGGATCAAGTTGTTTGACTTCTACTTATGTTAATAGTAGCCGCCCAACTAAATTCTTCAGTAACAGCACAAGTTTTCCTCCATATTGCATTTTATAATAGAGATGATAATGCACAATTCGAAATAAATTATAAGACAGCACAGTTGCACAGATAAATTATGATGTAAGTAAATGTCTTTAGTTGTGTTCAATTGGTAGTCAGTAGAGCTACTGGAGGAAAAAAGTTATGCTAATTTCAGTACCAGGAAGATAGCAACAATAGGATAAGAATATTGTGGACGATCAGATAGTTCCAGCATGTGGAGCATAGCTGGAAGATCATTAGGGACAGGAAACCACACTGCTCCCATTCAGCCTCAGTCTGCTCATATTTTTCTCTGATTATCATTTATTGTCTTTCCTTATGATTATTCACCATCTGGAAGAGTCTTTAGTTGACCAAAGCCAGGAGACAAGAGGCAAGACCTGAGGAAGAATATCAAGTACTTTGCTCACTTACTCCAGAAGAAAAATTGGATAAATCAACAGCAATCAGTACCATCACTCAGGATTTTTGACCACATTCTGAAGACAAAAAAAAGAAGTAAAGCAGTGACCCAAAAGTCAACTTCCAAACACTCAAGGCCATGTCATTTATGATAGCCAGAGTAAAAAGCACAAAGACTGTCTCTCTTGTGCATAATGTTTTCTAGGTAAATAATCAAGTTGAAGGCTGATTAGAATAAACAAAGACAAGATCAGTCCACTTTCTATTATTGTAGCCATTCCATAAACTGGTGATTTCTAACCTATTAGATGCTATATCATCCAATAAAGCTCACTTCGATCTGTAGCCAATCAGCAGCTTAAGCTCCACCCTAGACAGGCCTGGTCAGACTGATTCATGAGTGCTTGACATAAAGTGACTACTTTGCCTTCTATCTACAAAGCAGAACTCCCAAATCAGAAAGTCAGTTTTAAAGACATTACTTTTTGAGCCAGCAAACCAGTATGAGATGAATGCACATAGAGCTAAGTGAAAGGAAGAAAAATCTTCAGAGACAAGAGAGTCATGTGGTAAGATTCATGCAAATAATTTGAAATATAAAGCACATAAGTCTCATTGGGTTGCCTGCACTTTAAAACTCTGTAAAAGAGAAAAATTGAAACTTTTTCCCTGTGTGTCACTCCATTATTTATTTTATGTCCAGTTACGGAGCTATTTCAGGCTTTGAGAAATAGCTATTTTATGCTTTAAATTGAAAAATCTGGGCAATCTTTGTTTGTGCAATTCATAGGCACCTAATCTGCAAGAAAAAATTTTGTCTTTTCAGTCTCATTCTAAGATTTCTTATGTGTGTGTGTTTAAATAAGTCTCAGTTTTCATAAATTTCTACCTGACCTGTTGGTTTGACTTTATTTTTCCTGAAAAAAATTTTACCTGCTTTATTTATTCTGTGTTTTTTGTCAAAAACAGCATAGCTGCTTCAGTTTTATTTTGATAAATTGCTAAATAAGTACGGGTTTGAACTACAAATTTAATTATGGAAGATAGGACAAAGAACACAGCACTTAACAAAAACAATTACAGAAAGAGATAATTAAAACAGAAATTTGACCTAGGTATGTCAGGTCTAAAGCTTGAAGTTTGAAGCAGCTAAGCTTTGATCCTGCAAAGGCATGCCCAGAGGCTTGGTTTAAGTCACTAAAATCACGGGGGCACTTTGCAATGCAAAAGAGCAAGCAGGTGCATCCATCTTTCTAGTGCCAGAGCATAAATGTGCCAATAATCTAAAGCATGCGTGAAAACCCTCAGTCTCACTGTTTAACAGTTTTTAGAGAAAGCAATGAAAATTATGTTAATCTGGTCTCCATATTGTTCTTGACTTGTATTTGCTAAAGATAAAATAAAAGACTAAGTCTGAAGAAAAAAAAGGAATATGGTACTAAAGAGAAGAAATATGATACTGAAGAGACAAGCACCTTCATGTTGTGCTTCCACACAAGAATTGCTCACAATATGGCTTTTGATTTTTTTTTTTTTTTGAACCATAGTCATTACACAGAAATTCATGCAAAAACTAATTTAAGTCAGGCAAGCCATTTACTCTTGCAAGCTTTGGATCACTGAGAAAAAATTAACACCTCCACTTCCAAGAAAAGGAGCCTTTCATATTGTTAAGAACTTTGTTGAAGATAGGGCAATGGTTGTCACAGGGTTGATTCTGACCATGCTTAGTCTCTGCAGTGATTTATTTCCATCTGATCAATTCTCAGTAGCTTAATGGTAGCAGATAGTTTAGTAGATAAGACAAAACTTTTTCTCACTCAAGTCTGTGGGAAAATACACACTGGTGCTAGTGAAATTAGACTTTTTGGTTTTGGTTTGTAACTTTCTCTTAACTTCTGGCCCAAGTGTAAAGGGATAATCTTGGTTTATGAAGATAATGAGACTCGAGTGGTGTGACGACAAGGAGGTCCAAACCAACATTTTGTGCCTCTGCCGAACACTTTAGATGGTTAATTTGCAGCTTAACAGTTGAATATCATGAATACTTGTGAGTTTAAATCTATGAAGAGATTATCTATAAAATAACAGATTATCTATAAACTATAAACTAACAGATTAACTATAAACTAACAGAAGAGATTATCTATAACAAACTACATTTTTTTAAAAATGTATTTCATTATTTTATTTAAAACTAAGCATTCTGTCTTGGAAGGAGTTGGTAGACACAGAGAAAGATGTTTATAGGTGGGATTACAAACCTGAATCATAGGGATGTTTACTGTTAGTTCTTGTAACTGATGTCTTCATTATGTTGCAATTTTAAAAGTGATTTGATAATTTTTAAAAAAATATTTTAAGTGTAAAGTGGTTCATGTATTTATTTGATTTCCTTCACTATTCCTTTTCCCATCCTCTGTTACCAGATGAAAATGAAATACCAATGCAGTTCTTTGCCCAAAAGATTAGGGTACACTTCATTGTGGGTTTTTTGATGATTTGGTTTTTGTTTTAGTTGTGGAGAGTCTTCCTTACCCATTAGATTCCTGTATTTAAATTTAGATTCTTTTATAAGGCAATAACGCCTTCTTTGGTAGTGCAGTAGTGTCGGTAGGACAACTGCACAGGTTCTTTTTCATAGTGGTTGGATATTCTAATTCCTGTGCAGAGAAAAAAATACCATTTTTGCAATGCAACTATTTTAAGTAGATAAATGTTCAATTCTGCACTAGCTGTAACACTCTTTTGGTGGCATAAATCACTCCTATGTGAAGGACACACCAACAAAAGGACAAACATGAGCTGGTTAGAACTGCCCATTTGCAACATAAAGGGCATTTCACTTCAGAGAAAAATTCTATATAAATGCATTTAAATATTTTATAATTCTCTGGAAGAGAAGTCTTCTGCATATAAAATCTATGTTACATCACTTAATCTTCTTAAGTGGATGAGGGGGAAATGCAGCAAAAAGTCACTTATCTTGTGCTAGTTCTAATATTGCCTACTCATGTGTGTCAGTTTTAGGAATAATAACTGGAAAGAGTGAGCAAGGGATAACCCCGAGGCACATAGTTTACCCTAATACATACAGATGGAAATTCTAGGGCCTACAAAGGTCAGGCTTGTACTGTATAGCACTGCAGAAATGCAGTAAAAATATGAAGTTGCTATATATTCCCAAGACTTGTTCTCAAATTCTAAAATATTTTTACCCTAAATCTCAGCTTGTCTTCATTCTTTGTGTATTCTTTCCCTCTAAGGACTTGTCTAACCTTGGATACTTGCCAGCCTGCTAGTAAATAACCTGATCGTGTAATCCTTATTCAAACAAATCTGTTGTTGACTTTTATTAAGCCTGTTCTGCTCTCTCTCGTATTTACCTACACATAGCTACAGTGTCTCCAAAGGACACAGGATACAGACATATATGCTGGGGAAAATACAAGTCTTGATTTGGGAATTGATCATGAACTTTTCAATCAAGCAGAACTTCCAGAAGAATATCACTTTTTTTTTTTTTAATCTATTTGCCAAGCTACTATGTTATTGTCCCACATTACAGCTGTCTAAGGTAATGTTCCCTTTTTTTTAGATTGAGGTGCCAAAAATTTTAGTACTCATATGTAGGTGTGAGGAATCATGTGCATATGCCTTTTTCAAACCAAAAATAGGGCACTTGAATCCAAATTGCTTCAGTACAATATTCTCTAAATAACTACCCAAAGATGATCATTATCTTAAAATTATTCCTGTGAAATAGGAGTTTTTGCATGTGCTTAGCTCTTTACATATGAGTAACAGCTCAGTAGAATTACCGACATGCATGAATGTAAATGATTTTTATAGTTACTTTAGAAATTTAGTACAATAAGGAATTCCCACATCGTTAAAATATTCTGAATTTTGGAGAAACACAGAGTGATTCTAGATTAATACAAAATGTTTGGCTTGTATTGCAAATTATGTTAAAATCTATTTTGTATCTTGAAGTAGGTCAATTAAGGTAGTATAGTTAAACTGCCCCTTTTTTGAGCAGAATAGATTTATAACATAGCTAGTTGGATAAAAGCATAAGAAATAGTGCAAAAAAAGTTATGTCATCAACTAACAGAAATGGCAAAAAGTCTCTTCTAGGGAAAAAAAAACACCAGGATCTGATTAGATTGCGACAATGAAAAAGAGGCAGAAATCTGACAAAGAAAAAACTCCAATTAAGATAACTCATGGATAACAATCACACAAAAAACCCCCATGAGATATGCTGAATACCATTTCATCTATAAAGATAAAGTTATCTGATGTTTTAAAAGTAACAGAGAAGAACTTGTGGTGGAAATGGCTTTCTCAAGCCTTTTGATGAACAAAGTGGATTGACTGTCAATCACCCTAACAATGCAGGAAGAGAAACTACTTGAGGTTGAAGCAGCAGCTTTGTATTATAAAAAGACTAGACATTAGCTTTAATATTTTTTTAATTACTTTATTTTTTATATGAGCTGAATTTACAGTCAGAAAAAGGAGATAAAATGTTAAATAGTTATGAAACATTTTAGCTCTTAATAAAGACAATTATGCAGTATTTTGTACCTCTTTGTAATGGAACACCAGCAAATCCATTTTTCAATTATATTTAGACGCTTACTGGTATTTTTGTGTATATGTGAACCAAGAAAGAAATTATCAACAAGCAGCACTTCAATGTAGGAAGGCTTTCAGGTTTCAAGAGACTAGTTCCTTTCTAGAAAGTATCATGCTGCCTGATTCCCATGAGGACAACTTACCTAGTGTAAAGATCAATAACAAATAGGCTTTCTTGGATTAAGCTGGAGAAAGTTTAAAAAGGCTTGCAAGATTTGCAAAGTTCTTTCCAAAAGAGAAGAGGCTTTCCCAGCAGATCAGTCGCAGCTAGGGACCTTGTCATTTTGAACCAAAGTAGCCCTGCTGGTTGTATACATGAATTGGCAGGTAAGGGAGAAAAGTGTGTACTAACCCAGACCGGAACTCTGGAAAATGCCACTTTTATTATTAAGTATCATATATTTTACTTTGTGTCCATGGCCATCCAAATACTTTATCTGTGCTCAAGGCTAAGGTTATGAGTAATTCTGCTTAGTTTAAGTGTGAACATTTAGAAGGTTCAAATGGAAAAAGTAATAATTTCCAAGTCTAAATTCAAGATAGCATCTAAGCTTCACAGGTGGCTGCTTCTGTTTTGAAGATGAGTGTTCTAAGGCAACTATAACTATTCTGACTCCTAGTGCTCCACTTGTCAGTAGCACAGTGCACTCCTCAGTGCAAACACTACCCTCGGTTCCAAGTGTGGAAGTTTTAGGCATTGCAGCATTAAACTGTAGCTGCCTGAACACTTTTCTAGTTCTTAAGACAAGTGACACTGAGCACTGTATTCTCCCATTCTCTAATTTCCTTTCACTAGAAAAAATGTACAAAAATTGCCACAAGATTTGGATTATAAGAAAAGGCATAATTCTACTATGCCAGAAAAGCCAGAAAAAAGTGGTCACTCTGCTGCCTGCATAAATGCATAGAAGGTGCATATGAGTTCAGAGCAGAGGAAATTGCTCCTAACACCTGTGCAGGATTTATTTCAAAAAGTGTTTAAGATGATTAATGTTAAAAGTGAAGAGAGTGCTTGCAGAATGGAAAGATGATTTGTGAGTATTATCTGGGATGGAATCTTTCAGTTTGGGAAAGTATTGTAGTATGCCAGGGCAATCTTAGGGCTATTTTGCACTTTGATATCATACTTGTAATTTAATGGAGAAAAGATAATGGAAAAATGGGTAAGGAAATTATTTAACTCAGGAGCAATGCAATTATTGAAACATAATTCATGCAAACAGCATCCCTGTTATTGGCCATACGTGCCTCCTGGCTTCTACTTGTAGAGTATAAATGCATGTTATAGACCTCCCTCCTCACCTGTGCTTTAAGAGGACGTATCCTGTAGAAAAGGTCTCTTCTTTAAAAGGATCAAGGGGACAACACCTTAATTGTGGTAGCCACACTCAAAAGGGGAAAGAGAAGATGATGCTGGCCTCTGTGCCAGACAGGACAGCATCCGCTCAGGGTCTAACATTTCAGAGGCTAAGTGTAGAGTTAGTTGTCTACTCAAAGAGCTAATAAATAATGCAATTTGATTTAAAGATTTCAGATCACTCAGGGCATTCAGCAAGCACCAAGAAAACAGAAATCAGTCTGGAGAGACTGAAGACCATTCTGGGAAATATTTGCTGTATAGAATGGTTGTAAAGTACACAGGAAAGAAATGGAATAAAATGAGGATCAGCAATAAGAACATTGACTTAGTGTGTGGACATAGGAATACTCTGTGTTTTTCTTAACCAGATATTCCATCCCTTCCCACCATTAGACTTGATTGCCATGAGGCAGTACTTGCAGATTGTTCAGACAATCCAAACATTATGAAAAACAGTGATGCCTTACCTTGCAAGAGAAAATTTTCAGTTCCTCCTTTTCCATTGCCTTTATCACCATGATAAGGCCATGTAGTTCCTTCAGATGAGCTTACACTGTGTTTTCTTTTATTGCTGCTAAAGCCCTCATCAGCTCCCTTAGGTTTTTAACCAGGCTCCACACTGCACTCCTCTGCTCGTATGAAATACAGCTGCCAAAATAGCCATGTCTTGATATGCCAGTCCTGCTTCTGTTCTGAAGCTCTATCTCATTCTCCTGTTTCCTACTACATCAGAGTCAGCCTTTATGTTTTTGCCATTGTACTCACCTTGGAACACGTCCATCTTTATTCATTTAGCTGCTGTGGTAGCTTTCACCTTTCAAGTTCCCTCTAGGTTGCCCTTTAATGCTACAATAGGCTCCTCAAGTTGATCTTGCTATTAACAACTATGGAAAGAAAAGTAAAACAAGACCAAAAAAGAAAGAAAGCACTCTTTTATGAATTCACTAGCAAATAAGATGGCTGATACATATCTACTTTAAGCTTTCTAAAGCCATTGAGACCTGCATACTTAAATGCATGATCTTACTTCTGCTATTTTTGTCTTATCATTCTTGTCCTCCTTTGCTGGCATCATTTACTGTATCTTGGCTCAGGCAAAATATTTCTTGTGGCAAATTTTTCACCTGTAAGAGAATGTTCATAATACAAACTCAAATTTTTGTTTTGATGGAGCCCTCCAGGAACTTGACATAAGATATGTTATTACTGTAATATTTTAGAAACTACAACAAAGTGTTACATCAACCAGTTAAACTACATATTTTTAAAGAAGTAGGTTCTGTGGTCATATAGTTTTGCAAAATATTTAAAAAGTTTGAGCCACCTGATGACCCAAATCAACTCAGTTGTGAGATAGTCTCCGTCCATCATCTATTACATAAGCAAAACATCACTCCTAACGCAAAAGTGTAAAGCAAATTCCACTGAATAATAAAATGTATTGTATAAAAAAAAGTACATCAGATTTTCAATTTGAGAAAAACTGACAATTTTTATGGTGATATATATCATAGATTAGAACCATCAGGAAATGACAACTTCCATTTGCAGTTTAACTTTACTATTTTCCACACGTTTTATAGCACAGCTACCATTTACATGTATTTAAGTATTTCTCAGATAATGTAATACACTCTAACATTATCTTTTCTATTCATAGTAGCTAACATTTTAAAAAAAAGTCTTTAAAACAACAGCAAGGAAAAAATTTAAAAGCTGAAAACCCAGTTTTGCAGATGCAAGAACCTTACATCTAATTATTCCATTTATGATCTCTAAGAGCATTGAGCTTGCTCACTCAGTCCCCAAGCTCACATTTGCAGAAGGAAATTCAAAAACAGCTGAACAAATGCATATGTTAAGCAACCTGACCTTGACTCTGTACTCTGTACATTATGGTAGTGATTTCTTTGTAAACTGTTGTTTCAGCTGAGTTAATGAGTACAATTCCTAGACAAGATCCGACTGAGAGCTCGGGAGAATGCAGGTGACTCAGAGCTAATGTGATATCAGATGGAGCAAAAAAAAGAACAAAGACACACACTCACTTTTGATTTCCCTGAGGGGGTAAACAGAAACACTGAAAAAAAAAGTCTATTGGAGGAGAGGGAGTGGGAAAAAATGCCTTTGGTAAGTGTAGGGAGTTAAAAGATTTTGTGCTGCTATTCATTTTCAATATTTTGTGTAAGAAACTGCCCAGAGCATCCAGGAGAGCCTCTCACTGGGAAATCTCACTGTAGCAAGTAGCTGCTAATTCCTTTTTAAATTAGTATGTATTCCTGAAGTACAACTTTGGCCTTTTAAGCACACACCTAATGAATGCTTTAAGCCAAGTGTTCTTCAGCTGCTTGAAGGTAAGGGCGTGCAGCATGGTGGTTATCCCCTGCAGCTGTACTCCAAAGCTTGCTGTGTGTTTGGCGCAGGCCTAGCTGTATCCTTAGCACACCAGACAGTCTTAATGCAAGCCACAACACTCAGTTGAAATCTTTGCCCTACACACCAGCAAGCTGGGAATATTCAAAAGGCTTTGACCCAGCTTTGAAGGAGAATTTGGCATACTCCAGAGAAAACCAGAGGCTAATCAAGAGGCATTTTACTGAGAAAGTCAATGACAGTGAACTAAGAGAAATCTTTTAGTGTATGAACCAGATAAAAATCAAATTATTTTTTCACATTTAAAAAGCAATAAACTCTTGTCTTTAAGTCTGAAAATACCTAAACTACAATTGAAATATTTAATGGGTTTGAAATAGCTAGGAGAGGGGGGAAAAGGCTATGAGTACTAAATAAGAAACCTCATGTTTTGCATGTTTGGTTGTTTATCTTTGAGGTCAGACTGGAGGGGTGTGACAAACACATGGGAAATTTGGACAGAAGGAATGCAAAAAAGAATCAACATATTGTGCCTTTTTGATATTCTAATTGCATTTCTTCCTTCTGTTTCTTCAAATCACATCTGACACTTATATAGTTAGATTAATCTGATAGATTGCAAATGTATTCCAGGGTTGTAAATGTATTTGACACATTAAAAATATAATCATATTGGTTTAAAATATCTGCATCTTTTCCTTCTAAGGGCATTGCAAATCTTTTTACCTGTAAGTTATAAATAGTGGGGAGATTTAGTTTGCACTCCTACTTTGCTCAAAACATTATTTAACATACTTACTACATGGTTTAGATCTGTCATTTTCACTTGTCATGCCCAATGGCTGTGATGTCCATAGCTGTCATTCAATAATATGAAATTGTACTTTTTGTATCCCTGTATTATTTTCTGTGAATTTAAGACCAGTCATACTGACAAATGTTCAATTCTTTTCAAGCCTGATAGAAGACAATATGATTCTGTCCTGAAAAGACTGCTTTCCTTCATCACACTAAAACTTATTTATAGTTCTGCAAGTTACTAATACCATTTTCTAAAACTTATTTATAGTTATGCAAGTTACTAATGCCATTTTAAATTACAAAGATTAAATTATCATTTAAAATAGTAAACAAATAAGTAAATAACTAAACAGCAATCTTTTTTCCGTATTTTCTAATGATTTTACTGTGTTATTTTCTTGACCACAATGCTTTCATAAACCATTTTTGGATCTGTATTTATTGTGGACAGATTTTATTTTCTGTTGGGTTTTTTCTGTTTGTTTGATTCATTTTGTGTTTGTAATGGCATGACAGAGCTTATATCCTGGGCTGGTGCTCGTAGTTTTCAAATAAAAAGCTTTTCCCAGTCTGCAACATCCTAGGTAGTGACACTGCCCTTGAGATCTTTGTTTTGAAAGAAGGTAGAGAAGACATATACAGACAAGAGTTCTATATACACTGTACAGCACCCTGTTTATAACAGTCCAGGATCTATAGTTCAACTTAGTCTACAGACAAGGTATAGAATGTTTCTGATGTCATTGCCTTTTACACAACTGTTCATGAGAATAGATCTATGCAAATTCCACAGAGCAGGAATAAATGTAGATAGGAAAGTATTCTAATCCCCTGGCTTTTTTATTTTGTTACATATTTTGTGTGAAAGCATTAGAATTTTCTCCACACAAGATAAAATGTTTTTTTATAACCAGAAAGGATACCTGCACCCTCTCCTAGTTTATGCTGACAAATAAATCAGGTGGGAAGTTCCACTTGCTCATCTGCATCAGATATTTAATGAAGTTGAAGACCTTTGTCAGTACACCCCAATCCAAAGTAATAATTCACGAAGTAAGGCCAATAATGATAAGAAAATATTTTCATTTAAAAGAGCAATAACCTCTTTCTATTGAACTATGTAGGAAAGTTTTAAAGATATTTGTTTGCAATTACTTGTTGATTCAAAATAGCAGTAATTGTTCATCACAAATATTACTCTGTAATTTCTCTGAACAATTTATCAACATCAATTTGCATTTGGCACATATACAGCCTTTTTCTTGTAACTACCGCTTGATATGGTAACTACTTTGCTTAATATTCTGTCTGGGGTACCCAGATTCAGTAGCTGTGTAGGCCAGACCTGTGCTTCAGGAACCTACAAAACTAATTTCTCTGTTGCCCACAAATGCATTCACCAGCTCGATCAGAAGCAGAAAGTTGTGGGGTTTTTCCATTCTCCAGGACCTGCATGCTAAGCCTGCAGACAATAAGTTCTGTGCTGATTTCGAGGGTTTTAAACTATTAAATTTTGGTAAATATATTTTATCTGGAAGATTCTTTAGTCATCCTTCTGTGGAACTGGCAGGTACAGGCAATGGGGGTAGACTTGAACATCATTGCTCTCCACTGCTTCTGAGAGTAATTTGGGCATTAATTACATTTAAGAGACATGAGAAGGACTTTACATTTGTTGCTTAATACATTTCAGTCAGGGTAGTTATTGGATACAGAGCTATAAAAAGTAAAGATTTTTGTATGATAAAATAGCTGGGCAAAAATATCAGTGCTTGGTAATAGCAAAAGAATATTAATCATTC
This sequence comes from Corvus kubaryi, assembly GCF_017639235.1. Taxonomy (NCBI): domain Eukaryota; kingdom Metazoa; phylum Chordata; class Aves; order Passeriformes; family Corvidae; genus Corvus; species Corvus kubaryi. The sequence goes on from NW_024582091.1 coordinate 19,375,420, forward strand.
ATCATACTCTGCAATTCTATCTGTAGTCTCCTGGAAGATATAAATACTAAACAATTAAGGCCCACAACCTCTCAGCAAGTTGAGTCTCATTTCCATTTTATAGAAAACTACAGGCCACAATAATTAAATACTTTGGTTAAGGCCACAGAGTAAGTCTGCTGAAGATGTGCAAATAGATTCAAACTCTGCTGATTCCCATTTTGGTTTTTTAACCGAAGAACAGGTTTTTTTCTGCAACATTTCTCTCACTCATTATACATCTCTTGCATAGTTTAAATTAGCAGCATCATTAAGAAGTGAAGTTAATTACCTTCTCTCCTTTTTAAAACTGTTTGCTGATTTCTATATTGAATAGATTCAAGCAGGTTTTCTCATGCGTTTATAATGGTAAAATATCTAAACACAAATCTGAAAATAATCATGCTGCTTCTCCATGTTTTCATGGTATAAACAGCCAATAACACCCACAGCAACCTTATTAAGACAAAGATTAGCAAATATAGGGGTTTAATTGGTTTCTGTTTTCAAACATGTCAAAGCCCTAAAAGACTAGCATTTACACTCTCCTTCTTTATTTCTTCTTTATAGGCAAACCTGTTGTTATGAAAATTAATTCACTGTTTGAACCAACAAAACTTCTCATTTTTCTAGTGAAATGGGAGGGTAGTTTTTCACAGTATGTTATCAACCAATTTCTAAACTCTCATTTTCAAAAGCAAGTACAAGGCATAGAAAGGGCAAAATTTGAAGGTAGGAATGTTAATTTCTTAATATAATACCCAGAAACTTTAGTAAATTCCCCCTGGTGTATTATTTGAATTTTTAGGTTCTGACATAAAAGTAAAACATTTGACCTATGGGCACTTATGCAAATATTTCATATAGAGCCTAGAAAGTCAAACTCTCATTGAAGAGGACTTACACAACTACTTCATGTTCTTAAGTTCAAATGTTTAGGCACCTGTGGGACATTCTACCCTCTCAGCTTCCGTGTAGGCTTTCTGTCTCTAGAGACCTCTTCATCCAAATTGTCAGTGAAGTCTTGAGCATAAAAGTCCACTTATTGGCTTCTTGGCTCTGAGGAAACCACAGACCTTTCTACTGTGACTGAGCTACCAAAAGCCCAGGGACATCTCATTACCCTCCTAGGATTGTCAAAACAAAATGTGTTTTCCCTACAGTATGTCTAACCCCCTCATAATTTTTGGAGCATGACTGAACTTCGCATAAGTCAGCATGGAGAGGGAGAGGAAGGATATCTAATTGACATGTAGCTGACTTATGATGTCACAAGACATCCTTAAAATGTGTTTTGTTTCATTTTAAAACAGATATTTACCCCTTCTGCAGTCTGTCACATGAAGCTGCTGTATTCTAGGATGCATCACAGATGGAAGATCTTGTCTCCACAACAACAATGTTCTGGTGAGAATCACATTCTGTTACAGTAGTCAAGTATTTAAGTCTCACCTGTGATGCACAAAGACCTTAATTTCTGAATTCCTGCTTGCAGCTTAGTTGTTAGGTTTCTTCCCTGGAAGATAAAAGCCCAAATCAAACACAGAAGGTATTTGGATTTGATTCTCCTATTTTCTAGAACGGCATTTAAGATATGCTCCTTACATTCCCCACCTGCCAATCCAGAATGAACTGACCCTACTTCATCCACTTGCCTCCAAAAGAGGATTAATAACTCTATATCCCTAGAGGAAATAAGAAATAAGCATCTAGTCTCCCTACAAGACAGTTATTTCGTGAATTACTTACTGAGTAGTCTCTCTCCTCTAATATGAAAGTAGATTATACAACCAATTTACAAAATATGCCTAAATTTTGGAAGATTGAAGTCCCAATATAAAATGTCTAGGTTGGTTTTGAAAACAGTGATGGATTTCTAATGCATATGGATGTCAGGTGCTTTTAAAAACTGTAGCCTTAGTCCTTCCACAAATAGGATGCTAGTGCATTTCACCAAGCTTACTGTTTTGATGTGGGACTTTGTAGAATTCTGCAACACATAGCTAGAGCTGAAATTACACTTGTTCTCAAAACCATTAGTATGTACTAAACAAGGAATTTAATGTGGCCATCATCATTAGACTCACATAGTAAGAGTTAACAAATCTTTTCGGCGTAAAAGAGTTAATTTCATTAAGACTCTTTATATTTAATAAATTGCTAGTCAAAAATTAAGTGATTTATTTATATTCCATGTAAAACAGTTATAAAATACTATGCAAAACATCGTTATAAAATACTGTGTAAGAAGCTTTAAAAAGCTAATTTTATATATGTCTTTGCAGAGAAATGGAAGCACTTGCTGACCCTTAATATTTAATCTTCTCATTGTCACAACATCTTTTTTTTAACTTTTTTTTTAGCTCCCACAGAGAAGAGATTCTGAAAGAAAATAGAAATGAGTATTCATTTATCCTTATTATCCTTATAACTAAGTTTATAAAACAATATTGTGAGCTTACTATGAGCATATTAAAGTTATGATACAGAAAAAAATAATTACCTGTGATCACTGCTATAACTCATTTGTCATTAAAAAGATAGCTCTGAATTGGAAAATGTGTTTTGGGGGAATAATTTGAAGTAGCTGACAGAAGAAAACTGAAAAAGGAATTTGGGGTAACTTTTGCCTCAGAGATAGTGGGGTCCACCACAACCAAAAACTTTTATACCTTTAAACACTTAAATCTTCTCAAAAATAACATTTGTTAATGAATTTTAATAGCAACATGCTACAATGGCATAACTACACTGATAGTGCAGTAAGAAGTTACCATGGGACAGAACTCCATAAATACATTTTTTCTTTTTTCTAACATGTAACTGCTGCAGTCTACTTCTTCTTATTGATTTCTTTGGGTTTAGATCCATGCCAGCTAAAAAAGCATTTGAAATATCTCTGAAAGTAATGAATAGATGAACAGAGAATGCTAATTCTACTTTACTACTAAGTCTTTAAACATACAGTATACAAAGGGAGAGAAAATATAAAAATAATACCTGTACTGCACATCAGCTTGGGGCATATTTGCCTAGTCTGCTTTTCCTCTGTGCCCATCAGTTTTATCCTTCTTCATGTCATCTTGAGACTAAAAACTGCTTTGTCCAGGCTTTGAAGTCATACTAGAATAGAAATTGCATTTTCTCAACTTAAAAAACTTGGTGTCAATAAAAGAAAGTGCATGACAATCTTTCAAACAGGAAAGCCTTTACACACAAGACCCATGTAGTATTATTATTACCTGTACATGCCTCCTGTGAGCAAAGTTCTGACCCCATTGCCCTTTTGTGCAAAGTAATAGAAGTGCCAATGAATTGTGATTCATAAGGACTGTTACAATATCTATGCTGTATAAGTTCTTTGCTGCATAGTGGATCTGGCCACACTCAAGAAGTGAGCCAGCTCTGCCCTGTGTTGTTTTTCAGGGCATCAGTGCAGTCAGCCCACCCAAAGCCATGCTGAAATGTTGGGTACATCAGCTCAGGTAAATTACAGCTGGTGCTCACATGGTATCTGAACTAAAATGATTTATTTTGGTCTTACTTGGAAAGCAAACACATTGCAGCTATAATCAGGGGATCCGGATTTGCAGAGATGCAAATCAGAGTTTCTTCTGCAATTACTATAACTCCTTTGTGCACTTGACATGACACTGAGATTAGGAGGTAATCTGATAGATCACTTTTTGATTTTTGCTTTTCCAGTCTGCTGAATCTCATCTGTGCTGATTTGCAAGCCCAAAGGTGTCACAGATCACAATTACTCACCTAACAGAGGTTTCAGTCAGTACAAGAGAAACAGTTACACAATATTAGTTACATGATAATTTCTGTGCTTACTTTCAGAATGCTGTACAAAGAGGTTGAGTCTCTTTAACTCCATTTTATGTTTGAGGAAACTAAATCAAGGCATAAGATCTGACTTGCCAGCGTCCCCCATCAGTTCTTTCAACATTCAAGCAGACCAGGTAAAATGTCATCAACACTCAAACTTATAATAGGATACTCTCATTTCTAATTTCTGTCAGAAGTGCCATCACAGCTTCTCTTTTATGGTAGCCTAAAGTACAGTTGTATATGTAAAATAATTAAATGATATTTTAAAAGCATAAAGAAGTTTACACTGAAATAAACCTCTTGATTTTGGTGTAGAGGGAGATTTTATTTATGTAACAAATATTACATTTACAGCAAAATTTAATACAGACCAGTCATTATGCTTCCCTGTTTTCTTAAAAAAACAGGTTTGTTTACAGGTAATGTAAACATATATATACTATATATGTATACTATATATACTATACCAGCATTTCCAAACCCAGGCTGTAGCAGTCAGCAATTCTTTGGGAGCAATGCTAAAAACTGATACCTTGATTAAGTAGTAAGAAAGAACTGTGGAAGAGACTAAAATGTGAATGGGGACTCCATGTGCATTTGGGAAGACTTGCTGCAGATCAATGTCCCATTCAGAACAGACAGTTTTGACAGTTCAGGAGGAGGTTTTTGCCCAAGAACAGATTCTAGATCTGAGAGCTCTGTAAGGATCCTAATTTCTTTTTTCTTTTTTTTAATAAGAGAATAAAGAAAAAGACACTTTTAGCTATTTAGAGCATAAGTAGTTCTGAAACTTTAACATCTTTCCCCAGAAGAATATAAGTTCCACATATTTTTACAGTTGCACAAAATAAACATATTCTTCATATTTCTTCACATTTTAGGAGTGAGGACAGCAGTTTAAGAGAGGCTGACAAACCCCAGTCATTGCTTTCTTCACCAAATGTGCAAACAGCAATGTGTATACCATTCCTGGGAAAAGGAAGAAGGAGTTTTTGTTTTACCAGTGTTCTCACTGGTAGAGAAGTCAACAGAGGATAGGAGTCTAAAATTCATGGATCATTTTAGGAGAAAAACAAAAAAATAAAAATGTGAAGAAAATACTTCACCACACATGCTAAATAACATAGCCTTAACGTGCAGTAAAACAGGACAGGAGCATCTAATCAATGGAAAATTTCTCTGAATTAGAGAGAAGTGTTACTTATTCTGTAACAGTAATAGACCTGTTCAGACCATATTCATTCTACACCTCTGATGAGTTCCAAATCACAGAGAGTATCACTCAAGTATTTTTCCGCTCTGGGTCTACTCAATTGTTAAACCAGTTCCTAACGAAGCATTGCAGCCAAGTGTATCCAGCGCAAGTTTTGCTCCAGACACAAAATAGTCTGCAGTCATGGTCCAGACTCATGGGGCATCAAAAGAAGGGAAAAAAAAACGGTAAGAAAGAGCATTTTTTCGAAACTATTTCAAACCTTCCACATTAAGAGTTCTCTGCAGTGAGTTCTTTATACTCTATTGGAAATAGCAGTGAAACTCAGGAGCTGCTTTCTACAGTCTCATAATAGGATTTTTTTCAATCAGTACTGTATTTTTTCATTTTAGTTTTTGGGGTAGAACACATTGCTTTTTCAAGCTTTGCAGCACAGCTGTGATTCCTAGAAATGTATCTCCTTTGGAAAATGGAAGCTTTGTGTATTCACAGGGCTGCAGAACCCAGGAACCTCAGGCTTCCTGGATTTAGGTTTACCATGAAATTGAATCAAAAACAATGGTGAAAACATTTTCAATAAGTCTATGGTGTGGGAATTTTTTTGTGTATGAATTAATATGTATCTATGGAAGCATACAGGAAAGATACTAAAAGGCATTAATTATATTGGTTTTGCTCTTTCTTTACCATCCTTCAATGTTGTAGGGTCCCAGGAGTGAGATGCACTGAAGTCTGGCAATTCTCATTCATATTTAACTGTTCCTCAATATCTGTCTAAGCCAGAGCAGTTCATAGGTATAGTTTCCTGCCACGTCTAGTTGTTCATATCTATGTTCTGTAGAGGGGCTGGGAAGCTGAACAAGCTAGGATTATTTAAAGATGTTATTCAGCTGCTTGATTGCAATAATGCTGCTTCCCTCATCACAGACATTTTGATTGGAAATCTGCAGTGAGAGTCACAAAGGACAATGTTCATGTAATTAGGATGCTAAAATGACAGTGACAGAATGTTCGTTGAGCTGTGGGAATGACATTTAAATAGTGGGTTTCATACTCTGTATTTACCACGGAAATACACCTTCAGACTTATGATGCGCGATAACAAACGTCTGCCACCCTTATTACAGAGAAAGTGGGGCTTATTATTCAGGGAGTAACAACAGCTTTCAAAGCAAAAGGCAAAGTGCTGGTCAATGAAGACCAGGAATGTCATATTTGTTCTTCCCCTGTCTTTTTGCCCTAGGGAAAAAGTCTCTGTTACCCTATCCCAAGACTCTGTTTGGAATTATTCTCCATAGGAGATGTTTCCATTAAAGTTAAAAGGGAGAGGGCTAAGAATTGCATTCACTGTATCATTTATTTATTAAGCTTCCCTTTCTTTGCTTTATCTAAGTGATTTTTCTCCTTGGCAGCTACAGAAGGAATTACTTTAGTGTGTTGTACTCAGTTTGATAATAGTTATATTCTATATCATTCTGTGGTTTCACTATGCTTCTTTTTGTGGCATCATAACTTGACCAGTTTGGAGTATAGACATCTTGATAGTTTAGTGGTCATATTTATACTGTGGCCAACCAAAAGGGATTGTTTGAGAACAGTGATTCCCAATTACATACCCATATTGAAAGTTTACAAATATATATATGAACATATTAAAAGTGAGGTCCAGTATCGAACCTCACTAAAGATCACAACAGGAGCAGGTAGATGTTGGGCCAGATCCAGGCTCTGGATCATGCTGAGGAACATGGGAAAAAGCAGCTTGATTCAGAGCATCTTTGTGGTCACAGTGCTGTCACCTGCAGCCAGAGTCCTCCAGAAGATCTGTGAGAAATATGAGGAAACTGGGTTTGGGAGCAGACAGAGCTGATCACAGTCAGAAGAACATAATGCCTCTTACTCCAAATGAGTTATTTGCATGGCAATATATACAAAGTCTACAATCACAGGTCCAGAAAGTGTATGCAAAATAAAGTGCTATAACCAAATTAATGGGATTAGCTCATTAGCTGGATAACGATTACACCTGAGAATGTCAGTGATTAGATCCTGCAGTCATTTTTAATTTGGAGTGTCTGCTGCTGGGGTAATGAGGTCTAACTCTAGTAATGAATGAGTAGAGTGAGGCTGGTACAAAATGCATGAAAGATTAAGAGCCTACATGAAATATCAGGGATGTAATGCACCCTGCACCATTACTCCATGAAAGTAACAGTAGCACCCTTGGTGTAGACACTGGTAGGCATGGAAATTAATTCTGTGTAGTAAATAACATAGCAAAGGCATGATTCTTCAATTCTGATTCAATAATACAGAATAAATAGCACAATAGGACATACATATAATATGTCTTCAACAGAAAAATAACTATCAAGAAACTGCCTCTCTTCTGCCACCTTTACTGTGGGTGAGTCTGGAGATCCTGTCTCTCCTGCATACTCTCGAAGTCTTAAGGCTTCCAGTTCTTTAGCATTCCTTGTCTGACCACTGATAATCTTTCCCCTTTCTCAGAGGAACAGTACACAAAGAAAAAAAAATGCAATGCTTCCAAGTCCTTTTCTCTCAGTCTTCTCATAGGTCTTTATTCCACTAATTTCCATGTATGAAATAATTGTGGGATTAACATGCTGGGCCCTATAAAGAATGCTCAAATTTCTGCTGATGTAACTTAAAATATGTAAATGCACAGTAAATAATAAACTCTAAATGATGACAAAGGATAGGAAAAGAGGTATTGGCAGTGTTATTTGGATAGTTCAGTTAAATGGTTTGTATGTTGCTGGAGCTGAAAGATTTCCCTAGTTTTTTCTAATTCTGAGAAATCAAAAGGGTCTGACATTGCCCCAAAAAGAAAAGGAGTAAAGATGAAAACAGGATCAGAAGAATGATGAAAAGGGAACAGTAGAAGGGAAAAAATAAGAGAGAGGCAGTTAAGAGAGTGGATCAATCTGTTGGCAGAACCATGATGTCTGAGGTTACAGCCATAAGGAGACTCAGAAGCATTGTACGTGTGCATGTTCAGGAACAAGCTCTTTAAGGCAGCTCCTTTGAGGTGCCCTTACCTGAAAGCTTAGGGGACACTGGGAAGCTTAGGGGACACTGGTACTCCTGTGGGTGCTTGCTGCTAGAGCGACAGTTGCTGGATTGTCTCCTGATAGAAACTACTGATTACTCAGGCTATGTCTGTATCAAGGTGAGATACATTTCTTCCCCCCTTACTTTCCTTTAGAAGGTAATTCAGTAGTACAGCTCATGAGAAGGATGTGATGCTGTTGTCATATCCCATTCTGACAGCATGTGACAGTGTATATCTCTCTCTGCCAGGCTTGACAGCAGAAGAAATCTTCCAGCCACTAAGGGAACCATGAATTGATAGCTGGGATGACTTTTTGTCCTCTGCAAATTTTTGTGACATTGAGATGCTCCCTTTTTGTTCAGGGCAAAATTGAAATCTTTCAAACAAATCTGTCCCTAATGAGGTCCACTGACATTAAAGTAGCTTTGGGCCTCCCTGAAAATTTGTTTAAAATATGACAAAAAAACATCCCTGAGAAAATGTTAACAAACTCAACATTCTCAAGGTAGATTTTTGTCTTGACAAACTGATAATGGAAAAAAATTTAACATTTTTTGATCAAGTCTCTTTGAACTTTCATAGATCATAACATAGTTTTATGCACAATGCATCAAAATGCAAAATCATTTGAGAATCAGTTTATTAAGAGAGAAGAGGAAGCAAAAGACACAATTCGTCTTGTCCAATGAAAATAAGAATGTCATTTCCACCATAGTTTATAGCTTCTGTCCAGTAAATCTGAGTTTTCCCTCCACTAGCAGAGAACAGGTTATCACTGAAGGATTTTGGAAAAGGAATAAAAAAATTTGCTCTTCATTTCAAACAATTATAGCAGTGGAAATGTTTCTATTGTTCTTAAATTTTGTAAATCAATCCATTCCAAAGATAAATTCTGTGCCACGTTTGCCTGCATGCTATCCTTTTTATCTAATTTTCCTTATATGTGGCAGTTAAATAAAACAGTGGTGTAAAATCCCAAAGGGAAAATAAATCCAGCTAGAATAATCATATTATCAACACATCAGCACTGCAAAACTCTGTCTTGCTTCCTTGCACAAAATGACAATTTAAAGTATCTTTCCAGAAGTCTCCTGGAGATTATCGTATTTTCTTCTCTATTTAGGATTAAAAAAAAATCTTAGACAACCTATTTGAAGTCTCCTAGTGAAATACTTACAGTTCAGTTCAGCATTATATGCCAGTTTCAGAGAGGCTGGAGTGTAATTTATTTCATTTTACTTTCATCAGCAAGTCAAGTTCATCCATCCAAAACCAGTTTCTCTGGATGCACACATTTCATTTGTTATCATTTTGAGTAGCACGGAGTGCAGTCAAATTCCAATATCTGTCAATTGCACACAAGTACTGTTAAGTAATCTTTTACTTTCTATTTAAATTCTTACACCATGAACATTGAATAAATGCTTGCTTGGCATTCAAACAAACAGCTTAAAGCAGAAAAACTGCCTTTAAACTGTAAGGAATTTTCTAACTATTTGATGAGAATCTAAAAACTCTATTTTCCAGTTAATATTAAATTACTTGGAAACTATAAAAAAGTATTCTGCACATGTAGTTACACCTCTAAAAATCCAGAGTAACTCAATTTTTAAAAATACTCCTCTGATCTTCATAGTCTTTGTCTTCATTTGTTGTACCAAATTATACTCACATTTTAATCTTTCCTTTTGGCATTGCAGAACAAAATTTCAGAACAATAAATAACAAAACCAGATGCTAAGGTGTTGAACATGACCTAGGAACCTAAATAACTGAGAAAATAAAACAGAAGATATGTTGAAAAAAGCCTTAAAACGGCTTCATTATAACATGTTCCTAGAATTTTTTATTATTTTTTTAAACATGCTCATAAATCTTAGACATCTGTATTGGCAACTAAAATTAATCCACTAGAAATAGCTGGTTGAAAACACTTATGTTTGTCTTATTCATAACTCAAAACCTTAATGAACAGAAGACTTGAAAGAAACTGACTGGTAATAAAAAAGAAGTTGATAATAATTGCTGACACTGAAAATGCAAAAAGGGACAGAATATGAATGAAATCTAAATTGGAATTTAAGAATCATTTCTCTCTAAAGCTTTCTATTCATATCAGCTATATCAATAAACATACTTGTTTGCTTCATGGGGAGTAAATTCACCCAATTCCCTCATGACATATTTCATCAGAATTCTAGTCTGAGCAACTGCCTTCTCTTCCTTGCAAGACTTTTTCCAGAAATCTAAAGGCATATTTCCCATCTCCAGCTATTTATATAGAGGTTTCATGTATCTTATGCTGTAAATAATCTTGAGGATTGGAGGATTCAGCCTGCTGCTGTGCTTCCTGCTGAAAGAATTGTTTCAGAGCAATGCATTCTTTCATGTCCTCTCGGACAAAAGGGTTAAGGCACATAAGAAAGAAAAATATTTTATTTCTCCTATAACAATAATACCTGTCTCTGCTTTCTGCCTCCTTTTCGCACCCACCCATCCCTGGCTCAGTGCCTCAGTGAATTCAGCACTCTGTTTCCCTCCCTTCTATTTGCCAGGATGGCAGTAGTAGTGACTCCTTTGCCTTCTGCACCCACTGGCTGTCACAGTGCAGCACATCTTGTCAGGACGACACAGCAGTAGCACATCTCATTAGGCCACTGCCTCTGTCCAGGGCCAGCAGCTTGGGCAGTGGTTCCCTAAACATTCATAAGTTCATCATGTGTGTGGGGGTGTGTGTGTGAGTGTGAGCATCCTACACAGGTAGAGATGTATGTGAAGGTATGGATACAAAGAATATAAAGCATAATTATAAAATACATTTCAGGGAATCTAAGTAATTAAGTGTGCTACAAATACCACATATATATTGTGTGTGTACATATATATATATATATAAAAGTATCCATACAAGTATATATTTATATTTATATTTATAAAATGTTGCAGGTGTGAAAATGGAGAAAAAGGTGATTTAATCTTTCCTTAACCATTACTAAAAGGTGATTACATCTTTCCTGAAGTTACAGATTGTGTGTGGCAGTGTATTTGTGTGTATGAGGGAGAGTGTTCATTACCTGTACCTTGTTCCAGCTTTTAGATTCCCTTACATCTGTCTTGCTGTCTCCTGAGTTGCCTTAGGTTTTTTATTTTTCAGTTAACTTTAATCACAAAGGAACAGCTTTTGAGCTCTCTCTTCTTACATGTTGCTGCAATCCACTGAAAGAACAAAACCTTAACCTTACTGAAATTAATAGGTTTTCCAGTGTTTCCTTGAGCAAGATTTCATCTCTGATACTTCTTGTCTTTCAGCAAATCCAGATTTGCTGGTAGAATTTCAACTATAGTTCTGCGAAAGAGTTGTGGCTTTTCTTATTTTAAAGATCAAGGGGTCATTGACTTTAATCTGATTAAATCTTCCATTTCCCTGTACTAATTTACCTCAATAAAGAAGATTTGGATGTTTTCAGAGATTTGAAACAAAGATACATAAAAAAGATATCTGATCGGAATAAATGTGATATGACTACTTTCTGGTGAAATTTGTTTGAAGTAAAATATTCTGGTTTACAGATTCAACTTTTTTGATGCAAATTTAAGTCATAGTTGTCAAATACTTGCTAAAATTTTCATGATACTGTGAAAGTTACTTTGTCTTTCCTGGGCTTGATTTCCACCCCTCTTCTACTCTTCATAAAGCAGTTTCAGTAATAATTTTCTGATTGTGCTGTGATTAAAACTTTATGCTTGCAAAATTCCAAAAGATTCTTAAGGGAAGGCATTTCAACAGTGAAAGTCTTGTTATTACTATAGCTGAATTTATTTTGCTTCTATGATACTCTTAATTGGTAGATTTGAAAGTATTTTATTAAAGGAAAGTAGTCTCACACTATAGGTATCTATGAGACAGAAAGTGATTAGTGCCTAACTCAAATTAAATTCTACTCAACTAAACTTGGGTTAAACTGATAAAAGAGCCAGGAAGTTCTCCTACCACTTTGTTCTATGTCCTATTTATTAGACTTCTCAGGGCACCAGCAGGCTCTAATTGCCTTGGTAAAATAATGCTGTCCTTCAGCAGACCAATGTGCTTGTCAGTGAGATAAAGATTCCCTAACATTATTATTATTGCTTTTGATTAAACTTACTTTACGAGGGCTTACAATAGACATGTATTCTAGCAGAAATTCCATTTAATTTGGCTGGGAAGAAGTCTTTGTGGTAATTTAACATTCGTTTTATGTGACATTTGACCAAAACTGACCACAGAGATCAAAGGCTGCCCTCAACAACCACCACGTGCTGAGCATTAGCAGGTCTGGTTGTTAGCCCAAAAGTTTCTTTAGGGTGCCTGGAACACCCACCTAGTGCAGACAATCTGTTGGGCACCACAAACAGTGAAAAAGGCTGCCCAGGACAAGACGGATGTGTCTTCCTCCATCCTTCACCAGGACACATCAGTGCTCTAAAGGAATGGGTCCTTCTTGGGGTTCAGAGCTGGGAATCCTCCCTTGAGAGCAGGGATCTAGTCCCCTTCTTTTATGAAGAAGTTAGAAAGTTACACCTTCTGGAACACAGCCGGAAAATTATTCATCCAAAATAAAGACCAGTATTTGTGGTCTTTCCACCAAAGGAGATTTAAATTGCCTCTTCCACCTTCTCTTTACAGGGTTGTAAACTGCCTGGGAAAGGAAGCTGTCTCTACCTTCTACTGCTGGATATATGCCCCTGGGCATAAACCATTGGGGAGTCAATAGGCAGGAGACAGGAAGAGGTCAAAAGAAAATAGTATTGTCTTGATTAGCAACTAGGCCTCCAATGAGGAGAAAAGGATTGCTCATGTCTATTTCTAAAGCTCTTCACACATTGTAAAATTGGCAGACATTGTTGTCCAGGAGCTAGGAAATCTTTAAAGAAATTGAAATATCTAGGTCTGAGTCACTTCAGGCTGAAAAAAGATTCATATCTAATAGGTCATAGCTTCAATTGCTGCATAAAGGGACTTCATCTTATGCCTGTTTCCTTTAAATTCAAGCAAACAAAAAGCAGCTGTTACCAGTGCATTTAAGATGGAGTCTGCTCTTGTAGGCACATCTATATCCTTAGGGCTGAGAGCTGGGGTAATAGCTAGTTTATCGATTTCGAATGGCCCTTCCTCATGAAGAATGAGCCCCTTCTGGGGATGTGCTGGCACCAGGCAGCTAAGAGCACAAAAGTCTGAAAGGCAGAGGGTCAGAGAGAGTTTAATCATGACCAGTACTAAAAGACAAATGGTTTCAGGGTTGCAGATACCAACATGTCCGCTGATCCCTACTAGTAGATCCTGTTTCTGGTTTGGGGCCTCTTAGGACTTGGGATAGCCTAATCAACCAGGGATTTAGGTTCCTCTTAACATTTTTGTCATCAAATTAGTCCTACCCACATTTGCTAAACTGTATTAGCTGCATGGATTCACAGTCTGTTTGAAAAGGCAATGGCCTGCCATCACTTTTTTTTGCACCAATGTCCTTAATGCAAAGGAATACCGAATTAAGTGCTGCTGACCTCATACTAGACCCCTTTTTTTAATCTTTTACAGTTTATTTTCCTTGCTCTCTTTCTTTCTTTCTTTCTCTCTGTGTTTCCTCCTACCTATCTCTGCAGACTTTCTTTAGAAAGTTACTTTCGGAGTAAGATTGCTATATAAAGCCTTTCATTGTAGGAAAGGCTTTCCACTTTTTCAATGCCTAGTTTTAATAGGCAGTAAAGTTGTACCAGAGAAAGACTATGGGCTGCAAACCTTAAGACGGAAAAAAGACCACTTGGCAAATTCCATTTCTAAGATACAGTAAATAATTTTACCTTGAATTGTTACTGTAGTGGCAAAAATTTCATTAATTCATTATGGAATTTTTTTCTCTATTAAGAGTAGAATAATGTATGCCACTAAAATCCAGTAATTGAACATTAAAATCAAGTGCAAATTGGACATTAGAATGAAACTTAGACTGCAATTATTTAACTTCTCTTTTTAACCAGGTTAAAAGGAAGACAATAAGCTAAGAAATAGCATATAGCTTGAGCCTTTTCAAAAGAAGTATGATCTCTGGACTAACTGCTGGTCTGTTTTTTACAATGTATTGTCAGCAGCCTGTGCAGAATATTCTTCATTCCCGTGTGCTAACCTTGAGTTGCTCTCAAAGGCATCAGGGTATGTGTTAACCTGGACAGTAAGTAGTAAAAAGAAAACATCACCTTAGAACATGTTGGTGTTTGTAGCTACTGGAGGATTTTTTCAGACCATTGTTCCTTCAACCCATTCCTCTTATGTATTTGCTATTTCTTCACTGAAGGACTTCAGGTTTTTTCTTTTCTACAGAAAAAGTCTCTTCAGTGACTTTGTTAAGCTTTGTATTTCTCAGCTTGTTATACTTGTAGTTCCAGCTGTCTGCTCTTCCTTTTGTTACGCAAAGAGACACTCCAAGAAATTAACGACTGCTTTCTCTCAACTTCAATTTTGTTTTCTCAGAAGAGTGTGCAGTTTGAGAGGTTGAGGGATTGTTAGTTTTTTGTTGTTTTACAATATACACTATCTAAAATAGATATGGTTTTTCAAATATGCTTTCATTCTTGTTATATCATGCTTTAGGCTTTGGGGGATTATGTTTTTGTTTCAATTTGTGTGTGTGCATATGTTTAAACTTCTTATTAGGAAAGTTTCTGAATTTACTTTTTGTGGATCTTGATCTTTCTCTCTGTGTTTGAGTAAAGATGCACTTGGATCAGATCTTAAAAGTCTTCTGTTGTTGTTTTCAGTGTCCAAACTTTATAGAATAGTATAATTTTTATAATGAGTTACTAATCTTGCTCCAGCAAGACAAATATTTCATTCAAGAGTCTTGTTTTATAATCACCTTCTATCTTACACTTACCAGTTTGGGTTTTTTTAAATATTTAGTACTACCAACACAAGTCATCTTGAAAACATAGCTGTTGGTGCACAATGAAAATGATTGGTGCTGGTTTTCCATTCTTCCAATTAGTGCTGGTGTCCTTACACTCACAAGTGCTCTACAATCCATCACATATTTGGATTGCATTTTTCCCAGATGGAAAATAAGCAGCCATTGTTTCTGGCACTCACTATATTACAATACGAAGGATTTGTACTCTCTATACACAGAATCTAACCTGAAGCTTTGAGTCATTGATGGGCTTTTAAGAAAGCTGGGTCAGTGAGGAGTTCTGCTCAAGGCATTTAGACAACAACTAGCAGAACCTGGATGAGGACTCTTGGCCATCCTGAGTCCTGTTGACCAATGCTTAGTTACTTCTTAGCTCAGAATAGTCAAGAAACTCAATGCTGTTGGTTGTATTTGTAAAACAAATGCCCATCCTTCCACTCTGTGAGGGAAAAAAAAAAAAGGCTAATTTGCAAAGAATATGGACATATTTTTTAAATTAGGCCTATAAATTATCACCTCTCTTCTCTGCTTTGACTCTAGTAGTAAATGGCATTCTCCCACTCAGCCACAGAGCAGACTGAAACTGATTTGAGTGCTTCAGTTGCTTTCTTTTCTCTCTAGGGCTGTTGTTGTCTCACTGGCAACTAGTATCCATAGCACAGAAGACATGGCAAATTAAAGCAAGAACACGTACCTGCATCCTAAAAAGCAGTTATACCAGTACAGATCCCAAACCTAGAGGTATAATGAGTCTTTTAAGGAAAAGGTGCTAGGCAAGCAGAGAAGTGAAATGTTAAGTAGAGATCAGATTATGGGGATTTTATGGTATTTCTTAGAGGTCTCTCAGGCTTTCTTTCCTGGCTACAGAGCTATCTCACAAGTTCTGTTGCCACTGGCAAAATCCTCAGATCTATGAAGTTGTAGCTGCAAAAAAAAGGCAGCATTTAATCTCAATTAAATTTTTTTAGCTTGCCTATGCAGCAAGATACAGCAGTGTAACTACTGCACCTAGCCTCTAATCATATCTACACAAACAGCTGGTGGTCAGAGCTCCAAAAGCCTTGCTTTGCCACAGAACTAATATACCCTACTGTAAGTGCTCAATATTATAAGTAGGCATCCTCTGATTTTTCCTGATTCTGATTTATCTTCTTCGCAGGAGGAGGTGTTTTTCCACTATACAAGGGAAATACATATTAGGAAATCAGCCAGAAGCAACTGTGATTTTTTGATGGGGAGTTTAGCTTAGGTGCACAGGAATGCCTATGGTTCTTCTGCCACTTCATGCTCCCTCTCTGTTTGGCTTTGCTCACATCATTTTCACAGCCACTGTGGGTTAATCAGGGCTTTCTGGTGGGCAGGTGGCCATCACAAATACATAGCTTGTGCAGGTATGTTATTCATATTTCAGCTGGCCAGCTGCACTTTTACAAGCCAGTCACAAAGCTGCTGAAGAGCTCTTTCTGCAATTCTGGCAGAATCAGAGAGAACAGCAGTTTGCTGTTCCCAAACCACATGGAAAGAAGGGAGGAAGAGACCACTTGCTTTTGGAGCACTTTTCTTTGATCAGCTTCATTTTGTGCAGAGCCTTTTCAAGGCTTTTGAGAGAGGGATGGACTGGCTTGTGCTGCATAACTAGGACGAGCTTTATATTCAGGAAGATAAAAAGCTCTTTCCTGACAAGACAGATAAAGTTTTCTGCTAAGCTACAGTGGCGAACAACTCCATTTTCTATACCCAGCACAATATGGAAAACCATCATCCCTTTCACAGATTACTGTCGGTCATAAACTAGCTGTGATGAGGACAAGCAAATGTGGAAGTTAAGGTAAAAAAGGTTCTTTCTTTGCATGTTACCAAGGCTGGCAATGCTGCTGAGCTTCTGATCACTTTGCTTGCATTTATTTTCCAGTTGTGCCAAGGGAAGGGATGGAGAATACTCCTGTACCCTCTGAGAAAAACTTAAAAGCTCATTATTAGAAAGCAACACAGCTGCCATGTGGAGTGTCCTGACACTAACTCCAGATTGTCTGGAAAAGTTTCTTGCTGAAAGGACTTTATTTTTTTCATATGTGGCAGTGCTGGTGGATATAGAGTCACTCCCGTATGGACAGCAGTGCTTTAGCCATTTTCCTCTGCTGTTCTGAGAGACTCTGTGTCCCTGGCTAATGTCTTTTGCTGTACAGTTGGATCACAGAAAGAAACCACTGAGCTGTTGCATAAGTAGCTGGACAATGACAGTGTGTGACTGCCGTGGAGAGAAGGAGAGGATAGATGACAATCACAAGGAAGGCTGGGGGCTGCTGAGCCATAGCAGGATGCTGTGCGTCACCTAGAAATTTGGAGAAGGAAGCTGAGAATAGGGTAATAGGGTTTTCTTCAGTAACGGGTCAAGATTCAGATATTCTCAAAAGAAGTAGCAGTACCCCATTGTACTAGCAATTGACAGGAAGATTTAGGTTTAGCCTTTGAAAATAGGGACTGTGTTGTTGCTGTTGTCCACATAGTTTTTTACTTCCCTTCACATTTTCACTCTGTACAGTGTGCCTACTTCATAGTTTGCAGACAACTTTGAAGATGGGGGATGTTTTTACCCATTTATTCAGCAATTCTTTGCAGTTTTAGACTGCCAGTTTGTGTTCTTATTAGGTGCATTTTATGAGAATCTGTGTTTAATATTATGAGCACAAGGCAGGAAGGAATCAAGTGAGGTCAACCTAGCCCAGCCGTAGGACCTGGGGACACAGTCTGATCTCTTATTGCTTAGTGGTGCTTGTGTAACCTGTTCTTACCAGTCTCCAGTGACAGGTTCTGCTCCATCCCCAAGCAATCTATCCTAATGGCTACCTGTCCTTGGGGTGCTCTTAGATCATTTTTCTAAAACTGTTCAAAGTATAAATTACCACAGCTGAATAAAATGATTCCATACTGTTCTCAGAGTGCAAATACACAAAACTGGAATCTGTGGAATTAACAAATAACCCGAAAACAAAGAGGGTGGAGAGGGGAAGAAAAAGAATGTTGTAAACAGTAGAATAAAAATATGCAGTCTGAGATCAGCAGCTCATTCAGCTTTCAGCCTTTTAACTCTGTGCAGCTCTGTTGAGCCTTTTCATACTGGACTGTTTTCAGAAATCTGTGGACAGGCATGGAAATGTGTGGAAGCAAGCCTGTGTTTGGATGGTGGGGGAGAAAAAATCCACTGTTCTGGTTGCAACAGAGGAAGCATAACTGGGAGCAGTGAGAGTTAATTCCAATAAAAAGGAGCAGTCTTCAGTTTCAGAGAGCTAAAAGCAAAAGCACTTGGGGGCATGTCCATACAGCAGTGACTTGGAGATAAGAAGTTACACACTGGCTATCCTGAGGCAATCAGGTTTCCTTTAATACAGCAGGTGAAAAAAGCTCCAGCTAACTGGAAGTGTGCTCTAAGAAAATACAGCTGTTAGCATAAATGCAGATATGCCATGGCCAAGGCAGGTAAAACATGCCAGAGGACAGGGAGAGCAATCTCAAATGAGCCTTCTTTCTAAGAATAACAATTGTTTGCTTGTGATTCCTATCAGTTCCCACTGCATTCAACTGTGTTTTTATAGCCCAGGAGGATCTACCTAGCCTGTCAGCTTCTAAAGGTACCTACCTCTGACACCTGTTTTAACCTCAGTGTCCTTCTGCTCTTCACCCACTCTGATCCCAGGATCGATCCTCAGAGACTATCTTGAGGTTATTAAGTACTTCTGCTTGACAGATTCTGAGACCAGCTGGTGGTGAAGACAAGAGCCCTGAATGGTTAAAAATTCTAAGGTGTGAAAATAAAGTGATTTTTTATTCATTATATTCAGCGTCCACACTTCCAAGAATTTTTGCTCCATCTTTATTTTAAAATACTATCCTTTTCCTTTGGAAAATCTCAGTACTAGACTAGTAGTGAAAGTTATAACTCTGCAAGCACTGATATATTTTGGGCTACTGGCAAAACCTTGAGAAGCTGGAGAAATTGGTGTAAAACTAGGTGTAAAACTATACCAGGGAAATAGGCACTGATATTATTGACCAGAAAGGTTCTATTTTCTCTCCCCTGCAGTATTGCATAATCTTTCTGATGATCCATATCTGTCTCTTCTGGAAATATTAAAAAGTCCCAATTGCAATGAAGATACAATAAAACAGTTTCCATAGAAATCAATTTTATTTCTTAGGGAACATAATGCTTTCAAAAAATAGATATATTTTTGCAAGCCTTGTCTGGTATACTTGGGGTTAAGAGTGCTGATACCCCATTACTATCCCTCTGGTTTTGTTGCTGCTAAATGCAGTTGCTTGCTGATGGAATGCCAAGATTTGCACTTTAAAAGAAGCCTTGCTAAGTTTTATACTGAGAAAAACTGTCTTGTACTGATGAAATACTAGATTTTTGACTTGGGGAAAAAAAGGCACCTAGAAAATACTTGCTACACCACAGCATTCTGAAATGTACTTTATAACAAAACTATCAAAAGTACAGAATTCTTCCAGCTGGCAAAAATCTCAGTAAACACATCTCTTTGACAAAGTTTTCCTTTCAGACTCTGACATGCATGGGGGAGGGAATGCACAGAAAGGAAATTTGTGATTCTGCGGTAGAAGGAAAACCGTGAAAAAGGGTGAACTAAGGTCACTTGCCTGGATGGCTTGTAACAAATGTCTCCTTAGTGTCACCTTAATAATGAGAATTACAGTGGGATGTTAATGGTTATCTTGGGCACAAAAAAGAAGGACATAAATAAATACAGAAAAGACTCCCCATTTTGGAGAATATTATGGAAAAAAATAATCTGTGTATTCTAGTGCACCCTAATCTTTATGTCTCAGCAGTAGAGACAAGCTACTTCTCAAGAAAATCCCTTCCAACCCAAACCATTTTATGACACTTTGCAAATAGTATTTGTCAACAAGTGCTTACACATGCCTTCACTGTACTTACTGCTGCCTGACTGTGCCCAGGACTCAGTCCCAAAAGCCATGAAAGCAGGGTTTGCTGGTCCATTCCATAGGTTCCTCAATCTGCCTTGCGAAGTCCAGAAGCCATTGCTTCTGTTGGCACTTCATCATGAAAAGTTGCTGCTATTGCCAGTATACATCTTAAGAGTTATTACTGGAGTTAACACAAAATGGAATGCAAAAATAGAACTCCATGAAAAAATCCTGTCCAGCTCCTCAGGGTATAGGCAAGTGGTATTTTTAGGAGTCTGCTCAGGTCTTCTGCTTCCTTGCAATGACTTTCATTCAGTTTTTTAATGGGTCTTGCTTTCAGAACCCTTTTCCACCATCCCATTAGCAGTAGTTTCAGAGTGAAACATGCCAGTGATGCCAATAGATCTAACGGATCTCTGCATCTGCATAATGGACAATTAGTTCTCTGAATCCAAAGGATGCAGGACTATAAAGGACTATATGGCCAGGATGTAGCTAGCCTGGATGTAGGCTAGTGTTTTGGTAAAACACAAAATCTAAGAACCATGATCCCAGATCAAGAAGGGAGACATGAGTTCACAGGGCAGCAAAGCCAGGAGAGGAAATCAACCCAGAAGAGACAAAAGTAGGTAAACTCACCTGTTTAACACAGTCAGAGGTTACTTTTGGTACTTGGGGCACAGACCACAGGTGATTATCCTCATATTGGCTCTACAATTCAGAAGCTTCCCACACAAATGCAACACCTTGGACAAGCTAGAATTTCAAGCAGAGAACAGAATACATAATATCTGGTCACTCCCTATGTAAAAAGAATTGTCATGTGGTGATGCAGGGGTTTGTTATTAGCAGACGAGCTTAGTGTAAAATAATCCTTATCAGAGATACTTGAGTCAAAGGGCTTTTAACTGGAGGGTGATTACTTTACAAGACACAATGTTAAAATCCTTTTCTAATTTTTCATCATCCTTTTCAATCCCTAGAAAATGATCAGCCCCTGTGAACAGACATGTTTCCCAATCTATTGTCCAAACTCAGCTCGTGCTATCCGTTCAGTGATAAGTTATACCTATTCTGTGTATTGCTTTCAATAGCACAGAAACAAAGAACAGCTTTACATGAATATCAGTTCAGCATCTTTTTTTTCATTGAGCTTCATCTCCTAGAGCTGCTCAACCTAAATCCCTTCTTCCTTAGAGATCCCATTCTTGCTCTCCCTTCAGTAAGGCAAGGAAACAGTCTTTGGCTCTCATAGGTCATAGCCTTCCTTCTAGACATATTTTCCAGCAACAATCAACATAGGCTAAAAGAAGCCAATGTAATTAATTTTTATATTTATATATACACATATATATATACACACACACATACATACAATATTATATATTTTTCTATTTATAGAGGTGGGATTTTTATAATTTTTTTTGTGGGGCTATCTAGTCAAGATAACAGAACAAAAATAATTGGAAAATGTACAGAAAAAGAAAACCAGACAAATTTTATAGTAATTGTAACTCACTGTAGAATCTACAGTGGGCCAGTTTATTCAGAACACTTCCTTCTGGTAACTGACCTCCCCTCCTTTTCCTTTGTGTGTCATAGTGCTCCATGGTTAACTGTTTTCAGGTTTAGAACATCTGTGAATTCTAGGGCTACATTCAGGATCAAAGGTTAGCAATTAGCAACCCATAACTTTGTTAAGTTTCTCAGGAACCATATGGAAGAGTAGTTCTGGGAAGAGATTGATCACTTCTCTCAGGAGGAAACAATTAGAGCAAGGACAAAGGAGGCTATATGGACTCCTCAGCCCTATTTCCCCTATTATGGAAAAATAAAGGATACCTCACAATGAGGCAGCTATCTCTACTTTTCCTAATTCTTAACATATAAAAACATAATGAAATGCATAAGGATATATTTTATATTCATTTGTCTTTATTTTTCTTTATGTTGGAAATATACTAAATATGTGGCTGCATAAGGAAACCCTCTATTGGTGCTTTCCTCCCCTAGGTTTTTAGGAGTCCTCTAGAGAAGGCATGAATGTTCATCCCTATGTAGCCAAGAGACATGAACTAGTTTTTGAACAAATGTGAATGGAACAAATCTGCAGCATGTTATACTTTAGACAGTCACGAGGATAGAATCAAAGGGTAATTTTGTCTGTCTTGTGTGTTCCAAATGCTTGGCCTAGGTTCTAAGCAAAAAAACTTCTCAGTATATGCTGATTCACACCAAGTATGAGACATATTAAAATCCTTCTCTTAATTTGTCAGTGAGCTTTTAATGTGAAGAAGACAAATATTGTCACTTCGTCCTAGTGTTCAGGAACCCATGCCCTCCCCATTCAAAGGAAATTTCTGAGGTTGCAGCTCAGTGCTATTGATGCTCTATCCATTATGATGTCTGATTGTTTTAACAGGACATATATATGTAATTTAATACCTGATATTATTTTCTCTCTTTCTCTTCCTCTGTTTTTTTTTTTCTCAGAGCAAATTATGACATCGACATCTAAAGGAATTTTCCGGCCATTTTTTATTATCTTCATTATCCTTGGTTGTTTCATGGCATTTATATTAATTTATATCAAACCAACAAATAGCTGGATTTCTGGTCCTATAGAATCAGCCAGTTCAGTGTTGAAGATGAAGAACTTCTTTTCTTCCAAAACTGATAATCTCAAT
Organism: Corvus kubaryi; assembly: GCF_017639235.1. NCBI lineage: Eukaryota > Metazoa > Chordata > Aves > Passeriformes > Corvidae > Corvus > Corvus kubaryi. Next base: position 19,398,142 of record NW_024582091.1, read on the forward strand.
GAAACTACTGTTTTGATCTGGGTTTGGCCTTTTGGTCAGACATTCGATCTAACATCCTGCCAAACTATGTTCAATATCCCTGGGTGCCATCTGACTATTGACCGCTCGCTATATAACAGATCCCATGCTGTTCTCATTCATCACAGAGACATTAGCTGGGATCTGGCTAATTTACCTCAGCAAGCCAGACCACCCTTCCAGAAGTGGATTTGGATGAACTTGGAGTCTCCAACTCATACTCCACAAAAGAGTGGCATTGAACACCTTTTTAACCTGACCCTGACTTACCGGCGTGATTCAGATATCCAGGTGCCTTATGGCTTCATGATGGTTGGTACGAGTTCCTTCGCATTTGAAGTACCAAGTAAGGAAAACTTGGTCTGTTGGGTTGTAAGTAACTGGAACCCTGAGCACGCTCGAGTCAAGTATTACAACGAGCTCAGCAAATACATTGAAATCCACACCTACGGACAAGCCTTCGGAGACTACGTCAACGACAAAAACTTGATTCCTACTATCTCCACGTGCAAATTCTACCTTTCCTTTGAAAATTCAATCCACAAAGATTACATTACTGAGAAACTTTACAATGCTCTTCTGGCTGGATCAGTACCCGTTGTACTGGGCCCTTCCAGAGAAAATTATGAGAATTACATTCCAGCAGACTCTTTCATACATGTGGAAGATTTTCTCTCCCCCAGAGAGCTGGCAGAATATCTTCTGATGCTTGACAAAAATAACAAGATGTATCTTAGTTATTTCAACTGGAAGAAGGATTTTTCAGTGCATCTTCCTAGGTTCTGGGAATCACATGCATGTCTTGCTTGTGATCATGTGAAAAGACACCAGGAATACAAGTCCATTGGAAATCTCGAAAAATGGTTTTGGAATTAATTTGTGTGTGTGTGTGTGCGCGCGTGCACTTTTTTTAAGAAGCCAGAAAGGACTTCAGTCCAAGTGGAGAGGAAAGGAAAAGAAGAAAAAAGGAAGGAAAAGAGAATCTCATGTCATGGTTTATCAGCTATTTTCTCCGGGCTATCCTATTTATATTTTGTAAGAGATTTTAAAAGATCAGCAGCAGCAGTCATCAGTACTCAGTTTCAAATTATAATAGAGGTACTAATTATGTACACTGAAGAATATTTGATTGCTTATTATAAATTTAAAACAAGATTTTCCACATTTTCTGTGATACACATCCCAGTCTTATACTTGAAGTAGTCATTTTTAACAATTGTTTTTTATTTTTAACATTATATCCCTATTGTTTAACCTATTTGGAAAATAAGGAAAAAATTTTTAAATGTCAGAGAAAACTTTAAGAATATAATTTGTTGCTCCAGACTAAAATGTGTGTAATACTTCAAAAGACAGCAAAGTTTCATATGTTCATCTTGCATTTTATGAGCACAGTAAAGTACAATACCTAACATTATGGAAGTGTAATTAGTTGCACCCTTTTTAAGGGTAATGAACATAGAATTATAGTTTTTTAAACGTATTAGAATAGCAGACAGTCTTTGTTTCTAAACATGTTTCCCAAATTGTTCCATTATGTTGTTTTTTACCCTGTGAAGAAAAAAGAAGTCGTATTTAGAGAAGACGACCAATCCTGGTGACCAGAGTCCAGATTCATCCAAATTTTGAGTGTATTCAAATGTAGCACACCCTTAGCCCTCAATGTGTCTCAAGTATTGTTAACCTGAACCAGGGCTCTAAGTGGTGTTACACTGATACAGAGATAAACAGATTTTAACAAAGGTGTTTGATTACATCAGCCTCATGCACTGAATTCAACTGGTAATGATGGATTTTTAGAAGTAGTTTGCTGAGAAATTTTAGAAAGCTCTCTCATATAATTTCTTGAATAATAGTGAATTTTCCCCCAATTCTGTCAAGATCTGTTGAATTTTAACTGTAGCTGGACAAATTGATGTTATGATGCTAAGTGTGGGGAAAAAATTACTAAACAGTCAATTTTCTGAAAGAAATATGCTGAAATTCAGTAAATAAGCTATCAGGCTGACATATAACCTTCCAACTTATTAATCTAATGAATTTTGGGATTTGAAAATATTTTATGTGACAGATATTAAAAATGCACTCTTCAGAGCAACAATTGCTATCAATATTTGATAACATAAGTAGATTTTTAAGTATTAAATTTGCTCTAATAGCAAATACAAAATTGTGATGATTTGCATAATTGTTAAAAATGTCTGCTGTAAACATGTGTCATTTGATTTTACTACTTCTTTCTTTCAGCTAAGACAAATTTCTGATTGCCATATATATTCATATATACAAGGTTTTTTAATGACATAAATGTATGGATATGTTTTGGTGTCAAATGGAAGCCAATCAGCTTGGATTTTCAGGTCAGAGTGCTACAAATCACACCTGCTACTGTAAAAAAGAAAAAAGTTAAACTGGAAAGACTTCAGCTTATAAGATGTATAAGACCATGATCAAGCAAAGTAATCAATCAAGTAAGTAAGATTAAATTTGCAGACAACCATGTTTCTTAAGTAAGGAAATGAGAGATAAATATTTAGCAAAAGATAAGGTGACGTGTCAGATTTTTATTTTCTTTTTATTCCAGGCTGGAATAGAAATCCAGAAGGCTATAAGAGTAATAGGTAAATTTCTAGAACCCAAAACCCCACAGAAAAGTTACAGAATCACTTCTGCTCTCCCTATGGTTTCAAAAGCTGTATTCTGATCCAGCTAACTTTCAATATACTGTGAATCACCTAAACTCACCAGCATTCTAGTATGCAGTAAGATGAGCTTACCTTGAAAATTCATGCAATACAACAAAACTGAGTCTTCTAAAAACAAGCTTCTGACATGGATGTAATGTCAGTAGTGTTTTATCGTTTTGAAGGCAAGTGGCTATGGCTTACAGTCTGTCCTACAGGACATCATAACATTTTGTTTTCAGGACTGTGAAATTCTCAGTGACTGAACATACTGCTGGATTGGCTCGATGACCTGATTCCCTCAGTGCTGGAATTTGGAAGTTCTTTGCAATGATCTCAGTGGAAGGTGAATGTGCACAGTCCTTCATTTCATTCCTCGTTTCAGATTGTGAGTTGTGCTGTGTGTTAGAAGGCCTTAGGTCGAATCAGACTGGTTTCTCAGCAGCAAGTCCTTATAGTAATAATGAGCAAGCATATATAAGATATATGTATTGTTACTGCAAATATTGGTCAGTGGATACACAGGAAAGTTTTAAATATACACTGAATTTTAATCCTGTAAGTAATGTCTTTACCTCTGTAAGCACAGGATCCAGTCAGCATGGCTAATCTTAGGCTGAATTTTAAGAAATGTGAAAGTCTTTTGATGGAACTGCTGGAAAGAGTGTTGTTCTCTTCAGAGAAGCTCCACACAAGGCTTGTATGTATTTCATTCAGGAAACATTGCTAAACATGCTAAAATTGCTTTGAAGATAAACAAAGCAGGAGAGAAATCTAATCCATAATTATGCATAAGAATCATTACCAAATCCTAAAAAATATACATGACTCTAATGCCTCACTGACATTCTTGAAGAGTAAGGGCTGGAACGAAATTGAGCCAATTTTTTATGAAGATTTTAAGGTGATCTGCAGGTATCAGGCCTTAAGCAGTTCTGGATATAAAGATCTTTGTTGACAGAAGATGAAGCATTTTTGGGCGTGTCCAGCCTGTGTAGTAAATGATGTGATGCAGTGGATATAAAACATCTGTGCTCCATGCATGCATAAAGACTGCCTACCTAGACCTACACACCTAACTCACCTTAGTTTGCTTCCAGTCTGTATATGACATTCAGCATTGTGAGGTCTGTGCTTTTTTTGTGATCTACTCTACATGAACAACAAGCACAAACAGACTCAAATAGCAAATCACTGTGAAAGACAATGAGCAAACTCAACCAACTGTGGAAGGGTAAATTACATGGGACTAGACAAAATAGGTATTATGCTTTGGTACCACTGGCAAAAGAAGATAATTGCACCAGAAAAGAGAACTAGAAGATGGGAAATCACACCAGTTCTATTTTCTCAACAAATATGTTTCAGACATTCTGTTTATTTTGTTTGCCAGCCCACAACAGTCTTGAGTTGCACTTCTCACAAGCTAACTAATCAGGCAGTGAAGACAGAGAGTAATTACCATTCTTTTACAATGGCTTACTCTGGATGTTTTTAGGCTCTCTGTCATGCACTGAGCTATCAACATTACTGCCTTTCTCAGTGTGGAAAGTAAGACCCAAACCAGATAAAATACTAACAGCACATGCATTGCTACCCCACTGAATGTGAACAGGTATCAGACAAAACTGGCAGCAGATCCTTCTAAAGCAGTTTTCCTTTCATTCCATAGACAATGTCCACAGCAGCTCTTGCTTAGTATGAGATCTCCATTCCTTAGTGAATCCTGTTGCCAGTTTCTTTGAGTGCCTCTTCCCATAGGTCTATAGTCACAGTGAGCAAGCAGACTGAGGCCCACAGAAAGTGTGAGACATCCAGCAACATACCTGTCTTTTAAGAAACAGATCAAATAAAATTAAAGTTGCACTGAAAAAGCATGAATGTGGGGATTTGTAGAGTTCATGCAGGCTGAGAAAGATATGGGAAATTGACACCACTGAACACAATACAGAACTACTTTCTCTCTCTAGATACTCGTGTTTGTTTCTCAAAATAGGCTTTAAAAAATCACGTAATTTTCTCCCATCTCTAAACAGGCAAGCTTCAGTTAAACAACCAATAACTGTTTCTGATTATTCAAGAATGGGACTCTTGTTGGCCTTGTATTATCTTTTTTATTAGATGCAAAATAACATTCAGGGGAAGAAAGAAGTCTGTCAGTAAAATAATCATATTTCTTATCTAAATTCAAGGACCTTTATTCTTATTTTCTTTTTTGATTTATAAGTCCTCATGCAGCATCACTTTCTGGACATGATTCAAAAGGACCATAAGAGTATGCAGATGACCATGAGACTTAAGCATGTGGTTAATTTTAAGAGCATCTTTAATGTTTTAATGCACTGGGGCTTTAGTGAATATGTTTTCATTGCCTTTAGGAATTGTGCCAAAGAGTGTGGGCTATAGACATCAGAGACCAATTTGTGTGGCCTCTTTTGCATCATGTCCATAGTGAGTGGACTGGCTGAGTAGTAAGTGAGTAGTCCACACTGAAAATCTTGGATTCATTCTGATTTGCTGTCTTAACCAATAAATCTTGGCCCAACTCTTCTGCTTCACCATACTATATGCAGCCTGAGCACAGCACCTCAACTTACAGCCTGCCCATGCTATGCAGGGTCACTGTACTTCCATGTGACATAAAGAAGCCAGAGTGGCTGAGGATGCTGCGATAGTATTTCGAGGACTGTGAGGATGAAAACATAAAACCTGGTCATGTCCTAAAATCTGGACTCAATGTGCCCTAGAGAGGGTCAGCCTCAGCCATATACCTGATTTTCCTCTGAGGAAAGTATTTGGTTCATTCTAGGTGAGCCTGTGAGTAATCACTGTGTGTGCAAAGTGGGAAAAAGAAGTGTCTATGTGTAGGCTGACAAGGAAGCTTCTGACCTATTTAAACCAGCAGTGAAATTCAAACAAATACTTACGTGTTTCCTTGGTCAAAACTAGAATGTTGTTGAGAAGAGAGTCCAGGGGAAGTATTTGTATGCCTACCAGCTGGTGGGCTTTTTCATTAATTTTGGCTGACAGTTCTGTTTTGGCTTTTTTTTTTTGTTTTTAATAAAAGTGATTTTAAAATGTTAGAAATCAATCAATATGATTTATAGAAGATAGGTATTTCATCTTATTGTCTGCTTCTTGCTTGGGCAATTCTTCTACCAGAGCTAGCAAGTGATTTGGGAGATTCCTATGCTAGTAACAAAGGATTGAGCCAAGGGTGAAACGGCTTGGGTAAAAAAATCCCTGTCTTATTCATGGATGTTTCCCTTCTAATATTTGAATATCTAGTTATAGTGCTATGGCCAATTCTACATTTAGAGAATCAATGTAAAAAGCATACTGGTTAGATATTCTCATAAAAGGTACAGAAATACCAATAAATTGATTAAATAAACCATGCAGTGGTAATTTTAATTCATGGTACTATTGCTACAGAGTGATACAGATGATAAAACCATCAACTCGTGAGAAATAACTTGGCCTAGAGACATTATCCTGCAGTTTTCATACTGGAGAAACTGGAGTTCTGAAATGGAGTAACCCCATTACTCTATTGCAAAGGTAATTAATTGGCAATCTTTTGTGTCACCATATTCTCTACACAATTAATTGAAAACAAGTCTCTGTACAGTGAATAGTTCAGAGATCGCTCATGTGGCAGAGAGCCTCTCACCCCCAGGTTAACAGCCTGAATTACGAGTCAGTTGGTTCAGACCACTGTTTGGCAGCCTCTAGTAGATGATTCTGTGGTCTCAGGTTTTTCATTGCTGCTTTCAGCCAAGGAAGGCAAAGAACTGAGCTGAGACTCATCTGACACCCTCTGTAATGCACACTCACCAGGGTGGCTTAAGACACTCTCACTTCTGTAGCCTATACTCTGCCTGTTTATGATAATGCAGAAAACTTTACTGTTCCAAGTAATAAGAGAATTAGCTTTATTTTTTGGTGTGGTGCCAGTCTGTACAAATAAATTATTGATACTTGGGAGAACTCCTCGTTAACATTCCTAAGTAAATAATTAGCAGGAAAATAATTTAATCCTTGCAAATTGGCAGCAAAAGCAACTGTTTGTTATTCTTTATTATTAATTAGTCCAGTGGAAAAGAGGATTTGATGAAACTTTATCCCCCTGCTTTGATATAGCCTGTTTGGATCCAGATACAGAAACATGTCTGATAGCAAAATTTGGAAGATATATGGTAAACCAACAGATATATCTATAAAAAGTTGGGGTAAATTTCCTATAGAACCTTGAAACTATAAATAAGTGCTTCAGCAGTCACCAGATGGAAAATGTTCCCATCAATCCATTTCTTTACAATATCATAAGAAAAGCCAGCCTTATATATGCTGTTCGGCAAATAAATTAACTACAAAACCTACATTTTCTTTGCCACTTTGTAACACACATTATAAGAGTTGAGATTAAAAAGTTTGGAAAGGGAACTGCCTTGGTGCAATTTAATGTTTTAAAGAATCAATGGATATACCGAAAACAAGCAAGTGAGCAGCTTTTCCATCTATACAAAATCCTAATGTGCCAAACTGTTTCCATTGAATGAACAAAACAGTTAAGTATACGGACTTTTTATTAGGATTTGCAAAATCTTCTATTAACGCACTGTAATTTTGCACTATTTTGTAAGAAAATTTTAAAAAAAAGGAAAAATAAAAAAGGAACTGAAAAAGAAACGGAAAAAAAATCTAAAAATAGATGACAAATGTATAGTTTGTAAAATACTATTTTTCTTATATAAGGTGTCATCACATTGTGAATCTAACTGTGTTATTGTAAACTGTGAAAAATGTGATGTTCTGTTGTGACACAGCCTATGAAGGGCCATTTCTAACACAGATTATTCACCTGGACTTGTTTATATGAAACATATTCATAAATCTGAGATCACTTTTATACTTATTTTTTGTAGACTATTTTTCCACATTTGCAACACAACTGTTATTTTATATCAAACATTAATTTTGCTTTAAAATATTATTTGAATAGGTGGGTGAGTGTCTTAAATGTGCCAGAGATTCAAAACTGTAACAGAGAGAATTCAGAAACTATTCTTTGCCAAACTGTAGTGCTACAAAAATCAATGTTGTTTTGTTGAAGAATAGGCACACTGTCAATAAACATAAGTTTCTAGTCCAATAATGATGACAATGTTACATTTTCTAGGATAAATGCCTGGTAGTTACGAGCTGCATTTCCCTGCTGTCTTTGTGTATGTTGAGGAAACAAAACTGTGTGCCATAGCTGAACGTCTTAGATGTTCAGTCACTTAAATAATGTGCCATGGATTTGACCTCCGAGGTACATTAATGAGAATTAGGAGAAAAAAACCAAGCTGTTTGTCCTGATTCAAAGTCAGTTTCTGTGATGGGTCACATGAAAATGGGGTGGTTGTCAAGGCAGGACTGGGACGATCTCAGCAGAGATGGTAAGTTCTGTACATAGAAACACGGGGACTACATGTATTGTGTTAGTGCAAGATCAGGACCAAAGTCCCTTTCTTGTACATTTGAACTTACACACATAACATTGGGTGAGATCTGATAGGAACCCTCTCTTCATGTTCTCAGCTAATGATATTCCTTGTACTGATGTTTATGTGTTTTATATAGTATATATATATAATGCATAAATTCATGTGTAAGAAAGACTAACCACGGGAAATTGAATTTTAATAAAAATAATGGAAACCACTCTTACCTGCAGGCACATTTTAAGATGCCATGTTGAAAGATCTTGTAAAAAGCTGTATTTTTAATTTATTAGTGATTGTATATTTTGCCCCATGATCTAGACATTTTATATCAGGGAGTCTACTAAAAACTGGTTTTTTGTTCCCTTTGAACACTACCATCACCCTGAGATGCATCTGAAAAATGTAGAGGTCAACCACTGATGTTCTGTGGTATTTTTTTTAATATGATGTTGTCGTTGAACTTTCTTCTGATTACCTATAACTATGTTTAGAGTTTTCAACATAATTTACCTGCAGACTGAAGATACCTACCGAATGAAACTACAGGTAACCATAATTATTTCAAAGACTTTCACCATTTATGTGAAATTAATGTTTCAGAACACTGATTCCAAGACAGTTAACAAGCAGCTCATTGACTCTTATTTATTGAGCACTGGAATTCTCCCTAAAGGATAAACACTGAATCATGTAAATAATAGTGCTCTATATAAGCCTAACAAAATATTGTAATAGATATATTTAAAATAAAAAGAGAACATTCCAAGTGTACTATAGTCTTTGATCATTATTTTATAGGTCTGATGTCACCCTTTTTCTTCTTGTGATACTTCTCATCAAGAGCCTGATCTGAAGATTGTTGCTACTCATAACCACGACTTCTGGCAGAGATCTCACAAACAGAATTTTGGTTCTTTTTAAGCGATTGCACATGAAATTGCTCTGAGTGCTCAGGGTCAGACTGAATTCATACAGACTGTCGTATGAGTTTGCTATGTACAGCAACCAGCACAGCTGAATTAATATGATACTACAGTTGAGGTTACTTTGCCTTGTTTTTAACAATAATCTTTAAAATTTTTCCGAGGAGTGGAATAGTAATTTACATGGCCATATTTCATTGCTTTATCTACTGTACAAATAACCTACATTTGCAGAGCTTAACTGTATCTAAAATAGCAAATAGTTAACGCAATGGTGTCAGTTTTATTTCTAAATATATATGCAAACAATGGAAATATCTGCCACTGAAGTAAATGTAATAAATAATGCAGTATTTCCAGTAGAAAAGGTCATTTGGTTGCAGCAGTTGCACTTTATCCAAGACATAATATTACATCTGCCTACTGTGCAGATTGAAGAATAGGTTAGGGGTCTTCAAAAATCCTTTTCCTTTCTATCAGACAGGCAAATTTACTTTCCTCCTGTGCTAAAAAACTTTTGTTAATTTGGATACAGTCTTTGAAAGTTTATTTAATTCTTGACATTTACTTAAAGCAAACTTATCATCATCTTGAACTCATCCTTGACAAGTACAGAGACAGACAGACTTTTCAATACTACATGTGACAGAAGTCCCTGCCACATTTCACTCTCACACACACACAACCCTTTCTCATTCTTACATTCAAATTCCACTTCAAAAACTCAACCTAGGGCAGAATGTACAATTTTCTGTCTTTAAAAAAGACCTTTTTTCTTAAGTTATCAACTTCTACTTCCTCTCACAAACTTCCCTTGGATATGCCAACAAAGCTTTGTGTGTTTGGAAAGCCTGGTGTCTACCCTGAATGTCAGAAGCAGTCAGTTTAATGATATGCTTCTGAGAGCACAGCACTGAAGTGAAATCTGAAAGAAAAAAGGGTCAGGCAGAGAAGGTGTGCAAGTTTCTAACTCTGCCAGCAATACGATGCTATTACAGATGCTGAAACTACATCTCTGGGTGATAAGGCTGCTGTTGGCACAACTTCCTCATGCAGTGAAACAACCAATAAGCTCTTCATGAGCTCTACACAGGCTGATACTTCAGCACAAAACACTTCATTGAAACAAGTGTGCTGCCAGTGAGCCTGAGAGTAGGCTAGCACCACTCAAAATACAAAATACTTCATGTCAGTTCTCACACAGACTAAAACAGAAGCCTGCTTTCAAGAAATATATCATCTCAACATATATTTTAGTTCTAATAAAGCCTTTGGATAGAATAACAAGTCTTTAGACCATAGACCTAGTAGTAGCTTAAGGTACCTCAGAACAGTTTTCTACAGGTAGGTGTACAGGGGAGCATTGAATTCCTAAGTTTCCAGAATGTAAAGTAATTTTAAAAAGTAAATGGAGTCTGAGACCAACTCAGCTCACCTACTCAGAGTGTTTTCATCTTTAATCCTGTATAAGATCACATTAAAAAATAACTTAATGACTTGCAGTTCGATAACAATTGTTATTACAATTGATTTTTATGTACAATGAATCAGAAAAATGAAAGAAAATAAAACTGCTTGTGTTAAAATGTGGAAAATTAACTTAATTTTTTTCAGTCAAAATTAGTTTTTTGTGATGTTCTAATTGATGCTTTTATGAAAGATCAAAATCACTCTCAAAATTCTTGCCTTTAATCAAAAACTTAAAATTTCAGTAATTTCTATATAAAATTAATTCAAGAAATTGCATTCTAATTTTAACACATTTTTTCTGAAATTATTCTTTTTCCTAAAGGAGTCTATTTTTCTATGACAGGATTCTTGAATGAGGAAAATATCATCAACTGCATTTTCATTCTTCTCTTACCTTCTGTCATCTGAGTTCTCTCATGTGTGAAGAACATATACTCAGTGGGATATGGTTAATCAATATGGAAGAGTTGCAAAAGCTTTCAAAATAATTTCTATATAGTCGCAGACTTGTTGCCATACCACAATTATGTTATTCCTGCAACAGGAGCAATCATTTAATGGCTGATTTCCAGCTTTCAGACATACACACTGTCAAGTTATGAACTTCACTCTGCTTTTTAAGCTGCCCAGTCCTCTCACTACAGTTTCTGACATTTGTTGACATTCTGTCTGCCTTATATCCATGTGGTTTCCTCAGCCATATCATGCCCTGTCCTTCTACACCGACTGTATATCTTTACATTCTCTGTCTGCATTTTGACATTAAATAAAAAAACTATTTCCAGCTAGAAATACAAGGCTCTGTAACCTTGAAGCAGTGAGCCCTACACCCTCATGCCACTGCCCCTTCCTTGTCACTAAATTAGATTTAATTCACATTAAGTTTAATGCACTGAAATGAAATGTAACAAGGTACATGGGCAATTGGGTGATTTTTAATCAGTTCAGCTTGTCAAACAAATATATTGCACTGCAATCAGCTGGATGTAACAATTACATCCAGAGTGGTGGTTTTACCCTTGAAACCTTTTATTCAAATGCAGATCCAAGACCATGTGGTTATACCAGTCCCAGTCTTGAGCTCAAAGACAGCAAGCGATGCTGAGGGCACAGACCAAAAGCACAAGATAATTATTTGGGCAATTATCCGATACTCTCTGATTAATAGGAGAAAAAGCAACCCAAATACATCTAGGCATACCAAATAATTTACGACAGTGCTACCTACCTGCACAAGCTCAGTTTGTGTCCAGCAGGGTTTATCAGCTCTGTCTCAGCACAGCCCTTGAGTCTGCATCTAGGATCTGTCTGGCACTTCTGGCTTCTTAAGTGCAGGGTACCATTTGAATCCACTGAACTCTCCAGAACCCTGGACAAGCTTCCCAGAAATAATAAAGTGCAGATGCATCTCCAAGCATTCCTGAGAGCTGGACAGCACTGCCTGGTGTGCAGGATTAATTCTATAGGCTAGCTATTAGCCATATAAGAGCTAGGTCAACAAGAGAATACGTTCAAAAGTGCAGCTTTCTTTGTTTCCATCACTTTTCAAGTCTTTCATGTCAGATTTCTGAAAAATTCTTTTATCTTCCATTTGTTTGATATTAAAAAGCTCTGTAAGCAATGGCACTTAAAATGATCACTCAAAACCTCTTACAAAAATTACAGAATCAAAACCTTAATCTTTGTAGTGATTTTAAATGTCTCTGATGCATTAAATTTTAGTCTGTGTTCAAGATGAATACATTTACAGATAAACATACTGTATAGCAAGGCATAGATCATTTACCTTTTTTGTAAGGCACACATATGTATTTGTAAGTGAAAACATAGTTTATGAACTCCATCTTATCAGCAAAAATATGCAGGAATGTGCACCATAATGATAATAATTCTCACTGCCACCAGTCCCATTCAACCAAGAAGATCAAAGAGTTGGTGAAATAGATCTGACCCTTCAGCATCTATAAAAATGTTTTCCTTTGATGTTGCAAATTGTAGGCTTAAATGGTTCTGAGATTCTTTTCACACTTATGTAAAGCATCTGTAAAAGTGTTTGCAGAATTATGGCCTTTATTTTCCAAGAAAACTGGTGCCTTGCATAAATATTTTATTTCACAAAAATATTTAATTTTTACGTAAAATTTATTGTATAAATATCATGTTTTCATCTTTGCATTAGAGAACTGAGGCAGAGTTGATGAGTAACACCACACTTGAGCTATCTGCGTTGCCTGCACAGCCCACTGCAGTCATGAGCAGAGTGAACGAGCTCAGCTGTTGTACAGCGTTGCTGTGTAACAATACAAATCCTTGTCAGCACCGGCCCAGCAGCCAAGCAAGCTCACTTCGAGCCATGGAACTTATGGAAGCGATCTGCTAAACCTTTCAACTCTGAAAATCTCTAGAATCCCCCATGAAAGTTAGTCAGAAAACAGGCCTTAGGCACTTTTCTAAATTTCTTAATCCATAATGAAAGGTGTGACTAAGTCACCTGGGAGCACCTCCCTGGTGTGGATATTAATGCGTACTTTTACAGTTCACCACATTAATAAAGACATCTCAAAGATTCTTCTCGTAAACTCTCAGCACGATTCTTTTAAGACAACTATAACCTGTCATCAGGGAAACATTTAAGGTTTTGGAAAACCCTTACTGAAGAGAGAGCTGTCTTCTTCCTACCAATTGGTTTTGTAGTAGCCTTCTGCCTTTTTTTATACACTTGCTGGCAACATGATATGGAAGATTTGACTGGAAAGGACACATTCTAGGCCAGGACACCCAGAACTAGCAATTCTCAGCAAATCTGAGCATACAATTCATACTTAAGCTTAAAACTACTTTTGAAGGTGTTCTGCTGCTCTGAAATCTGTTTCTTAAGCCAGAACATTCCTTCTCATGGAAGTCCATCTCACCTTGTCAGAGCACTGCTCTTTATCTTAGGAGGGAAAATACTTTTCTCTTCCCTTAAGTTTATGCTCATGATGTGCTTCCACAGTGTTGCATCCCATCTCCATTTTTAGTTTGTTATTCCATTTTCTTTCCACATCACAGGTTTGCCATGCCCTGATATTCCTAGCTGTCAAGAGGAATTCCTGAATCTGAGTGACTAGACATCTATACAGTACTTGAGATGCTTAGTCATGCCAGCTTCAAAATTTCAAAAATAGTTTTCATTTTCTTTTCCATCTTCCTCCCCAAGGAGAACTTTATTGGGGATTTCTCAGGTCTTATAGTGGTTTCTTATTGTTCTCCCAATAGCTGATTGCTTAGTTTGAAGGCATTTCCCAATTACCTTCCTTTAAGAGTTTCTCAGTCACTTATCCCCACTATAGGAGAAATCCCTTCATTCATTTACCAGCTCAGCACCCTAATGTTATCTAGAAGTCTTACATAGATTTTATTTTCCCAATTTAACATATTAGCATAATATAATTGAAATTGCTTGTGAAGTCCAGAAACATTAATTTCAAGGCATTGATTTCATTGTTCTAATACTAGCAGTAATGTCTCCATTGTATGATACTACACCCCGTGGACAGAAGAATACATGCTTAATAAGCTTTGTTATCTCTTCTGAAGCTAATTGCTTCTGTGGGTTTTGATTCACAATGCGTTCTGGTTTTAAAAAGTTTCTCAAAACATCCCACTTCACCATCATTTTTTTAACCCAGACAATATGGTGCTCTTCCTCACTCTATTTACCAAACATAACAATGCCCCTCCACAGCAGTCTTTCAGCTAAGTTTATCAGCAGCCCCATTCTCTTAACAGACATATATTCCTTTTAACAATCTCTAGCAGAGGAAGCAATGAAGCCTAGTTTATGAATTCAGGTCTTGTAGTTAGATTCTCTAGCATATAATTAGGCATGATGTCTGATTAAAGCTTTTCTCACAATTAGGGCACTCATAATAGCTCTCTACGGTGGATTCCCTCATGTCTCTGGGGGGTTGCATTCATAAATCAGGTTCTCTTTCAGAAGGGGGAACTTTAGAGGTCTGCTTGAGCTATTCCATCATCCATTTTGATGAACATAATGTGAACATATTAGCTTTTCATCTACTAACACTGTGAAATCAGCTGATAAGCTGATAAGTTAGGAAGTGTGAAAGATGGTGGCAGAAAGGGAAACACAGGTAGAGACAAGCAGAGAAGGAAAATAATCACTTAGGCACCATATCCTTAGGGAGTATCTAATATGTCTAATTCTGATAAATACCTTCTTCTACCATACAGCAGTATAAATCTGTGCCATTTTTACACACTTAGAGAAATGCAGGTTCAACATTTCACCTTCCATGTAACATGAAAGACAAAGCCAGGCTCTGTGCTGAAACAACTGCTGCTTCACTTTTAACCCAATTTCAAACCTTTTCCTTCTTCCTCAGACGGTCTTGATTTTGTAAGACTCACATGAAGCTCTTTTCACACAATATTTTTCTTCTCTCACATACAAAAACTCTGTTTCTCAAATGTCCAGATAAAATGTTTTAAACATGAGAATGACAGCTAAGAATTTTTGCTGAAGGACAACCATTTCCCAACTGTTCACTCAAACACAAGCTGCTCACAAATAAGCATTCAGCCAAACAGCCATTAAAAAATGATTCTTCAGCAGCCTACGATATTGCGCATTTGGACATCTGCTTGTGTCTGTTCTTGGAGACAGACCACCCAGCTGGAGAGACTCCTAGTCTAACCTATTTTGATCCTTCTTATGTCCTCACACAAAACTGCCATGGTGAGCTTTCCACCACAGCATCTCAAAACTGCCCCACAGGCGGCCACAGCTTTTCATTCTACAGACCAGTGTCAGCACCACATTCACTGGCCAACTTCTAAAATTCCCCTCTTAGATACTTAACAATCTGTGTGCACTCTTCAGGCAATCCCAGCAGCATGCACCTCTTTGGTCAGCCTCAGACATGGCAGCAGGTGGCAGACCTGTGTAACAGCATCATTCATCTCAAAGTCTCTTGAGTGAGTCAGTTGAAAGCTTCCCTGTCTACACCTGCAGAAGTGTTAAACAATGTGCTGGCAGGGACAAGCCAACTGCATACCTTAGAGGCAGCAGTGTGTGGATAGAGCTGCCTCACTACTACTGTCAGCACCATGACATTGTGGGGGGAATCACCAGTAGAATTTTTTGTACCATATTTTTCTGTAAAATACAGACCTGTTTATGTTAAGTAATTCCAGAGCCAGCATTATCCTTCTGGAGTCACAGGTGAGTGAAAGATACAGATGTCTCAGTCCTCTCATAAATGTCAGAAGACTTGTCCTTGCTTGGCTGTATGGACTTCCACAACTTTTGACCCCATAGAAATTTTTTCCCAGCCTGCCTCTAAAAGTGATTGAGGAATGCACAAATCTCTCTTAAATCCACCTTTAGTGAAACTATGCGCCAAATATTCAAATTTAGGCACAGGCAGTGGGAATCAGACATAAAAGGTCACTTTTTTCCATCACATCCCAGACTTTGTAATCTGATGTATTTTATTACATTATTAAAGTGAAACCTGCTCCCACTTATGCTTCAGACCACCTGCTGCCCTCCCAGTACATCCCTAGCATATTTCAGGAGTCATCTCATGCCAAGAGGCACTTAATATGTGACTATTCTATTCTGGAGGACACATTTTACTAGTGTGGACATATGTGGCTACTGTGGCTAGTCCCAGAGAAAGGTCACGGACATATTTCACTAGTAAAATGCAGTTAAATTTAAAGTATAGATTTAAGCCTTTAATACTAAGTACCTGTTTAAATTCGTGAACAGTCTTTCTCAGGAACTAAAACAGTATCACATCCCACCACCTGAAATAGGCATTGTCATATTCTCTGGGAATGGTAATCACGTTATGCTAAAAGAGCCATAAACTCAATTTAGGAAAAATCTATTTCCGTGACAGTTCAATGCATGATCAGTTTGGCAGAGTTCTAACAATTTACTCTCCCATATTTAACATGAATTTACCCCTTTTTAGTGGCAATTCCTCCTTAATGAAAACAAATTTTTTTACAACTGATATGACATAAAATGTGAACCTAATCTATGTCTAAATTTTGTGCTGTTTAATGACCTCCCTCCCCTTGATTACTATGAAAGCCCTCCTGCAGAGTTCAGCTGTGTAAGAGTGAATTCAGTCTTTTTCAGGTATTTGGAGAATTGATAGTTCTTGATTAAATAGTCCATTAATTAAACCCCAAACCCCATCACACAATATCTATTCAGGCAAAAAGGATAGATTCCATATAATTGAAATAGAAAGCAAGATTCTGCACATATTTCCAAATACAAGCTGCACAGAACAGGAACTGGTAGTCGAGAAATATCAAAGCAAGCAGAAGAAATTCTGCTCTTCTGATGAGCATCTGCTGAACCTCCTTGAATTTGGGGACACATTTTTACCAAATTGGGACTGAAAGTATTTGTAGAAACATAAGAGAAATTCACCATGGCAGGTCAGGGGCCCTGAATGGAAGAATTTTAAAGAATCAAATGAATGTTTGCATGTTTGCAAGCATAACTAAATAGAAGTTCAGAGCCCTTCCAAATTCACCTATTTCACACATATTGCATTTCACCTTTCAAAAGGAAGCTAGGAAATTAATTCATTATTTAGGTCAACATGCTTCAAAATTTCCATACCATTCAGATAAAAATCCTGAAATAGAATAATTTTGTATGAATTGTTTGAGGTTTTTTGAGGTTTTGAGTAAGGATTGTGAAACCTAGTAGATGTAAAATTTAAAATCTAAAAGCCACCCAGACAAGGAAAAGCAGTGCTAGCATATTTACAACCCCACTACTATTTTCTTGTGCTCTAATTTTCACTACAATACAAGAAGATAAGGTTCTCCATCCAAAACTCGACTGACACAGCATTTTTCTCTAAAGTAATGGGATATGACTTCATCATCAAAACTCAGTAAAACAAATTTGCATAACAACATGGCTTAAACATAAACATGAGAGACAGAGCTAGCTAGATGAACAACATCCCTTATAAAAAAATCAGGTCGTGCTGAGCTAAATTTATGTCCAGTATCCCAAGCTATTCTGAACCAACCTCATGGCAGCAAGATGATACCATCAGATATCTTGGCTGAGTGTGAATGAAAGGTGTGTATTCTGAAATTTTATGTATTCTTTTTATTTCTGCCTCAGATCCCATCTTTATTCCTCCCGTTTCTGGCAGAAACATCAATAAGCTGCCAAGACCCCTCTATTTCAGTCTTGGGATGGCAACTCAATTGTTCCCATGCTACTCGTAAACTTTGAGGTGATGCTGACTGTAGTGATATGTTCACTTACCCTTTTTCCTGAATGGACCTTATTGACTGCAAGAGGATTATACCTCTGCACAATAATTGAACCTTCATGCAACTGCAGGCAAGACTGACTATTGTAATAAGGCTTGCTTACTTTTTAATTTCTCTTGGATTCATCAAGGAAAATACTTTATCCCGCTTTTGTATTTTGCCGTGTTCAGCTTCCAGGTGTGGTTTGCCTCTGAACCCACTGGTAATACCTACAAATAGAATTCTTTATCAAAATATTGTGGCCCAGCAGCCTTTTCAGGTGAATGCCTGGTTTGCTAACTGAGGAACGTCACTAATATAGCATGCAATTAACACACACCAGATTATTCTGCAACAACACTAGATCCGTGAGGCTCAACAAAGAGTCTGCTGGAGAAAAATTTATTTTGGTTCCAAAATTACACAAAGCTAATTTCACCAAATTGTCCTAAATTATGTCAGCATATCTTCTGGTTTTAGTCTGTCTTCTAAGTCCTTTTGTGTTGATTTTCAATTTATACCCACCAACTTACCTACTAAGCATATAATCTCTTAGTAGAAGTGAATCTGCATATGTATGGACTCCCAGCTGGACAAAGATCATAGTCTGGTAGGCATAAATTATAATTTAATAGACACATAGCAAGAAAAAATCCCTGCCCATCTGTTTCATCCTTCAGCTAAATATTTTGGAAGGAAGTAATTCACCTTGGCAAGATTCCACAGTAAATTATGAATTGAATAAGTAAGCTTCCATGTATTTCTGTTTGTACTTGCATTGTCTCTCAAGTTAAGAAAATTTATATTCATCTCTTTCAAAACATTTTCACAGTAAAAGAATAAAACAACCACTGTTAAAGTCTGACTGGTTTCAGAGATCATGGTGTAGAATCAGAAGCATTTTTGTCAAGGAGAGAACTTAAGAACAGAATGCGGTATCTGTAGGTAAACTGATTTTAACTACAATATCTCTGGCCAATAGGGTGCCAGAAACCACCCAGGAAGGACCTTCCTAGACTCCAAGGGAGGGATAAAAGTGTTTGTCGTCTGAGTAGTTGCCTTGAATCTTCCTTGCTGCAAAGTAACTTTTCTCTTATCTATGATAACTGTGGAGAATATCCTTATACTTACATTTTAGTAGCCACAGCCTGCTGCCATCTTCCCATCTGTTCTGTTTTCTAGATCAAATAAACCCAACTGCTTCCCATGTGCTTTTTCTTTAATTTCAGTGGTCTTTCTCTAGGTTTTTATAAATTCTTCTTTAAATCTGTTGCCCACTTTCCAGTTTCTCACCAGCCCTTAACAGAGGAAGTAATTTGTTCCTTTATACACCATTCTTGCTAATATATCACAGAATTAGAGATACTTTTTCTTTCATTATAACATCCCAGCAGGGATTCATGTTTCATTTGTGATCTGCTACAACTCTCACAGCCTTCACTGCTATATCTCTAACAAATCAGTTATTACTCATTTTGTACTTACACCTTTGATTTTGCCTTCCTGAATGTATCCTGAACTTGTATTTACTGAATTTTGCCTTTTCAATTTTAGATTATTTCTTCAATTTATAAAGAACCTTTGTATTCTGATCTTTCTGATTTCTCTTTGAAGCCATTTGGCAGATAATATGGTGAGCTGGACTGGATTGATGTACATTGCATACATTCATCAAAGAAACTGTCCTATGAGGCGACAAATATTCTGGCCCTGATTCAGAAGATGGGGATGTGAATTCAGTAACTTTGTGTGGTGGGAGGAGTGAAACAGAATTGTCACCCATCACCTGTCAGTTTTCTCCAGGAAAGGAAACTGAGGAAGCTCATGAGCCCAGGAACTTTTCAAAAGTGTTCTGGTGGCAGAAATGGGAATAAGGATTAATGGCTGCTACCGTGTAAGGTACAGAGAATTCTCTCTCCTAATGTCCGACCAAGTGGCCAGGGAACACTTCTACCTACCACATCCTTACCCATATGTATGGGGTTTGATGCATGGCTGTAGCTAAAGACACCTCTTTGTACTGGAAACACAACAATTTCAGTGTCATAGCAGCAAAGCAGGAAATGGGACAGAATTTCACTGCTGTTCTAGAAGAACTATAAGCAGAAGGAAACAACGCTGGGAAATTGGGTTTTATTGCTTAAAAGATGGGAGTAAAAATGATTGAAAGACTGAGAGATTCAAAAATAAGCATCTTTCAGGGAAATGTAAAGCAAAGATCTTTCTTAGAAGTTCACAATCCACAAAATTTGCTATGTTCAAATTATGAATTAAGCTAGAAAAAAAATAACAAGTCAATGAAAGAAATACTTCAAGAGCGGGGAAAAAAAATGAATGCTTTTACTGGTTTTACTGGTTTGTACTTTGCTGTCCAGACCCTTGAATTTTTATTAACCAATTTCCATTTATTTTCAAGGAATAAATAATAGAAGACCAGTGCCTGTTATGATATTCCATGCATTTGTTCTGCACACAAAATTTCTAGGGGTATCCAGACATCAACTATTTCTGAAATCAAAGATGTCAAAAAAAAAAATCTAGTTCATAAGTAATGTGAAAGAGTTGGGTAGATCTAAGCAACCCTGAAGAGATCACTTTTTCTAAAACCATGACTACTTTCTCATGTTATTCCACTGTAAGAAGTTAGCGATTCTAGCACATCCTCAGTTATATGATCTGATGTGAATCTGACTGCCTCTTATCTCAATATCCAGAAAAAGATTGGCTGGAAATACGTTTACACAAAATTATTTGGCTTGGAAGAAAATAAAAAACAAAAAAGCAGGAAGTAATTTGGTAATGTACAGGGACCAGTGGCCTCCCAACTGGAATGAGCAGATAGGAACCAACCAGATTTTTGGTAAAGTTGTTTTGTATCACCTAAGTTCAGATGTCTTAAGGCTGGGCATATAGTTTAACAACATAGTCTTGACACCTAGGCTTTCTCCTTTCAAATATCTCCACAGAATGACTAATAAGATACGCATTTTAGATAGTTAAGATCAATATATACTTGAAGATGCCTGTCTCTCTCCACTAACTGTAAATGAAGTTTAGGTAAATGGCTGAAAGTATGTAATATAAATACATAAATAATTTATTTATATAAATAACTAAATCCTGGGCAGATAAATTCAATGAAGCATATCCTACCTTAGAAGTCCAGCCTGAAATAACATCATTTTGATTTGCACAGAATTTTCAGTCTTGAATGATCAAAGAAATGTTGCAGTGTGCAGAGAGCATTAATGAGTATAAAGGGATGGGAAAGGATTATGTTGTGTGTAAAACATAGAGTAAATTGTAGAGGAAGATTTTCAGTGGGAATGTTAATTTTATCGAGCAAGGGGTAGAATCAAGAGGCAAACAGCTTTCTGCTTGTTAGTGTTGAAGGGTAAAAATGGAATGGCTAGTTACACCTGAGGGCTATTTGGAAACTAGGAGAATCCACAATTACAGTTATAAAGTTTAAGATGAGGCTGAAAGAAGTTATTACAAAATGAATTGTTTTAGGTGTGTTTCACCTTGACACTTTATCACATACTCTAAATAAAATGGGGTTGGATTTTTTCTTTGGATCTCAGACAAAGGCAGCATGGGATTTGAAAGTCAATGAGATAGTAGAAAAGCTGCAGGAAGGCACTGTGGTAACCAAAATACACTGCTGCTGGAGGCTGAAATCATCTAAGTACCTCTTCCAGGACCTGCACTGAGTTTTAGACAGCTGACTTCCGCCTTTGCTACACAATCAAAGGTCACCTAATGTTACTATCCAGGTTCTGGATAATAATAAAATAATCTTTATTATTTAAATTCTTATCAAAAACCACTGAGTTTTCAGAACTTACATTCAAATAAATTAATGGTGATGAAAAGGAAACCTAGCTGTCTTTCAGTACCATTTTGTGAGGCAAAGCCAAGTCTTTCCAAGTTTATTCTTCCTTGCTAATTTTTTTTTTTTTTTTTACATTGGTTTGATCTCTAAAACATCTTTGAGATACAAGCTGAATGGGTGCAAATCTATCTATAATTTGTACATTTCCTCCAGACTTATAAAACTGCAAACAGCTGCAAGCCATACAGAACAATCCTATTTTGAAGAGCTATTTAAAAAGTTTGAGTGGCAATATCCTTCATATGGCATATGAGGCAATATACACAGAGCAGTTGATTTCTGTGTACTTCACTCTTAAACTATAAAGCACTTTTCTTACAGAGCTGGTTTCTATTTCCTTCTCTGTGCTCTGAAGTCTATGCAAAGCAAAGCTCTCTGATGGACATTTGACTTTTATTTTTTCTTCTTGTTTTTCTTTAACTTAAAGGTAATCAGTGAGGAACGACTATATGTGGGGAAAGATAATTCCAACTACATTAAAATAAATAATACTACAATCCCTATTTAATTATTTTGGTTGAGAGGAAGTAGTTATAGCTGCTTCAAACTTGAATGATTTTTGCTTTAGCAGCATTTAAAATTTATTGTTGTTTTAAAAGTGCATTTATGAATAAAATATTGGAGTTCTAAAAACAGTCTGGCTTTGCAGTGTTGTGAATTGAGAGGAAAAAATAACAATTAATTGGTATGGTAGAATTTCACCTGATATTTATGGGCAGAAATATTACTGCTGATTTAATGACTGAATCATCTTAACTGCAGGGGTAGCTTTGAGAATGACATGAATAGTTTTGAAAGGGCCTGATTTAATTCCTAGCTTTCAGTTTAACATAGAAAGACTTTTCATGATCCCCTTTCAAAATTCTATACTGTTAGTAGGAGTATTTACAAATGGATTGTTAGGAGGGCAAGAGATATTAGATATAAATTAGATATTACCAAAAACAAGAAATTAGGTATTAAAAAAAACAGCACCACTGTTCTTTTGAAAGAATTACTAACTCTAGAAAGAACATTAAGGCTAATATGGAGTTTCTTTTCCCTTTATGGAAGACATTATGATCTCTATTTATGCAATCTTGGAGAAGCCTCAGTGCCTTCAACTTTGATTGACTTTGAGATGAGATATATCCAACACGTCACAAGATTAAATCCTTGCTAGCATGTGGAATTAAATCTCTCCCTCAGTCTTCTACATGCGTGCCTGTGGGATTGGGGAAAGATGCAGGTTGCAATTAGCTTCATTGAATGCTCAGGATTTCTGAACTCTACAGAAAAAATATGGAATCATTATGAGATACAAAATCCCACTCCAAACAGGCCCCTTGTATGGTCATACAGAGATCATCAGGTCTGCACCAACACCCCTACAGCTCATGGCAAGGTCCAGCCAGTAAAAAGGAAACATTAATTCAAACAGCAAACTCAAGGCCTCATTTTGTACTATTTTCTGGTTCACTCTGAACTACTGTCGTTACCAGTTGTTGCTTTTCATCTCACTTTCAGCACCCACACATAAGCAATCTAAGCAACTGCATCCTGCTTGCAAAAACAGAGCCTGTAACTAATCCTATCCACCCTCGCACCTGATATTATTGGGTAACCAATGCATATATTACAAGAAGTGAAAGTATGGTCTAAACAACATCCCATGACACAATTCCCCAGCTTATACATACTGCAGTGTACCACCATAAACATGGTGGGTAATTCTAAACAGATCTCCTGTCTACACAGAGTTTCACTTAAGAGATTAATCCTTTTCTGTTGGAGTCTGTGATGAAAGTCAAGTTTCACAAAACATTCAGGTTTTCTTTGCAAGTCCTCCATTTAAGAACTGCCAGGAAATTCCAGAAGACACAGAGTGAAATAACTCCCAATTCTGCAAACACCAGCACAGCTAATTGGAAAGTTGTGTATCAGAAAATCCAGGGGCTACCCAAGAGCAGAAATTCATTTCTGTCTAATGCAGCAGTTTTCTTTTCAGGTGAAGTCACCATGGAGACGAGCACACCTACCAACACTGTGCTGAGGCACCTCCTCTTCTGCAGCCACTGTGGATTGTACGAGCAGCAGCAGGAGAGGCACTGGGCAGGCTCTGCTCTGAATTAGAGCCAGGCTGAGAATGGACCTCCCAGCTTCCAGGTTTGGGGTCCAGGCATGCTGTCAGTCCTTGTGCCTGGACACAATGGGCACTGAGATGAGACAGTATCCTATCCCTAAAGTGCATATTCTCACATAACCTTTCTGATAGCCAAAAAATGTTCTCAGATTCCTCTTGCCCACGCCTCCCAACAAGTAATGTCTTCATTCCCTGGCAAAAGCTGATTCCTTTGTCCTTAAAAATGCCACTGTGTTCTTTTCTGAAATGTTGTAGGCTTTTTCCTATGTGGCAGGGGTTTCTGTGTTATTTTCATACACTCCTTTGCTGTGAGAGACTTCTACGAAGGAGAATTTCAAGACTAAACAGTGGGAAGAAGGAAAAGGAGACGGAACTGCCAGGCAAGCAAAGAAGTTCTTGCCACAGTTTGTTTTTTTTTTACTGCTTTGTTGACCATTAGTGTCAAATAGTTAAGCAGGGCTCATTTTCTTTTTCATTCTTTGTGATGCTTTAATACAGGAACAGCCCTGTGGAGCTTCCTCAGCTGGACCTCAGCTTCTCCAAGCTCAAAAAGTAAGGTCTCTTGAGGAATTAAATGTCCTGTTACACAGAGGTATTGTAGGATGTCCTAATCTCCATACCTTCCACTTGTGTAGATGCAAATGTGGTATTTCCACCAAGACTCTGTCCCATGTGCAGGAATACAAATGAATAGGAAAAGTTTCATTAAATTATATAAGAAAAAGCAATAGTCAAAAACAGCTGTCTACAATCTCCACTGTGGTGGTGGTTTTGCAAACATTTTATGCTCTGTGTTGAATATGCAAGCAGTTAGTTCATTTAATCTGGGACTATTTAATGTTTCAAAGTTAAGCAGATGCCTAATTGCAATGTTCACAGAGCGGTAACAATGCCTGAAGTTAATGGTCCCTGACAGTTTTTGTTAGAATACTTACATTACCTAAGTTTTTCATTCCCATACACAATTTATAGATGGTGGTTTCTTAAAAACCCAGCAATTTATAGATTATAAAGTCAAATTATTCTATCCCATTTCTTCAAGTAATGAGTGGATAAGGTCAAGCAAGTACACACAGCAAAGAATTTAATTAGACTTATTAAAAAGTTCTTTGTTTCCCTGGCCATCTAGCTCATAGTGCAGGTATGTTTGTGGCATTTTCTCTGCCCTGATCCCTCATTGTCCAGACTGGAGAATGTGGGAAAATGCACCATGGATATTCACCTCAGTAGTACAAACTTTCTTTTAAAGGAAACCAGGGTCAGGCAGCTGTATAAAGGTGGTTCATGCCCGTCTCCTTTGCCAACAGGGAGTGAGGTTGTGGCTTGGATGTGCATCTGCTCTGAGGAGCTGTGAACCTGTCCCAGATCCCACAATATTCATATAATGAAGTGTGAACTATTTTGGTGACACCAGAGGAGATTCTCTGGCACAGCCTGTCTCTTATCCCCCAACCACATTTCATGCCATTTTGGTTTTTAAAAGGTTCTGTGAAACCTCAATGTGTTGCTTAATTGTGTTAATGATAACACAAAAATTAAAGCATACCAATTGTGAATTCAGAATCAAATCAGCCTAATACTTAATGGCTTATAAGCTTTGACATTTCATAGGTCTTCTGGGACACTTATGAAATACCCGTCTTCTTTTGTGAAACTCAGCTGAATATTTTACTGCTATTCCGTATTAACATTTGGTACTATTTGAAGGTTTCCTCAAAGGATTTCAAAGGATTTCTGGTAGGCTGCATGTATAATTCTTCCTCCCCCATCCTTGTGTTTTATAGCTGCAGTATAGACAGGCTGCTTACAACCAATGAAAGGTTTACATTAAAGGACATAGTCATCATAAAAAGTAATAAGCCAAAATTCAGAATTCCTTACTACATAGAATCAAGTGCCTATAGCCTAGTAATTACTCCAGTGCAAGACATTAAGTCAAAGCTTCTAAGAGCTCCTTCTTGCAGCAGCTGCTAAATGATTAATATCACGTTGGTAGATTTCGCAGGAGAATCTGTTAAATAAAGGAAGGTTCAGTGTGTACGCAAAGTTTCAATTCCGCACAATTTGTTTTATAGTCAACATGCAATATTGCATATTTCATGGTTCCAAGAGGAGTGCAGCATTCATTAAGAAAATACAGATGGTCTTCAGATAGCTAACAAGATTTCACAGTCATTTCATTTCTCCCTGCTGTGAAACCTGGAGAGAAAATAACAGTAACAATGAACTCACTACAGCTGAACCTCAAGGGTCATTTCTGCCAAAATATTATCAAAATCCTGAACTGCTGTTAGCAGTCAAATTCTACCAAGTTTAACTGAGCTAAGCTATTTACAGGACTTTGAAATGTGTCCCTCTTTTCTCCAGCAGTACTTTTCTCACCTTGAAAAAACCCAGCTTTTTTAAGGGTAAGACTGTCAATTTATTGTGAGCCCTGAATAGCCAGCAGTGTGTAGTTGTATTGCCCCAGGAGCACAGAAGTCTGAACCTTCAGACTCAGGGAATGAGAATTCAATCCTTGGGAAATGCATTGCTTTAGAAGAAAACAACCAGATCGGCACCACACTCTGCCTTCCCCTCCCATGCACTGCCCTGCACTGATGTGGGGTGGAGCGAGGGAGATGAGGAGGTGAGGGCTTGGGCAGCAGAGAGTCAAACCCCCTCTGCCACACTTCTCTGCACAGCAGGATCTAATTGTGCCTGAATCTGCATTCAGCAGGCTAATATCCTGTGGAACTTGGGGAAAACAGCAGATAACAAGCATGGTTTGCTGGTCTGAATGCACTCAGGAATAACTGATTTCCTCTCACAGTTTTCTTGGCTAAAGCACAAGGATTTCAGAAGTTCTTCCCACATGATTTCTGCCTGCAGGAAGAGAATATTTGATGAATGATGCGAGTATCAACACTGAAAAACAAATTATGGACTACTGGAATTTAGATCAGGAAGTTAGTTTTACCTTCACCTTACACTCTTAAAAATATTATGCATTCTGCCTCCAGCGTCTGCGTTTGACTTCCCCTCTGTTGTTCCAATGCATTCACTATTTTTCTCCTGGAGCATCTAAGAATAAGAACAAATACATACCTTGAACATGCACACAAAGACAGATATATATTGATGCCATATTACTACCCCAAAAGACTTTCCACACTAAAATAAAATCGGGATATCTAAAAAACTTGAAAATATTTGAAAAATTATGCTTGTTAAACCCAAGTCTCTTCACCACTGTGGTAAGCTGGTTTTGACTGGAATGGAGTTAATTTTCTTCATAGCAGCTGGTATGGGCCTGTATTTTGAATTTGTGCTGCAAACAGCGTTGATAACACACAGATGTTTTCATTACTGCTGAGCAGTGCTTGCACAGAGTCAAGGCATTTTCTGCTTCTCACCCCACCCTGCCAGTGAGCAGGCTGAAGGTGCACAAGGAGTTGGGAGTGGACACAGCTGGGACAGCTGACCCCAGGCATATCTGTTACCATACGGTGTCATGCTCAGCTTATAAATCTGGGGGGAAAAGGAAGCAGTGGGGGACTTTTGGAATGATGGTGTTTGTCTTTCCAAGTCACTGTTACACTTGATGGAGCCCTGCTTCCCCAGGGATGGCTGAACACCTGCCTGTCGATGGAAAATGTTGAATTAATTCTTTGTTTTGCTTTGCTATTGTGCATAGCTTCTGCTTTACCTGTTAAACTTTCTTTATCTCAGCTCATGAGTTTTCTCACTTTTACCCTTCCAATTCTCTCCCCCGTTTCACCAGGGGGAGTGTGAGAGCAGCTGCATGGGGCTGAGCTGGCAGCTGAGAGCAAACCATGACAAGCACCCTCAAGTATACCTACGCTGTACTCAAGCTCTAGGATGCAGCACTGGACCTACATACAAGCACTCCACAATTAAGTGAAAATACTCGCTTAAGGCTACTCGAAATACAGCTTGGTCTCAAGCTTGCTCTCAGAACTGGGGAGTTATCCATTATTTAAGTTTGCAGTGAAGAGCTTGTAATCTATTTCATTTCAGGATCTGCCATTTTTTGCAGGCAGGCCTGAGCTTGTTCTGCTTGTACTTGGAGCCGGCAGAATGCAAGCAAGGTCTTATCCAGAACTGCCATGGCTTCATTAGGCAGCACTTTGCTCTGAGCAAGGCTTACTGTATTACTCCAAGCATGGTGCTTTCAGTTTAAAGCTGGCAAGTACATTGTTGACTTACAGTACAGGTGAAACAAGTTTCTGTAAAAGTACAAAAACATCCCTCCAAAAATATATGTTTATAAATATTTATGGTCTGACACTGTTAGTCAGGATGTCAGGCTGCAGGCTCTTACTGATATTTAAATATCCTACTTGGAGCTCAAGCTTAGGGCTATAGCTGTCATACGGAGTCTCACACATGCAAATGCAGAACTTGTACTGCAGACAAGTTTCTCCACAAAATCAAAATCAAAATCACTGTCTACTTAGTATTTATTCTATCTGAGTACAATGGCTGTCTCTACATTACCAGGCTGATGCCCACATCTGCATTTATCCATATTGCATACCTAGAGGAACATTCTTGCAGTGGTATTGCGGGA
Source organism: Corvus kubaryi (assembly GCF_017639235.1). Taxonomy (NCBI): domain Eukaryota; kingdom Metazoa; phylum Chordata; class Aves; order Passeriformes; family Corvidae; genus Corvus; species Corvus kubaryi. The sequence goes on from NW_024582091.1 coordinate 19,426,624, forward strand.
GGAATCTCAGGAGGCAGAATCATTTTTGAAATATGGCAGATTTATTTAGGGTCTGCACAGACCTTGCAGATCTGGACCCCATTGACTTAGGCCAGTGGATCGGGTAGAGAGATTGTCACATGATCTTGACAGCCATGTCAGCTTCTGTGCTCTACTGCATGTTAACATGTAAACCCTCTATTCTTATCATGTATTTCTATTTTGCTATGATATGTCCAGACTGAAAGAGTGAAGGGCTACTGCAGACTCTCTTAAAACTGGCTACACATTAATTATGGTTCTAGTGAAATCTCTACAGAGATGAAAACCTGTCTTGCAAGACCTCTGCTGCAGTATTAATGGAATATTTTATGTATAATATTAATTATATATATAATACTAATGGAATATTTTATATGCAGCACATATATAGCTTGTATTTGTGATATGGTTCAAGATTTTAGTGGAATTTTATCATATATCTTTACCTTTAAAGCCTTCTACTTGAAAGCAACTGTATTTACTGGCAGGAAAAAACAAATTTACTATAATATTTAGATTTAAATATTCAGAGAGTTCTTCATTGCTTCCAGTGAATCACATTTCTTGGCTCTTTTGTTTACTCTGCCTAAAACACATGCAAGATTACTTTGGTTAAAACTTCAAAAACTTCATTGATGAAACATGCAAGGTTATTATATGTCTAAGAGTGTAAGTACTGCTTTTGGTCATTTTCTTTTTTTTTTCTTCTTCTTCTTTTTTTTTTTTTTTTGGTCTTATTGCAGTTTGTTTTTGAATTCTTAGTTCATATAGCTTGAATGTGAAGACAGCTGTACAAGTGGCAACCACAAGTCTTCTTAGAATTCCTAAAAATCTTTGAAGCTTTCATTTCTTTGTCTGGTATATTTTAACTCAGTGTGACCTGAGTGATTGACTTTTAGCCTGATTACTCATGTGAGATTCAAACACTAATGTTGCTAAAACCTTTAGACCTCATCATGCTAACATGCAGACTCCTTACACACTTTGTTCTGATCTAGATGTAAGAAAAACCCTTTCAAAGAATAAAAATCCCAACATTTGTGGCCGTGTCAAGCAGTCATGTTGTTCCAACTTTCCTCAGCAAACCATGACAGGAATTGTGCCTTTGTAAAAAGGAAATTGAGGCCCAGAATGAAGCCAGAACTGCCAATGGAGATCTGGTGTTTTAAAGCCAACCTGTCATGAATTCTAACTGTGCTGAATGAAATCACCTTCAGCCTCTCTTGCTTATGAAGCACTCCACTTACCTAGAAAAATACCTAACTATGGTCAGCAGGTATGACAAGCTTTTTTATGCATTTCTCTTTCCACCCAAAATACACAAGTCATCTTGTTATTGCAGTAAACATTCTTCCCAAACAGGCCCAAATTCTCAAAAAAAAAATAAAAACGGAGTTTGATCTTAATTATCACTAACCCGAGCTCTCTGCGGCTTCTGTGCCGGAGAGCGAGGTGCTGCGATCTTCCAAGAGCATCTCATAAGCTGCTTGGCAGGGCAGCCACACACACCCCACGTGCCTGCACAAACACATGGATAGCTTCAGTAATATGGGTTGATGGTGAAGAGGCAGGAAGGGTCTTTGCATAGAGCTGCCGTTTATTGCTTCCACACCATGAAGGATTCCAGGGCCAAAGACAGAGAACAATGGAGAGTACAGGTTTAAGTACGGGAGCAGAGGGAGCACCAGGCACCAATGATCTGAGGGCATGGGGGCAGTACACAGGCGGGACTAGGGGATGGGGACTAATGGGGAAGCTCTGGGGGAGTGTTGAGGGGCAAAGGCCAATGAGGGGAACCTGGAATGGAGAACTTTCTAGGATATGAAACATATAAGGTAGCAAGGGGGCTGGGCGGCCAACAGCCAACTGGGGAAGCAGAACTGGGCTAGATTAACAGAACAGAACAAAGCATCCTGGGAGAGGCTTCTTTTCTCACCGTGATCTGACATAAGTCTCTGGTACTGGGGACTCTCTTACCAGAGAGCTCTTTCTGCCTTGTACTACAGGCTGACTGGCCACCATACTTAATAAATCCAGATAAAACAGAATAACCCCACTTTCAACCCAACTTAACTTTTGGAAATTAACTAATGAATAAAGGCATATAAGTGGCCTCAAAGAAACCAAGTAAAGTCACAGATTTTTCAAGAGCAGCTTTGGTTACTGTAATTTTCACTGATATGAAAAAACCCCAAACAAAACAACAACAGCACCCACAAACAAACAAATAAACCCCAAACCAAAAACAAAACAGTAACAGATGTTGTATTATATCAAACTTTTTAATTTGGCTCTTACATGTTTGGCTAGCTCAATAATTTCATCTAATGTTATATTTACTAATACTCACTATTTGACAAATTGTGCAAGCACAAATCATTATCAGAAAACCTGAAATAATTACAATACAGAATGATTGCAACAGTATATTCCTTGTTTTTGTTTTCCAGCTCTATTGAAGTGCAAGATACATTGACCATGTTCTGGAAAGACAATGAGGTTAAAGAACCTGTGTATATGTGTCAATAAATAATAAAACAAACTATTAACCTCTTTTGCATGGGTCAGTTTTTCTGCTGTGATATCATCTATGCATTTTTATTATGGCAGTTATCATGTTATTGGCACCTGATTTAAAATGCTATATACCTCATATCATTAATTATTTTTAATGACAATTAAACAAATATACATGAAGTTAAAATTACCAGTTTGCACAACCATCACACTAACCATCCAGATTAAATAACTAACACTGTGAATATGAAATTTTAAGCTTCCAACAAAGGAAAAATAATTTATATATCTAATTAATTATCCCTCAGCTTCACACGTGCATGAATACCACATAATACATGTGCTGTCCTACCTTCACAGGCTTTTTGTATACACACACATTGTCCAATGTAAATAGACTGTAGCTTGAAATAATTATGGACAAGAGGCTGTAATAGTAGTCTGTTCATCACTGTGTTATTTTTGTCAAGAGTGAAGAAATGGAAACTGAGCAGTCCTGAAATTGCTTAGAATGACTCACGGCAGTGTGAAAGTAAATTATATTCTCCTCATCTATTGAAATGGGGGTAGTGATATTTACAGTGTCTGGTTTTGTTTATGAAGTGATTTGGAAATGAAAGGTTCAGTTTCACACTGACTCCTTCTATTGTGCCAAAAAACTGTCTTACATTTCCTTTCTGTGGAGCCATATGTCCCACAAGGACAAAGCTTTGAGAGTCAAAGTGCTCTGCAGATACAGTCCTTAACATGATTATTAGGTTAATAACTATGCAAAGCTGCTGTTACAAATTAGAGCACAGTCTTTGGTAGCAATATTATCCTGAGTGTCATTGCATATATACATATTTCCCTAGTATTAAAATTGTCTTCCTGTCTGATTTAATTTTGTTGCTGTGTTTTTGTTTAAAGTTTTAAGCATCAGAACGGGCTTTGAAAAAATCAGTGTCAGGAACATATCATGAATGTATACGAATTCTGATTTCTTTCAGCTCCAGAAAGAGAAGTCTTCAAAACATTTTTAAGTGAAAAACTTTCTGTAATTGTATGTGAAAACTGTCTCTTATCCTTTCTGTGGAAAAAATGCCAGAAGGCTATATAGCATTTTCAACCACATATCCTTAATTGCAACACATTACACAGTGGAAGTACTGGCAGCTGTACCACCTTCTCAGAAATTATGTAGCCTGTGTCTCTGTCTCAGCAGATGGTATTTTTATGACCTGCAGTTCCTATCCTATGCTCAGAAAGTCTAGATGAGAAAATAGAAACCAAGCAAAATTGGGACTATAATTCTCATTTTGAATTTCAAAAGACAGTAACCAGAGTTTTTCAATCATAATGATAGCCTTAAAATTAAGAATTATGGGACTAAATGTTCTGATTTAAGAGATAAAGAGTAATAGTAACTGCCCTTTAAGTACAGCTTCATGTGGAAATCCTGTCAGTTTATTTAGGTGCCCTACCAAGTGTTAGTAATTTGGGCAGAAGAACTTCAAGGGAACAAGTGTTGTGTGCAAAAAAAGCCCATATAAGATCCTGAAAAAACACACCACTTCCTGCTCTTCACTTTTTGTAATTCTGGGTTCCAGCAAGGGTTTTCAGCATCCCACATCAATTTAATGTATGAATAACATATCATACATTTAATGTATGAATAACAGATCATATCAGATAGTTTCACTTTCACCAGTATGGACTTCATCGATCAAGAATACCAAAATATATGCCTCTCTTCATTTTTGTCTTATCCCAACCTGTATGGTTAATAAAATTTCATTTTGTGCTCATTTTGTCTGGAGCGGAGTCAATCTTCTTCATAGCAGGTAGCATAGGGTACTATAGGGTGTCATACTCCACATATAAAGCTGAAATGGAAAAAGGACAAAGGGTGTGACCTCCAGAGTGATGGCATTTGTCTTCCCAAGTAGCTGTTAGAAGTGATGGAGTCTTGCTTTCCTGGGGATGGCTGAACAGCTGCCTGCCCATGCAAAGTGATGAATGAATGCCCTGTTTTGATTTGCTTGAACGTGCAGCTTTTACTTTACATGTTAAACTGTCTTTATCTCATCCCCCAAGTTCTCTTGCTTTTACTCTTCTGATTCTGCCCCCATCCCACTGTTAGAGAAGTGAGAGAGAGCAGCTGTGTGGGACTTGGTTGTTGGCTGCATTAAACCATGACACATTTTGAACTGATATTTTGAAAATGGGATAGATGATTCAAAATTATTCATTTTTATATATTCAAAGACAAGCAACTGAACTTAGCTGTGATAAACAGCAAAAAGACTTAAAACATCAAAAGACTTAAAAGTAGCTCCATATCTGTTAGTTTATTATTAGTATGTGAAGATTCTGGTTCATACTGTACACCATGTGATAAACGCTTTTCCCTAGACATACAAATACAGATGCACCATCATACACTCAGTTCTGCTGTAAATCTACCATAACCCCTCACTGGCAATCTCTTTGGATTTCTATCAGTACAACTAGAGGACAACTATGACCACCCTAACTGAATATTTTATATGGTTCTCTAAAACTACACTCAGAAAACAAAGGTGTGGACAGCTTCTATCCCCTTGATCAGCTTCTGAGAAATAGAACAAAGCAAACAAATAATTTCCCAGCTGTAAGAACACCTAAAGAAACCATCATTCTGATAAATCCCAGAGCATTTTTTGTGTAAACAAGTGTTTATATTTAAAAGCCACAATGTCATTTTAAGTAATTCTTTCTATCCCACTCATTGTTCATGGTTAGAGCTAATTGGAAACCATTTTCTCAGTTTATTGATGATTAATGAGCAGCATTTTGGTTTTTTAAACACAGCATTCTTTCATCCAATGTAGAAAGGCAGAAGAAATTAGTGGCTTCTTAACTCAGAATTTCAGAGCAGAGACTAATTTAAATGGTGAAAAGGCAAAGGAGAGGATACACAACAAGCGTTATTTAAACAAATCCCCCAATGAGAGCTAAGGGAGTTTGGGACCACAATCAGTAAGCAAAATCAATTCATTTTGGTCTAACTCAAGTAAAGTTATTGATTTTATATAAGGATTTGATCTTCCATGCTTGTTAGTTGCCAGCATGAAAAATTAATCTCATTTGACAGGAGAGCACTGAATGCGGAGATTGCAAGACTCTGAGTTTAAAAAGTAGAGGGTAAAAGACATTCTGCATTTATATACTCAGAATTTCTGGGTGGTTTGTGGGTTGTCTTTCATTCTTTCTTTTTTAAAAAATATGAAACTATGAATATCCATACGAAGTTTCTCTTTCTTGCCCAGCACTGTACCTCCTTTCATGCTGTCAGCACAAAAATTATGACCTATCCATGTGTTTGAATAGATGTCTTCATAAGATCCTCAAAGGATGATGACTAATACCATTCACATTTCTATAATCTACAACCAAACTAGAAAAAAATGGTCAAAAGATGTGTCCAAGAAAAAGAGACAATAAAGAAAAATATAAGTTAAAAAATCAAAATGTTAAGTGAACTATACCCTGATGGAGCTTCAGGGATGATACTACTTCTAACTGGCTCTGAAAAAGGACAGTCCACTCTAGGCTTTGATTTTGAAGTTATTGAAAGCAGCAGATTTCAGACCAAAACCTGGAATTTCAGCTCCCAAAGATCAAGAGAGCTTGGGAGTAGCCAACCATATCACACAGATCCTGGTTTGGATTTTCTGTACAACTTACATTTTCCCTCCAGTAGCTCTGGATGATGTAGATTTTGAGGGGAGGTCAGCAACGACCTTCCCTTGAAGGAACAATCAGTCAGTGATGAACCTTTGCATTTGTGCTTCAGGATTGTGGAAAGGCACCCTCCTCATTCTCTGCTGCCTTGCATTGGTCATCCAAATTTCACCTGTGTAGAGCACTATAGAAGTGTTCATAAATGCCAAGCACTGATGGAACTTCCACTTGTAACTAAGTATGAAAACAGCAAGCGGGAGGAAGCCAGATAAAGTTTCAGAGATAATACTGTTGCAGACTTTTCCACTTTAATTCATTAATTTTTATTTGATCCAAGTCCATTATTTGCTCTGTGTTGCTATCATACTAACTTCCAAGTGTTTTTTCAAGGTAAGCAAAGTCTTTCTGTCTTATCACCCAAAGCATAGATAAAAGATTATTTATTATCAGCTTGAAAATATGAGTGATAGCTGATGGTCTGAGAAATTGCTATAGGGCAGATATTCTTATAACACCTTCCCACAGCAATTAGATTACAGCGACACCTGAAAACAACAGAGCCTAATTTTCCCTCTCAATCCCAAAAGCAACCTCTGCTTTCCAATGCTAAGACAGGGTAACAGGCCACTGCCCAGGACCTCATGGACAAAGCAACTGTACTGTTCCAATGTGAAACAAAAATATCTCTCACTTAAAGCAAACAGAGCAGACCCAAGTTTGCAACACTGCTGAGAGTGAGCTGGATATGGCTCACTGCTCACTATAGGTACTCCAGAGCCCTGAAAAAAGTCAGCTTTCTTTGCTGCTGCCATCGAGGAGAGGCTGAGGGGTGAAGGCCATTGTTTATGGTGCTCCGATCCCCATCAAAGCTTTAAACCCTGTGCTTTGTCATTGCCATCCCTCTTGTCTCAACTGAAACAGTAAGCCAGTCTCCCCAGGATTTCTTCCTTGACTCCTCATCTACCTCTGTCCCCTTTCTTCTGTTTCTGGTGCTGCTCTGGCAGGAGTAACCTGGGGTCAGTCAAAACCTGAACTGCCTTTTTAGAGCAGCATATTAAATTTTGCTAATAATGCTGAAAATCACTGTATTACCTCTGAAAAAACATAAGCTCAGAGCCATGACTTACTTCTGTGCAACACAGCACTGAGTCCTACCCTGACCTTACAGTATGTTCTAAAGCCCCTGTCTTCAAGCAGATTAGCTGGGTTTGAGCATACACTTAATTGCTGTCTTGAGCTAGGCTAGATTAAACCTCTAGGTCTGTCAAAACAGAAATACTCTAAAGAGCACATGAAAAAATAATCCAAAAGAGGGACACTGTGAAGTTCCATCAGCCAGAATTAATTTTTTTCCTTCTGCATGTAGAAAGTGAACTGGGTCATTCAGCATTCAGTGCCTTTTTTTCTTACTTGCTTTACCACACACAGCGATTACTTCTCTAGATTTAGATCACAGTCACAGGAGGTTTAGTAATTTAATATTTTAAAATGAAGTGGCACTTCAAATTAAAGGGGCACAAATACTGTTTGAACATGACAAATGCTGATCATATAATTACATGGCAATTAATTTTCATGTGGTACCTGTGTGATTATGAGATAAATATATGCCTTCTCTGTCTTCCAAACAGCACAGCAGTTTACCAGTTAATTACGTTTAGATCTGCTTAGTGTAATTACACTGTAATCCATGAAAGTCTGTACATATTCTGTCATTACTTCTTGTTTACTTTTAACAGCACAAAACTGCCTTAGGTCAGATCTCGTCCTTTCCTCTTTAGCATCCTGACACCTTGGCATGAGTGTACTTCTACGGAGGAAAAGGAATTCAGGAATTTAGGAGGATTTCTTGGGTGCTCCACATCTTATATACAATGTGCAAGGTACTCTGGTTCTGCTAGGATTTCTTGCTGTGCAATGTAATGATATTTCCAAGATCACTGCTAGAATTTTAATTTTCTTATTTTGGACATAGGACAAAGAGAAGGGCTGAATAGCTTTGCATCCATTCAACTACATTTTTTTCCTGAGTTGCTTTATTTAAATACCACAATACTTAACGTTCTCTGTGCTTCTTCCAGACTTCACATATCACCAGTTCATGAAAGTATCTCAGTGTCTCAGACAAAGGAGTACTTCAGTTGAAGAAAAAGAATCCAAATCTCATCAAGCAACTTCTCCATATCCAAGAGAAAGATCCTCCCACCTGCAGCTGGAAAAGAAGTGAGGGAAGGGCAAGAATGTGCAGTTGTTCTCTGTTCTCGCTGGCGTTCAAATTTAGCAGGCTGCTGTTCCAGTATGAGAGATTACAATGATGAGCATTATCCCACATGTGATATGAATGGAGAAAAAACATAATAAAACTATAGTAGCTCTATATAACTTGTGCCCTGTGGTTTGAATGTCTGCTATGGGCTCAGTCAGTGTGTATTGTTCTTATTGTGCAAATGCAACTTTTTGTCAGGGGGAGAGAAAATGCTGCAAGGCATTTACATTTACATTTGCATTTACATTTGTTTACTGGATCCTCTAATTCACACTAATGCTTAGATATGTAACTTAAGCTCCCCTCAGTTGTCGACATCTTATCTAGGGCATTGTGTTTGTTACCATGTCTTGATAATGTTCCTTAAACATGATATGGAAAAAAAAAAAGAAGGACTAAAAGACAGCATAACTAACAATGGGAATATTTACTCTATTATTAAATCAAAGGAGTAGGTTCCAGATTAAAATAAGGTTTAGGAGGTTCCAGATTAAAATTTTGAGGACTAGGAGATACCCTTCCTGATGAAAGCAAATGCTAAGAGAACTGACTTTCAACAAGCTATGTGAGAGGAATTATTTTCTCTAGAGTCATGTTTCATAAATCATCTTCAAGGCAAATCATTCTGACTTCTCTGTGATGGCAGTTTCAACAGCATAAACTATACATCATTCTAAAAAAAATGGCAGCTTGCAGTGTCCTTGTTAATGGCACAATAATTCTAGATTTTTACTCAGATAATGAATTTTCAATGTGTCCAAACTTACAGCATCAGACTTCAGCAAATCCTTCTTATTACGTTTCACTTGCTAAAGTCAACAGTGTTTTAAAAAGCCTTTTAAAATGTTAATTTATGCACTGGAAGTAAGACATGATTCACCAGCTGTCACAGAAGGTCACTGGTTATATTTGGATGTATTAATAAACTCATATGTTGCAAATGAGTAAAGGTGAGCCACCCCCTGCAGTGGAAGAAGCTGGCCCAAATCTTTGCCTTGTTTTAGGGCCAAACTGTTAAAGTTCACCCTGACTCAGAGAAATTGCATAGCATGGAAAAGATAAGTTAGTCACTCTGTCTGCAAAACAACCCAGACAGCTGGATTCCTGTCAGATTGCAGGTCTGGCCATGCCAAGCAAGCAGGATGACACCTTACCTTCCTCTGCCTGTGGAGTTCAACATGAACTTCAGGAGAGCCACAGAATTTAAAACCCTCTGAAGGCCTTTGTGCACAAGTCTTCACTTTTTAAGTCTGAAGTCTGAGCTAGAAGGTTCAAAGGTGGCAGCATTTCTGACCTTTAGCAAGGAATTGACATCACTTGGGTCTCTCCATGACTTTACCTGATTGCACGATTGTTAAGCACTTCTGCTTCCGTCTGTGTTTCTAATTGGTTTGTCTGTTGGAGATATTTACACCAAATGAAATTGCTTTTCAGCCGAGCATTGTCTGAGCAGCACAAGAGATCTCAGAGACTGCATTAGCGTTACTTAAGCATCAGTTTTCTGGGTGCTTTTCGATGGCATTTCTGAAGTTTGAAGAGAGGTAACCTGGAGATAAGAGAAATTAGAGGATCTGCTCAAAACCTTTATTCTCTGTCATGAGGAAATTGACAGGGATAAAAATCCAGTGGGAGAAAGCTAAAGAGGGATTTGGGTGGTCTATTTTAGCACTTTAGTTTAAATCAGGAATGTATTTTTTAAACAAATCTTCGGATTTTACCCATTTACCATACTTCACTTCAAAATGTGAAGCAGACTCAAAATACAGGAACAGGATTTCTTTCACTATATGTCTGAAACAGGGACTCCTAAGTTTAAAGGCACAAGCTGACATCAGTCTGAGAAGGACTCAATACACTTAACAGATCACAAAAGTACACACATACACACACAAAAATATTTAGATGTATTTTAGATTATTCTTTTTTTGCTTCATGGAAAAGAAAATTCAAAATTTGCTGGAAGCAGGAATAGATCCTCAACTTCCATTAGTGCATTATTTTGGAGGAATTGTCCTCCAAAGTGAAGGAACCTGAAAGCTGGGGTCCATCAAGTAACTGTAAAAACTCTGGCAAGTTTCCAGCTGGTGGCTATCTGTCAAGAATAGCTCATGAGATCTATCCCACAGTTTCGTTACAACATAAGAGAAGGCATGATACAGTGTCTCAGTAGTGTTACTGATTCCATATGAAGAATCATGTCTGCTAACCTTGTATTGAAAAAGTTAAGTATATCTTTCTAGTTTATATTAAACTCTTACATTAAGCTTTGAAATTTGACTTTTATCTCCCTGAAGTTACAGATACTCATGTTTAAGTGTCTGGAGACCTGTTTTTAAGAAAACTTACAGAGAACCTAGAGGAAGGCACCTTGAGGTGAACATGTTATGGATAAGGATTCATCTCACCCTTCAGCTTCCTGTGATCATCAAAGACAAATCAAATTTGTTTTTTCAGTGCTAATTTCACATGGTTGGGTGTATTGTAAGAAATAAGGATCTTTAGTTTCATATCATGCCTGACACTATAGTGAGAATATCACTAGGACATCTGTAAGAGACGGTCCGAAGATCCCTCATCTGCCTCACGATCATCGCCAAGGATAGAGACTGAGCACAGGAGTCCTGGCCTGGCTGAGGTGGGATTGTCTGCCGAGTGTTGCCTACGGGTGTGCCCACTGGGAACTGGTACGCATTCCTGAGGAAAATTAGTGCAGGTCACAATGGACTGCGCCGTTCTTGCTGCCCAGGCGGGAAGGACTGCGCTGAAGCGGAAAGGAATGACCTGTCCTGTACACCTCTCCGGTACACCTGTCTTGTACGTCTGTCCTGTACCTGCTTCCCAAAGCAACGGACCCCATAACAATGGCTGTAGATTTCCCAACCTCTTGGCCAGTTGCCCCTTGCTTCTGAAAAGGACTATAAAGGGACCTTCTGAAATAACCGAGTCAGAGATCTCCCCACGGAAAGAAGACGAATCTATTGGCAGAAGACCACGAGGACTTCGTCTCATCCGTTGGTAGCTATTGCCCCTCTTTTTCCCCCTCTCTACTTTGTTTCTCTCTCTCTCTCTCTTACTCTCTTCTATTGCATTACTGTGTTGTGGGCACTTAATAAAGGTGCACTGTTTTGATTAAAACTGAAATCTCTTGTGTCCTTTTACACTCTGAGATCGATAAACGAACCATCACGACCCCCGCTTGCATTAGCGGATCGTGACAACATCTCATTAAATATATGCCTGAAAACTTGAATTTAGTGTCATTACTAATGAAATATTCAATAAAAAGACAAACTGAAAATTTGCAAAACATAAAGCACTTTATCTTAAAAGAGAATGAGCCAACATATTCTTTGTTGCTCTTCATCACCATTTTGCTTTGTCAGTCTTTAATGGCAATCTGTCACTGACAATATCTGGCACAGAAAAACATACCACATACATGTATGTAAGTCTGACTGTGCATGTGCATATATTGGCATGTGTGGGAAAGTATCTCTTACACCACATACACACAGATATAGAGGTAATCTGAAGTGATTTGACAAGACTGTAAATACAGTGGAATTTTCACTTTCTTCACAGGAAAGAAAGAGTGGGAGAGATTCAGCCTCACAAGTCTCTCTCACTACTTTTTGTATTCCTGAGAAACTATACCAAAGAATTAAGGAAATACTTTTATCCCCTTTCTCATTTGCCTTCTTCTCACAGAATGCTTTGCAACCTGGACTAGCCCATCCTCAGATTTGTCCTCTTTAGGGAGGTACTATGAGTTCCCTCCTCTTAAAGCTCTCATGATAATTATCACATTGCCATTAGGATTATTCCAGTCTTAATGATCAGTATCTAAGAGTGGGCTTTTCCTTTGCATCAAGGTTCATCCATTTCTCAGCTTCACATTCAGAGGAAGAGGCTTCTGTGATCTTGTCTCTTTGTGTTCATCTATGTATCTAGCCTTGAAAGCATCTCAACTCAGAGGCCAGTTTCCACCAAACTTAACAACAAGGCAGAAGTCCAAAGGTACTCATTTCTGACATGCTTGAGGGTCAGGATGAGGACAAGATCAGTAGAGGAGACATCTCCCATTTCCACTGCAATGCAGTTAATCCCTTATTAGATGTCAAAACAAAGAAACAAACCCATAGGAAAATGTGACTCTATTCTTCTGAGGGAAACTTCTGTCACCAGCAAAATACAACTTTTTCTTCATGTGAGGCAGGGATTGTGACAATTTAGCTCTGAGTATATTAAAAAAGAGACAAGAGATTATAGCCTTTCTCTTCATGGTAATAAAACACTTGTTTATCTTGGCCTGCTTCTGCAATGCAAATCTCAGAGCATGAATTCTGCAAAAACCAAGGACCCTACAGTAAAAATTCAAGTTCATCCAGCTCTAGAGAAAGTGAGATTTTGTTTTATGAAGAAACAGAAGATACAATATAAAAAAGTGGCTGGAAGATACACATGTGAGTTCACTGCTTCCTTCTCTGAGAACTAACATTTCCTTTTTGTACTAATCAAACAATCCAAAAACTCTCAATATTTTTGAGTAATTTATTTTAGAAAATAGCAATAAAATTCTATATTGTATTGCATTATAGCTCATTTTTATATATAAGCAAGCATGGCTTAGCTATGAAGTATACAGGTGCTGTGAGAGAACTATGGACTGGAAAAGCCTCGACAGAAAGGCAGGGAGAGGTCACAGGCAGCTGAAGGAATACAAGACTTGGTTAATTCCTCATACTCACATGCAATGACAGTTTATAAGAAGGAGTGTGACTGGCTTTACATCATATGTCTACTTTCCTGCCTGCTCAGTCTTTATTGCTGTCAAATTTTATTGTTCAGACTGACATACAACCGAACACGACTTTAAAGGGTTAGGGCATTGTATTCAGCGTTCCAGCTGATTTAAATCAGGAAATTGCAGCACCCCTGATTCCCCAGCCTGTTGTCTCCCCAAGCCTTACAGCTTCCCAAGCACCAGAGGCAAACATGGGAACCACATGACTGCAGGCATCCCTACTATGGCCAGTTTAAATTCTGGTGGAGACACTTCCTGAGAGCATGTTCAAACACAGCTAAGTGCAACAGAGGAGAAGGACGTACAACATGCAAGGGCAATATTAGGTACACGAGCAATCATGCTAAGAAGTGTTCATGTCCACTGATCATGGTTGGAGAATAATTGCTTTCCACCACAGATTTTTTTTCAAGGGTGTCTTATTCATAGTTATGCATTAACTAATATCTCCTTTGTGCTCTATCTTCATAGCCACAAGGTCTGGATGAAAGAGGGGTACACTTTGATTGCCAGTCACACCCAGAGGTGAAGTAAGAGATTTTCCTTATATTTACATAAAACCACCTGTGTTTCAGTTTGTGCCCAGTACCTCCAGTCCTGTCACTAAGCACCACTGAGAAGAGTCTAGCTTTGCCTTCTAACACTGTCCCATCAGGTATTTATACACATTGCCCAGATACATCCCTTCCTCACAGCTGACCAACCCCCACTGGAAAGATCCTGCAATCTCAATCATCTTTGTTGCCTTTTTCTGGACTCTCTCCTGCCTGTCTCTTGCACTTCAGAGGGACAGCTGGACACAGCATTCCAAGTGTGTTTCACCAGTGCTGAGTAGAGGGGAAGGATTGCCTCCCTCATCCTACTGGCAGTGCAGGGGCTGTTGGCCCTCCTTGGTACAAGGACACATTGCTGTCTCATTCTCAAGCTGTTATGTGCCAGGATCCTTATCCCTTCCCTGCAGAGCTGATCTCCATCTGGTCAGCCACCAGCATACACTAGGGCATGGAGCTATTCCTCCCCAGCTGAAGAACTTTACATATCCCATCAAAGGATTAGAACATAAAAGAATTTTACACATAGAAATCATTTATACGGCCACTTTATGTACTTTGGTATATTATGTACTTGAGAGGTCAGATGCTCTCTGACCATGTGCAGGTAATTTTCATACTGTTAAATAAATATAAAGTCTCTTATGTCAGGACTTCTTCTCACCTCTTACAGAAAATACAGAAGTCAGTAGAAAAAGCTGAAATATTGCCTGTCCAGTCTCTGAGCTCTATTGCTTTCTTAATGTAAACCTGAAGTGAAAAAAAAGTGGTACTGTGTGACAAAATCCCAGTTTAGTTACTCAGGTTAAAATGTGAGAATAGGTGTAAATTTAATTAAAAACAAATGGATTCTTTTTCAATTTTCAAGACTTCCATTTGAACAGGCCTAAAAGAACAGATTATTAAACAACTTTGCTCTTGCACTTTCCCAGAGTAAAAGGTAAAAATGGAACCAGAGATCTGATTCACTAAGATGGTGAATGCTCTCAACCCCCACTAAAATGAGCTTCTTATTAGGTAGAGTCCCAAATGCTTTTCTTAAAAAACCACAGAGGGAAGCCTAACTCAACTTGCTTTCCATATGGGAAGATGCAGACAGGAGACTGACAGAACACAATACAAAGGAATTCATGTGGTGGTTGGTTTTGGTTTTTTTTAAAATAAGAATAGGCTCTCCCACTCCCTCTGGATATCTGCAGGCAGTTGGTTTGTTTTTTGTTTTTTTCAGGAGATCTTTAATTTCAACTCTGTTTCCATCTGTGCTGCTTCATTTAGGAGAGATATACCCACAGCCAAAGAAATGTGTAGTGTTAAAAAAATAAGACAATTTAGATGGGATAAAATACCTTGATGCTTTTACAATGAGCCTTGGAAACTCAGCTCTCAGTGTCTGAGACAGAGGCTGCTGAGCAAGTGCCATCCTCTCAGGCAGTTGGTGTGAAAGATCTTGGGTTTAATCAGCCTTTTAAAATGATAGGCATGAAAAAGTTGTTTGCAACCATTGGGACCTCTTGCAGAGTGGTGCTTTTGCCATGCAGATCCCCAGCTCCTTCCCTCCTTCCTTCCCCCATTAATACCCAGCCACTGACCAGGACACACAGCACTTCCTGCCTCACTCCTTGGCCTTGGAGAGCTGCAAAACCTCTAAGGAAAACTGTACAGAATATTCCTGAGCATTGTCTCAGAAGCCTGAATAAAACATTTCTGTGTCTTTCCATGTCATGTCAAACCTGAAGCCAGAATGGGTAGGTATGAGCCTTGTGGTTTCCCATGGGTCTATGGCCTGCCCTTGGATGACCTAGCATTCTGAAAACATGAATTCTGATAAAGGATTTTCCTGCAGTCCATCCCTACATATTTGTCCCATGTAGATCCTTTGGTGTCTTTAATAAAGTTCATCTGTGGCTTTTCTCTTCCCTGTAGTGGAGAACTACTCTATTCACTTTCTTCATATCTTTCTATTTCACAACTATAGGGTATATGTTTCACATCTTTATCTGTCTGTCAAATTTCGTTAAAATTGGCCACAGAGATTATGTGGTTTGTTTGTGGGGGAAGCCAAGAGCAGCTGACAACTAAGCATTTTCTGTGTGGAATCTGGATAGAAATATCTAAAAATATAGAATACTCTCAGGAATCATGAAGCTTTACATATGCTAGATGATGGAATTAACTAATTTCTACTTTTTTACAATAACATTAGGGGAAAATTCAAATGCTTCAATTTCCATATGAAAATACAACTTATTTTGTTTAATACTTGAAATTTTTAAGTGAAGCCTCAATGGCAGAATCGTTTTAAAGGAAGGGTTTTTTCCCTTTCTTATGCCAAACCATAGAGAGCTGTCACTGTTAAAAACCTTTGTTCTTTTAGCTTAACAACTGATCCAGCAGTCAAAACTGCAAATTGCAGTCCACTTACAAAAGCAGAACTGTAGACTGTGCAAGTGTTAAGCTTTTTAATCTCTGTAATGTCACACTCCAGCTCAAGTTACTATTCATTAAACAGGAGCTGTTAATGTTATTTGTTGACAGCATGAGTTATCATTATTTGACAGTCATTATCTTGCAGCAAGGCTCTTTAGACTTTTTTGGACCTTTACTCTGTGATTACGCTGCATTAATTTTTTTCTGTGAGCAATAGCTCATTTATCATTTAAATTGGGAACTACCACAGAAGCCCAGTTTTTCTTTGACATATTAGTTAGGAAGTAAGAGGGATGTAGTGGTTTTGGAGGAAGTTTGGACCATCTTATCTTTGAAATAGGGAAAAAAATTATATTCTCCACCTAGACTGGTAGTTCCCCTTAATAATGTTTTAAACATGGTTATGTTACTTTCACTGACCAAAGACTTTTGTAAAGTTAAGAAGGAAAGGAAGGCAGGCATGACTCCTAATGTCTGCAAAATTCATCCCTTAAGTAGTAGGAGGAAGACAATGTTAAAAAAACATTTAGTGGGATGATGGAGAAGGCAGGAATAAGATGATCTAGGTAGTCTGTGAGTCAGGTTGCCTTTTCAGCAAGGTTTTGTAGCTTTTGAAGCACCACATTATACTGCAAAAATAATATAAGGAAAAGTTTGAATTTCTAATCCTTTAGCAAAGCAATTTCTTGTTCCAAATCAATGTCAAAATATTGAGGATTTTTTCTCATCAAAAAGTTCATAAAAACCCTGATTCACAAATAGCTAAATATTGTGTTATGAGTCAGTTTGACATTAAATTGGATTATCTGTCATCCCACATGGTCTCACAGGAGCTGTACCATCACCAGTTCATAATCTACTTCATAAGCAGTGCTCAGTGTCAGGACTTCATCTTTCACAGCGCACTGACACTCATGATTCTTCACATGTTCCAATCAAAAGGCACCATGGGAGTTATAATCCATCTGGGCAACATAGATTACAGAATGCCTGGAGGCAGGACTCTAACCACCTAATGGACAGATGTTATGAAATTTCATTGACAGGAGGAGACCCATGTTAATGCTGAACTGAAGCTACTATTTCAAATTTGATGAAAAGAAGTGTTTAGGCATTCCTAATGCATGTGGGTTTTTTTAATCATCAACATCAAAACATGGTTTTATAGAAAATTTATGTTGTGTAGAAGTTGGCCTCCTCTAGCTAAAAGAAATAAAATTTTCCTGTCCATTTCCTGATTTGATGCAAGTTGATGATTTTAGACCAGTGCGGGAGAATGTGAGATAGTTCTAAAGAATGACAGAACTTTTTCCCTTTGATTCTTTGGTTGTGTAGAGACTTTAGACAAGGCACTGCCTCAGAAAGGCAGGACAGGCATTAATAGCTGGACTATTTTAAAAAGTCAGATGGCAGGCTGTCAGGCAATGTCACTGAAGTATTCTGATGTTTGATAACTCTGTAAGTGGAAAGATGTATTTCAAGCTAGATTACAAACTGATTGAAAGCAGCTGATTCATCTGAGCAACCCATTTATGTGAGCTACAGAGAATCTCATCAGCAAAGAACCATTACATATCAAAGCATAATAAAATTGAGGGCATGTTGAGAACCAAGGGTCATTGGGATGTTGCTTTATGCTTTATCACCACTTAACAAAACAGGTAAAGGAAGATCATCTAATCAGTCCAATATGAAAATTGGAAATGAGAGGTCTTTTATGCTCTTTGATACATTTCCTATGCAGTTGCTTTTTGAGCACCACATTTCTTTCCCAAAAAGGAATATACTTTACAGGATCTTTTTCCTGCTTGTTGTAGGTTTTGGGGGGTTTTGGGGGGTTGTTTGGGGTGGTTTTTTTGTTGTTGTTGTTTTTTCTTTTGTTTGTGTTTTTTAAAATGTGGATGAGACCAGGAAAGAGTCATGTCCTTTATTACACAGTATTCTATTCTATTTCACCCCCTATTGCATCATGTCTACTATCTGATGTAATAAAGTAGCTCATCATTTCTCAATCACACCCCTTGCCTTTTCTGCTATGAAAAGATGCAGGTAAGAGAGAATTAAATGGTAAGAGTACACTTAATGTCCCTTGGTGTGACTAGAATGAAAATAGGCTTTGTCAAACAAGTAAGATTTCATTTTTATTTAAATTACAGGTTTGATTGATAAAGATAACTGCACAAGTATAATTGAACAGCTAAGTATTGACATCTGAAATATCAATTTAAAAATTAGCTGTATTTGTGAGCAGTGAGTTAATCATCCAACTAATAAACCTCCAAAGATGAGTGGAGAACATCACTTAGAGCTTCTACCAAAAAAGACTAGGAAAGGCTTTCCTGTCCATGACAAATGCAATGCAATGCATGCAAAAAGCATTAGCATTTTATGGTAAAAACTGCTACAAAATTAGAACATCTCACCACAGAGGACATTGTCCTTCTCCCTCAGTGAATATCTAAGTCTATACATAAAACAAGAAACAGGTATTGAGACCCTTTTAAGAATGACTACAGTAAGGTAAAAGATTTCATTTGGGATATGGGTAATCTGGGTTGAAATCCAATTCTTAGCCTGAATAAAAAGAGTGAAGTCTGCACTTAGACCCTCCAAATTCCTAAGAGGTGTATTTCTCAATATTCTGGAATGGAATTCTGTGATCTTTAGTTTTCCTGTACCTAAGAAACCTCTCTGTAATACTTATCAAAACAGCACAATATATGAAGGATTATTAGTTTCAACATATGGGTATAATCCAGTGAGAAAGATCTTTAAAAATACTGGCCTACGACTATTTTGTATGGAAATTCGGTGGGGTATGACAATACAGCTGACATTAATCAGTATCTTCTTCAGTGATATGGAAATAACATAACCCTACTGCTGATAAAATTGTATCAACTGATGCAAAGATAAGTGGAATGCTAAATAATGATGATGAAACACCACCACGGTTGGTAAATTGCTCAGTAAACTGCGTCCATTCAGGCAGGATACATTACACTAAAATATGTATGAAGTGCAATATATGTAGTACAGAAATAGGGACTAATCTGTGGACACAGAAGCCGTGAACAGGGCTTAGGATTCCCACTGAGTTAACTACTGCAGTAGAGGATAGATGCAGGCCCTGTTCACACTGCAGATGAGTATTTCAGGCTATATGTGTGTTTCTGAACAATAGTAATTACTAAAGATCTCTCAAACCAAACAGAAAAATTGAGTCATTCAAGACGGAAAAAAGTCTTACATTTGTAATTATATAAACACCGGGGTAAAAGTAAATTCATCTTCCCTCACTATCTTCAAGTGAGCATTTAATAGCTTCAAGAGAAATAATGTTTCAGTCCAACAATTTTCTATGTTTTCTTAGTAACACTGCTTCTGTGTTCTTGTTGCCAGATGAACTGTTTGCACACCTGGTGGGTTAATACAATGCTTATTCTTCAAAAACCACTGGCCTATGGAACTGCACAATGCTTATTCTCTAGGATCGTGCTAAACATTAACCAAGAAGAAGAATGGAAAGTAACCAGCCCAGTTATGCCAAATTTTCACCACTTCACCAAGCAGCTAAGTATGACTTTGGGGTCACCAACCACCAGGGACCACCAAAGACCCCCCAGGACAGAAGAACACATGCACAAAGGGAATATATGTCGAAAATTCTGGGGAAATTATCATCAAATGTATATTTATTCCAGGAAAATCAATGAATATGTATGTAAAATGTAGTATAAAAACGGAAGCTTTTTCTGTACTCAGCATGCATGATATTTTGGAGGAGATATCGCCTTGTGCATCCAGCCAAATAAAGAATGCCTGCTTCTTAATGTTACATTGGTGTTAAGGAGTTTTATTTTTACCGATTTTTCGTAACGATCTCATCTTTGATTGCAATCCTGTAGCATGGGAACAAGTTATTAGCCTTCAACGCTTCCAGCAAAATGAATTATAGGCTCTGGCACTAAGAAAGCCTGGCTTCCCATGAACTTTTAAGCTACATCATAGACTTTTGGTGTGTAAAAACAAAAAAGCTAACTCCAGCCAGAAATTCAATCCCCTTCCCATATGGATTGGCCAGTGGCTCCACTGGATGTGCTTCCAGAGGTGACTTTGCTTCAGGTTTTACCCATCCAAAGAGCTTTTCCTACCCTTTACTGCTGTTTCCATGAAACTAGAGAACTAGCCTGCAGTTTAGTCAATCAAATTGAAGCCTGTCATTTGAACCTCACTTTTAGATAACTAGGGATGCTGTTTTCATGCTCTAGCACAATAACCACTGAATGGAAAGCAGCACGTGTTTCTGAAGGCCTTCAGAGGTTGTTGTCCAGCTTACTTCCATGCCTAAACTATGGTCATCAAGATCTGTCTTCAGAGAGATCTCTAAGGCACCCACTTCCTGCCTTAACTGTACAGGGAATTTCGCCAGATGATTTAAGAACACTTCTTTGCTAGGAGTGGAAAGATAAACCCATTATGAGTCTTCAGTTGAGGAGACTTGACTCTAAAGGTAGTCAGCAGCAGCAGCTGTGTAAAAAATCATGAGAGAAGAGCAGAACCCCAAAGTCCGTATTAGCACTGAAACATGAACGTATTGTATGATCCCAGGCATTTCTTTCCACAGAAAGCATAAAGAAAATATTTGATTATTAACTACTTTTTTTATTTTTATCTCTAAAATACAAGCTTCAGTGTATTTTAAGGTAGCTGACGTCCGCATTTTTGGAACAGATTTCTATTGTAAGGAAAATTGTGTGAAAAGGTTTTCCCAAAGTCTAGTAATTTTGGTTTTATTACATGAGATTCTTATTGATATCTTTATTTGCCTAGAGAGCAGAGTTTTATAAATATCAACACTACTCCATCACATTTTTTAAGCTAATATTACCACTTACTATTATTGCTGAGATGCCATTGCCACTCGATGAACTGTCCAGCAATAATCTAACTGATCACTGAACTGGTCTTATATATGTCAGAAGAATTCCTGGCAGTGAAGCCTGTGCACTGAGAACATATAGATCTGCTAGACATGCACTTCTGTGCATTATATACCTCCATATTTTCATTTAGTGTACTTAGAGAATTTCTTATCCTTGGGCTATCTGCACTTTAGGATTTGACTTGGATTTGTTTCCCTCTTTCCTCTGTGCAATAGACCAAAGCACAGTACTTTTTCTTCCTGAATTTTTGATGCTCTTTCCAGCATGCTAGCCTATGAGGGTTATTTTCTCCATTATTCGATCTTTTCTTATTTCTTGTCTTCCTTTAGCTTGATACACTTGTTCCAAACTGATGACTGTTTTACTTCAGTGCTCTCACTGAAATTCAATAGGAGATATCTTTATAGGGATAAAGCTGTTCCTCTCATAAATCTCCCTAGCAAGCTGGATTCACATACTCCACAAGAGATTCAGCCTTTGATTGGGGATTTCTTTCTCTGAAATCATATAGAAATATACAAATTCTTAACAGTGCACATTTTTTGAACATTTTTTGATCTGCAGTTTTTGTCTCAGAACTCATCAAATTGCTCTCTCGTGTTCATACAGCATTTCAAACAATGGCATCCCACTTATTTGCTTTCTTTCTTGTCTCATCAAAACATTTCAGAGGCATTATCTCAATTTTTTAAAATCTTTATCACAGGGAGCTCTGTATACACACTCAGCTCTTTCATCCATTGCTTTTACACAAAGATATTTGTATCTATGGTTCAGCCTGAAGCTGTGTGATTTTTTTTTTCCTCAGGACTGTAGTGTTCAGCAGTTTATCAGAGTGTCTTCCTAAGCATGAACATCAGACAACTGAATATTGCTACTGTTTTTCTTGCATCATCTGTTAAGTAATATATAAGAAGATCCTTTTTTTTCTGATGGCCCATTGCCTCTTTATTAAGACTTAGATATAGCCTACAACAGTAGCCAGCATTCTAGGCACATGTCGTCTTCTCAGTCCCCTCTCCAACAGCTTGCTTGGTTTCTTTCTCTAATGCCTTTCCAGAATTTGTAATTGCAAAGCTTACTAGAGGGTAAACAAGCAAGCAGCAGCATTGCCAATGTTAAGTAGCTTTAGTTCTCCTTATAGACCAATAATTTAGTAATTCCCTTTACATTATCAGTACAAGACTGTTTTTCTGTAGTATCAGCTGAATAGCAGCTAATAGGGAAAAAAAATCATTGAAACTTTCTGGAAATGTCAAAAAGTCATTTGGAAGTGTGAATCTCCAAAAAAAATTATATTTATGATGCAAGGGTCTACTACAAATCAATTTCTCAGTGTCATTTAGTGGATCTATACTTTCTCTTGCTATTTCTTTACTTGGGACACAGATAACATGGGCTGATTCATAAAATAACTCTAAATTGCAAAAATACTAGAAATACAATGAAAGAACACAATGATTTATAATTACACCATACACTAGTGAGGTTTTATATGTAAGGTAAATAATTGTTTGAAACTCATATGGCTGTTTGAAACCATCAGTACTTTGAACCTTTACTATTCATAGCATTAACTAACAAGTGGAAAGTACTGCAGGGCACTACAAATAAGTGTAAAGCTTCTTTATTACTTTCTCAGTCCCTGTCTCAAGCTGACAAAACAAAGTGTATCTCAGATACCTGAAGAAAATAAATGGCAATCACAAATGATTAATGGTATAAAACCACAGTAGTACCAGAGGGAAGAGAAAGAAGGTAAAATATGAAGAATTGACCAAGAACAGTGTTGTTTTTTTCAAAGGTAGGATCTAATTTGAGTTCATTAAATCGTACTCACTGTTAGGAGGAACATGGAATTCCCATTGGCAAATGATGTTTCATTGAATGCAACAAGCAATCACATGTGCAAATTGCAGCTTCATCACATCAATACCCTTTCTCAGGTTGATGCTGTTCATTTGGGTGTACAGCTGTGAGATAGCAATACACGTCTCTAAGCTGCTTATTGAACTTTGAAAAGAGTAATCCAGCACATCAGCTCCTCAGCTGGGATAAGACACTGATGGTCCTTCTCTGCAGTTGTTTTCAAACTAGTGGCTGGAAGCCCTGACACGCTTCCGTGTCCATAAGTTAAAAATACTAGGCATCTTTTCCATACCTGAGCTTTACACACTTCCCTGACTGAAGATGGGGAGAGCAGAGGGAAGGCAAAAAATACCCTCTTTGCTTTCTATCCGTTCTGTTTAGGTTTGCTCAATGATATTTTTTGTTCTGTAAGTGAAACCACAACAGTGACCTTTCTTCAACAAGGACCAGCAAATTATTAGCACTGGTGACAGAAATAGAGCCTGAAATTTAGGTTTTGGAATAAAATCAAGATTTATTGTTTGTTCTGTTTCCCTTTACTCCATTTTTTATAATAAAATTGTCACATCATGTGTCTTTCCTTGAAAATATTGCGTTTTGCCTCCAGCAACCCACAAATCACAAACACAGATTGCTGAGGATATTTCCATCTTTCTTTCTTTCTTTCCCTCAGAAGTAAGCTTTTTGTCTGATATTCTCTCCCCAAGAGAAATGATCATCTAACAAGTGTGGCATGTATTTATTCTGAGTTAATATGATGCTATCATGCACTCTGCCCATGACTGACTTCCTACTTTGTTGACTTTGGGTTTTATGCCTCTTTAGCTGAAAGCTGATGGAAAGCACTAGAACATTTTCATTAGCACAGATTCTAGTGGTGGAAATTACATTGAAATTCTCCTGCCGTTCCTCAGAGATGAGTGGCTAATAGGAAGCACTTTACAAAGAAGTGGAATTCAGGTTGTCAGAACCCACATCTCTATGCTTGCAAACCTGAAGTCACAAGGAGTATCTTCTTTCTGTGTGAATTGAAAGGGCTTTGTACTTAAACACAGTAGGTAGCACCCTTCAGAGTTGGCTTTACATGTGCTAGTAACCTTCACCAAAGTCTATGCCTTTTCAAGCTCATCAGGGCAGATTAGCAAGGAGCCATAGGCAGTTGGCTCTCTTCTGTACTGTCATACACTACTGGATAGCAGAAACAGGACTCCAGCCAGCTGGTCCTTCATTTTGGCCACTATGTGTGTCCTTATTGTGAGGTACCTCTATACTTGGGCATCCTTTCAGCTTTTTAAAGCTTTCAGCACATGAATAATGATAAAGCTATTCTAGTTACTGACTACTGTAATGTTCTGGGCAGGACTTGCTAAGGAAGAGAAACAACAGGCAAATCTTAATAGAAAAGTGCTACTTCTATCAGCTGTACACAGTGGATGACTGGTTCTATTTTTGATAGAAAGCCAGTGACCTGTTGTCAGTATGTTTTACTTTTCATTCTTGTTTGCTGAAATGGAAGAAAGTAACCAAAAGAGTTTAAATTAATGCAAGGACACAGGATAAATTAATAGTTGTGATAATATTAGTGAAATTAATAGGATCTGCAAGACTTGTCACACATTCTGGAAATTCCTTATTTCTTGTCATACCCAACCATCTTCGTAGCCCATCACTGGACTCTCCAGCCTGACCGTGTCTCTCTTCTAGGGGGAAGCTCAGAACTGGACACAGTACTATAGATGTAGCCTCACCAGTGCTCAGCAAAGAGAAGGATCACCACCCTTGACCTGCTGGTAATGATCAGCCTACTGCAACACAGGATGCCATCAGCCTTCTTTCATGCCCATATTGGAAAATGTAAGAAGGAAATAAAATGCTTGTATTTTCTCCATGGAATACAAAGTGCTAGGTACTTAAATCTTCTTATAAAAAAATGAAGCATTAAGGAAAAACAGCTCATCAGTGGTCATTACAAGTGAATTAATCTTCTTTATAGCATCCATAAATATTACTAATGCATTAGTGTTTCACACATTGAACTCAGACATGAGAAAATATAAATCAGTAATACATCCACTATTTTCCAGTCACCTTGTAACAAAAAAAAAAGCCTGATGTACCTTGCAAAAACTGTGAGACTCGCCACATCCTAGAGAGTTGAGAGACATATGTAAGGTTATTTGCAGCAGGCAGCAGGTGGTAGGAGGAATTGTTAGTAAATTCAGTTCTCAAAGGACAGATTCTTCAGTGTTTGTAAGCCACCTGCCATCAAAAGCAGACCAGTTTGCTCCTCTGTACATGGTATGAACTGAAGAAGTATTCTCAGGTGTGGCACCACATAGGTGAGAAGGGTACACCTGTACTCTGCTTGAGAGGGACTCATCTTGATCCCCCAGCAATGTCATGCAGCTATCCATTTTTTACTTCATCTGAGGTCTCACACTGTTTCTGCCTGTTACATGCCCTTGATTATTTTCATATTCCCTTCCATATTTCCATAACATGTCCTAATTGAGAATTCCTCTCTCCCTTTTCAGTAGTTTTTTTTGTTGTCTTTGTGCAACTGATGAAGGAGACACATACTGCAATCAAAGATCTGTCTCTTCACTTTGGCTATAAGCACATAGCAAAGGTCTGGAATTTAAAAGAAATGAAACTTAACTAGAAATTCCTGCATGCATTTCATATATACCCATAGTAACAGAGATCACAGCAGACTTTTTCACTTGGTCAGCCACCCTGATGGTGGTTGCTATGGATGTTTTGATGGTTTCTTTGCAATTAAAAGGTTTTGTAGAAACTGATGCTTCTGACAGTACATTGTTTCTCTGAGATGAATTTCACATTTGACTACCTGCTATTCCTGCATTCTACACATACACACATACATAGGCACAAATCAAACAACAGAAGATGCTTATGTCATTCAGGATGTTCCCAGTGCACAGTTAATGAAAACACTCCACAGGCAGATAATAACAAAAAGTGAATATGGATAGTCTAGTTCAATGTAATTGCAACCCATCAGCACAATCACTGTCTGCGTGACAACAAGACATCACACAGCCTTGCAGCAGGTCAGAACATAAACCCTGCCTTTGAAGAGGAGAAGGAAACAAAACAAAACCAAGCAAGGAAATTTTTAATAGCATCTGATATTTTCACATTATTGTGTAGCACAATGGGACATTTTGTGGCTTTTGATTCCAGTGCAGGAATTAAACTGGAGAATGCTAGGTCCAAGTGATATGTTTCAGATTTGAAGCACTTACAGATGAAAGCCAGCTTATATGGCTTTTGGATAAAATTAATAACTCCAAAGGTGCAGAATACAGTCATCAAAAGGTTGGTACACTAACAGATTAAATAAAATTTGACTTTATAGGACAGACAGCTTTTATTACTTCAAATCTCACTTGATTTTATTCACCTCTTTCTATGTAGCCATTTAAAATTACATAAGCAATTAATATTAATCAGATAAAAAAATTAATTATTCAATCAAACAAATCTTCCACATTTTTCTTCCCCCTAATAAGTTGCTTATATTGTACATGTTTCAGCTGAAGAGCATAAGAATCATTTGGAATTCAAGCTTTGTCTCACTTAAATGTCAGGAAAAAATTAGTTTTTAATAATAAATAAAAACTATTACCATTTACAAATATGCAAAAATCAACAATCAGGCATGCAAGTTATTATGCAAATCAGAATATTTCCTCCCCATTTATATTTTAATCCTACATGAATAACTAGAAACATATTATGGATATTCCGGACACAAAAGACATTTTTAGTACCAGCAATTTCATCATGACTTGTGGTCCTAGACTAAAAATTAAGAAAGAATACGGGGAAGAAAATTGCTTTGAGGTATCATTCGAATTGGGTAGCAAAAATGGTTATTATGTGGGTTAACAAGTGCTAAACAGGAGTGCAAGGCAATGGCCTACTGATTGGCTTTGGACTCCAGTTAGTGCTGGTTCCAGTCAGCTCTTCAGGGTTGACTGAGTAGCTAGAGAGAACAGGACAGTCACTTGGAAACAGTCCTGTTGAATGGAGCTGTAAAAAGCAATGAGTTAGATGATATGACACAAAGAGATCTGGAAAGATTAGAAATCTGTGCCAAAACCAAAAGGAGAAAAATGAGTTTCTTCTTCCGGGGGGAAAAAAAAAAAAGGTCAACCTAATATAAATGGGGAAATCCAATTAAAAACAGATACAGAAACACTCAGGCTGGTGGAGAGGTGTAGGTAAGATTAATGATAAAGAAGTCCCGAAGGTGAAATCTAAAAGTGAATGAGACAGGAGTTGGCAATGTGATATGGCTGCAAAACCAATTGTACTGAGGCTACAGAGCTTCCGAAGGGCCTTGAGGGGAAGCCATATGAGGAGCAGCTGAGGTCTGTTCAGCCTGGAGGAGACTGACAGGAGACCTCATTGCACTCTACAACTTTCTCATGAGGGGAAAAAGAGGGGCAGACACGGATCTCTTCCCCGTGGTGACCCAAGTGAATGGCCTGAAGTTCTGTCAGGGGAGGTTTAGGTTGGATGTCAGGAAAAGTTTTTCACCCAGAGGGTGGTTGGGCACTGGAAAAGGCTCCCCAGGAAATGGTCACAGCACCAAGCCTGACAGAGCTCAAGAAGTGTTTGGACAATGATCTCACGTACATGGTGTGACTTTTGGGGAGGGTTCTGCGCAAGGCCAGGAGCTGGACTTTGATGATTCTAATGGGTCCTTTCCAGCTCAGAATATTTTGTGATTCTGTGATCTATTTTCTGAAACTTTTTAAGCATTGGAGTGATCATATATGTGACCGGTAATTCTACAAATATGATCTAATTAATATTTCAGACCATGAGAAATGAATAGCACAGTATATATCGCTATATGAACATAATCAGTGCAATGATAGTTTCCCATATTCTTATAGAGATTAAGAATTTACATCAATTTTGATAACTAATAATTTTGTATAACCAGAAGAGACAGAATATAGGTAATTTAAATATATGAAGTTGTACTGATCTTTGTGAAACATTGAGGATCAAAATCAAATGTAGAGAAGGCTAAATCCTCTTTTGTCAGTTCACTTAAAATTATAATAGTGATGTGTGTAAAAAGCATTTCATTAATATTCTCCAACAAGCTTAAAGAAGCAAGCTTTCCTGAGTGAAACACCCACTAATCAAAAGCAACCTATATTTTCATCTCTAGGCACTGCATGAAATTCACTGTATAAATCTTTGATATCAAGTGAATGAATGTACCATGATGATATGGAACTTTTGTTACAATGTTGAAACATTTTACAACAGGAAACAATATGCAGTTGTAATTTGCTTCCCTGAACAATGACTCAATACACAGCAAGTTTTCTCTGATTTATAGCTATTTTCTGATGAAATCACAACTAATATTGAAACTATCACAGCAAATATTCCCTTGATGAAAGCTTCAGATTGTCTGTTTCTCAAGTGCTCAATCCATCTTATAAATAATCCTTTAGACAGTAAGGGGCACAGATACATGTGTCTTCTGTTAGATTTTATTTTCAGAGGAGAATCCTTAGCTAAGATGATTTCAAGATGTAACATAAAGAAAAGATACATGGCATTCCCAGTTTCCAATTACAAAAGTGCAGGCTTCTCTTGTATTCCTTCAGTTATCTTTCTCCAGCTAATTGTTAAAATATTTTTCCATATTTTCCTGCACCTGCCCATAAAGAAAAATGAACTCTGCCTCATCATAGCTGAGAAATTGAACAGTGTATAGTACTTGAAAGAACCTACATAATTCAGAAAAAAACACCTGCTTACTCAAAATAATCACCTCTGCCAGGAAGTTTATACCACCTGGGGGGAATAACCTGCATGAAAATATGCAGGCATCTGAACAAGTTATGCAAGCATAGGCATGGGTGAAATGACAACTGATTAATAAGTCACCTCACAATTGCTGAAATGCTGGCTTCCTTACGACTATGGCAGCAGACTACTGCACTTTCAGACAGGAAGATTCTATTTTGAAGTAATCTGAAGAGATAGGGAAGAGATGAGGAAGAGTGGCAGGAAAAAGTGAAATAGTCTTTATTTTAATTACCAATATTCTTGTAAGAGTTTTGAATAAAAGAAGATAAAACATAAATGAAACAATACCCTCCCTTCAGTAGTCTTAACAGAATTTTATTCTTGCCACTGACTTTATCAAATGGTTAAAAGGAAAATTTCTTCAAATATGCCATCTATCACTGCCAACAGCCACAGTCCAACCCACACTTCTCTTACCAGCTTGAAAGTAGTCAAGCCATTTAAATAAAATATGATATTCTAGTTCATTATGTAGAAAAAAAAAAATCAAGTACTATCAATAAGGGCCTAACCAGAGAAGACTGAGTTATATGCCATTATTTCTATGCAGTTCAGAAGAGAAAAAAATATTTATGTGGTTATTTGCTCCATCAAAAACTCATCCCCTCAAGTCAAATAGAAAATATCATAGATTCAAAGTATAGATACTTAATTTGGTTCTGTAGTGGCAGCCCTACAAGACTGGGCTTTCCTACGGACATGCACATAACTCGATGAGAACTAAATGATAAGTGCTATTAATAGCAACAAAAAACTACTCATAAACAGATGACAAAACTAGCAGGAAGAACTGGGTTTTTATTGTAAGAAAAGTTGTTTTTTATACTTCTGTATCCATATATCAATGCAGCAAGTAGTGTTAATATTATTCAAAAAGCAGTAGCACTTGACTCAACTCAAAGATGGTCCTTATAACCAAGTGCTGCAACACGATGGCCTCAAAACTGACTGATTTAAGCACCTGGCTGGAGCTGTTGAGGGCTCCCAAAACTCTCACGTGAATGACTGTTTTTCTTAGAGGGTGCAGCCCATCGTGGAATTCAAAGACAGTTTTGCCTGAAGGGCAAACATGCCAAACCTAAACAGAAACCTATGTTTCTCCCTCAAATGTTCCTTTATCAGTTAGTTTTATTAACAACATACAATACTGCCATAGTGCAACAGAAGTAACATTTAAAATGGAAGCAACAGCTTCAAAGAAAGAAATACCAAAAGATGATACAGTAGGATGATCTGTGACAAGGCTGGAGAAAGAAATTATGAATACATATAAAATCCACACTTAGAGACACTGCACACTGGGACAAAGTACAGACACTAGGCTACCTGGGAGGGTAGATTAACAAGCTGGTACACATTAAAAAAATACAGAACATACAGAGTTTCAGGTTCAAGGGGCTGAAAAAAAAAAGTGATCTGCAAAAAGACCTCTGTACTAAGAAAATTTTCTCTGGACAAGGGTTCTATTTCCTTGCCTATAAACTCCCTCTGTTCATAGGGTTAAGGTCAGAGCAAAGACAAAAAGAAAACTCAAAGTTTCATTGACAAGAAAAAGATCCTACATTTCAAAGTAAGAGCTGAGACTGGATGGATGGAACAGTCCTCAAATATTAGCACCCATGAGGTGAGACAGTCTCTCTGTACATAAGAATAAGGAAAGAGAGGAAGGGAAACCCCAGAGATACAGCCTTGGGGCTCTGGAAAAGCTCCAGCAAACCAAGAATGGGCTGATGCACAATTCTCATATGGAAATAGTCGAGTCTGGCAGTGGAAACAGTGGCACAAAGGTCAGAATGTGGTAAGATTTTAACCTGTGAGAAAGCTGACAGCACCACCTGCAATGGGTAGGAGTTAGGTCTAAGAAACAGAGAAAGCATAAAGTTCTGTTTGCAATAGGGCTGCAAAGGCAAAGCTAAAACAAAGGTGATGGAGGGCAGGGAAGGGGTGGTGGAAGAATTAGTAAATTCCCTGAAAATTTTCTCAGCTTGGTCTTGTCTGGGAATGTGGATGTGCCTAGGATTTGGATTATGATTCCCTTGGATTTAGGGGAAAGAGAAAACCTAGACCTCCCATCGGACTGTGGCTGCAAACAGGCTGAAAAAGTGAGGGCAAAGTTGTAAAAATAATTGTCCCCTGAGAACTTGTTCATCTGGGCCAGGACACTGGGTCTCAAACAAAGGTTCAGCTATGGCCAGGACCAGTATTAAGGGTTAGGGTATTGGTTGGGAAAGGGACAAAATCTACAGAAGTGCTTAGATGGAGGCTGCAAAGGGGCTGAAAAAAAAATAAGACTGTCAAAAGAATTGTTCCCTCCAGACATGCTCATCCCTGCTGTGGCACTGGGTGTTGAGCTGGGGTTCAGCCAAGGAGAAAGCTCAGCTAAGGAAGAGAGTTAGGGTCAGGAAGAGAGACCTAAAGCTGGAAGTGGGGTGGCATTGCAAAGGGGCTGCCCAGAAAGGTGTAGGTTTCTTTCTGCAGCCTATATCTGTCTTGTGGCAGCCTGTTTGAAGCTCTCCAACTGGATTTCTGTGGTTATTTTTCTTGACTCCTAAGAATCCCAATTGATAAGGTGACTGTTCCAGCCTCAGTTCCTGCTTCTATCAGAGGCTCCAGATTCTTTAGAGGAAAATTCAAGTCTCAGCTGCTCCTTCTCTTGGAAGATTTTTCAGTGTCCTAAACACAGCTATCCAATAGTTTATTGCAATTTTATTCCTAAATATAATCCCAAGCATAAAATAAATCTAGGCAGTTTCTTTCTTCATTTTACCCAGAAAAGAATTTACTCCAAGGGGAAATCAAGCCTACAGGGTTTTTTTTTTTTTATCAGACAGCCCTTCTTCTGCACCACTCAAGCTGTAGCTCTAGGCTTTTCCTCTCAATCATTAGGGCTGTAAAAGGAAGTGAGTGGTGCAAAAATAATTGTTTCCTTAGGAATTTTTCATCTTCACTGCATTTTTTCTATGACGCTCATTTCAGGGTTTGGGTTAGGGTTATTTTTGACTGAAAGTCCACAGCTAAGTTTGGTCCCATCTGGACAGCAGCTGACAAAGAAACCCATGGGCAGACTCTCCTTGGAAGAACACTGAATCTTTGCATGGAACACTGTTTTTGGTTTATGCATCAGTCAAGCATTTATGTTAGTGCCAGAGGAGGTTTAGAGACAAAGTGAAATCTGAAATGAAGTTATAGTGAGGCTGCAATGTATCCTCCATTGTTCAGTAAGAGCTGATACTACAACTGGAGAATTGCATCATATTTATCTAATTGTTTATCGGAATGGAGAGAGTTTCCTCTCCTATGCTCAGGCTAGGCTTAGGGAACTCTGTTAATGTTAGGTTTGTTGAGGAGAAGAATTAGCCCAGGACTTCAGGGAGACTAAGTCAGAAAAGGGCTGACAGAGGGAATTGTGAGTTCCAAAAAAAAGTATTCTTTTGGCCAGTTTTCAGTATAGACAAAGTCCATCTGGTCTTTTGTGCCACTCACATGACATGTAGGATTTGGTGTTAGGGCTTTGGTTACTATTGTGAGAAAAAGAAATAATCAAATGACACTGTGAAGATATCTTTTACAGTTAAGTAAAGACTTACACGTAAATTTTTTTTTAGGAATATTGATTCTTTTTGGTTGGAGTATTAGCCCTGTCAAACTACAGTTATTGCCTAAGGCTAGAGCTGCAAGAAAGAAATTTCAGAACTGGCACTGGCAGGGGGGCTGGTAATGGATAGCCAAAAAACCTGAAATTCTCCCATGAGGAAATTTTTGTCATGACTGGGCTGGCATGCTTTTTTTCTGAGGTTCCCCTTGCAGTAGAATTTTGTTGAAAGAGACAGAGGAATTTGTTTGAACATGTAAGACATTTCCATTTTAACTCTCCTTAAATAACCAACAGAGTAATGGTGGATTCATGTCCTTTACAAGGTACCACGAGTAAGGATTCCTTGTGCTAACCACAGACTTGCAGAGTAGGCATATATTCACTTAGGCTAAATGCAAAAATTGTGGTGAGAAAGTTACAAGGTCCTTTGTAAAGGGATGGCCTTTTTTTCCCCCATTTTCCAACATAAAGCAACAAACACCTTAATTTTGTTAGCATTATTTTGACAGTGAAAAACCTACATGTTCCTGTTTTGTATGATACTGTTTTCTTGAGTATGTCGCATTACATGCATGTTCACACACAAGTCTGCTCCAGAGTCCTCTGTCGAGGTCTGTAACAGTTTAAAGGCCTTAGAATCATGAGTAGTGGTTAGAAGGGACTGAATTTGTTTTCAGTGACTTTTGAGGAAATAAAAAAATTCTATAGAATTATTCTACATAATTATTTAATTGTATTATTTCACTTACACTCAGCATCACTGTATCTACGTGTTTATGTTTGCTATATGTTAAAGCAAAGCATCAAACCAACAGCTTTATGTAAATCCAATATAAATCTAGCACACATGACATAGCTTATATTTGAGAGAACATAAATATAACTTTTCTGTTGCTTCTGGCTGCATGGATAATTTTCCATAAACAAATTGTGGATGACTGAACAATGCTAGCCTGAACATGCCTGTTTAGGAGATTTTTGTAACAAACCCCTTCTTTTTCAGGAAGATGCTTATGCCTTAGGCTCTCTGCAGTAAGAACCAGAATTTAATTTTCATAACTTGAGGGAGCTCAGATTCTGTTTTTCAGTTTAGTTCACGAAGAGGAAGAGAGACCAGCATCTAAATACGACCATAAATATTGTTGCATCCATATCGGGACCTGATTGAGACCTACCTCACCTTCTTGTCTAGGTATGAGCAAATCAGCGTAAGTGAAACAAGGAGTCTCTCTGAAAAACTCTGACATAAATAAGAATGGTTATGGCAGCAATGGTTATGGGAATAATCCGAACAGTATTGCAGTGACAGCTCATATTTGGTTTGCTTCTTTAGACTGCTTTCCATGAAGCTGACCCAGTTTATATTTATGTTGTTTTTGCTTTATGAGCAGAGCATTCATTAATCAAGTCAGAATTCAGGCCACTGTTTTGCCTTCTGCATCAGGCATTACTCAAAATTCTCTTTCACATTCTGCAGTACAATCTTTAGAATTTCAGGGCCATATTTTGAGTAAAGTATAGGAGCTTGTATACAAAATGAGTGCTGTTTTGTGTGATATTTTCTTGAGTCTCCCCATTTAACCTATTTTCATTACTATTTAAATATATGCATATACAAAAATCTTAACATCCTTATATTCAGTCCTGCATATATCCAAAGGAAAGCATAATATATATGCACTGCACTCCATGTATAAAATAAGTCCCATAGAACTGCACAGTATCACTGGTCATATCACTAATTATTACAATGAAATTATTACAGAATAAGAAAAGAAGACAAAGCAGCACTTAGCTAGATGATACTGAAAAGTTCTTCAGATTGTTTTCTTGTTGTCTAGAGCATAAGACTGAGGCAAATGTAGATATATGGTGATGCCTTAAAGATCTAGGAATAAAACAACACACTTTTGAGACAACATTAGTATAGGAGGTAATATAAAAGCTGCTCTTTAATGGAGATGCTCTTTAATTCCTCCAGGGGAAGGTATGGAAGAATGACCACCCCACACAGGGTGAGTAAAGTTTTATAAGTTTAGCAAATTAGTATAATTGACAATAATTCACAATTAGAAGCACAGGTCATGAGGGAATTCCCCCTTCTGCTTAAACCCTTTTATGGAACCCTCCCCTTGGTACTAGCTGTACTTTGTTTATGAGAAAGTGTCTGGGGAGAGTAGGCTATCCTTGCTTCCCAGAGAATTTAGTCTTTAGACCCCCAGGGCTTGGAGCCTCTGGAGAATGTATTTTGTCTTTCTGCCTATCAGGGGAGGAAAAGTACAGGAGTTAGCTAGGAACTACACAACAATACAACAATAGTCTACAGAGCTACAAATATATATAAAGAAAATATAAAAGCAAAAATCATTTCAGCATCAGTGGTACCTTCTGTTGTTCTGACTGCACAGGAATTCTGAGGATTCTAGTCTGTAAATGTATGCATACCCAGCCAAGTGCTAATCACAGAAGCAAGAATATCACAATGGAAAGTCTAAACACATGTTAACAGCTGGAAAAAAAGTATCTGCACCATTTTTTTCACGTTCTTGTCTGTTTGCTGTTAATGAGAAGTACAGATACCTTCTGAGACAAATGACATTTTTAAGGATAAATAGGAATTTCAACAGCTGCTATATTTCATCTTTTGTAGGTTATAGAGAGTAACTTTCTATTTACATAGATGTGGATACAGGTGAGGAGGAGTGTTAGCTGAGAGCAAGCAAAGGTTAATTGATTTTGCTTACATATCAAGCTCACCCCCTTCTCAGTGCCCATTCTGGAACACATAGCAAGTTAATTTAATCCTCTGTTTTAATTATGTGTCTGTCTGTGTGTTTACACACATAGGTAAGGGCTTGGACAGGTGACCTAGCTACTCATCTTTGGTTCTTTTTTTCCCTGAGTAACAGTAGTGCTGTGCTGTACTGTAACATCAGATCGTTACAAAATAAAACTATTTTGGGACTGTGCTCATTGCACTCAGGGATCCAATTGTTCAGGCCTAAGGCGGTATCTGTACAAATGCTCTAAAGAAATGATTTAATCACTATGAAGTGTCACAGGAAACAGCTGAAAAGAGATTTGCCCAGGTAGTGAGAGTGGTCAAGCTCATACTATATCAGGGCACAGGCTTGTCTATGTACTTGCCCTATGGCAGTGGGGCTATAATTAGAGCTGTAGCTGCTGGATTAAAAGAGATGCTGTTATACTTAAACTCCTGTTACAAGCAAAAGGGAACATAACATATAAATGAAGCTAAGAATGTATTTTTATTCCATTTAAAGTTTTACTAGTCTAACAGTCGGAGTTAGATAATTAATTGTCATGGTCCTCAGCACATCAATAAATTTTAATTGCTTTGACTTCCATCGATGCCCATTGGTCCAGGAGATGCAGTTAAGCTCCTTGCCTGAATTATGCTGTAGTATGTTAGTGCTCAGCTAACTTGGTTTTGCTGGTTGCTTTGTGTATCTCAGATCATCCTTAGACTGCAGTAATATTCACCATCCCTATGCTTCTGTTGGAATGAATGCTGTCCCTCTGCACATTGTTGTTCCCAGCTTGAGTATTATTTTTTGTGGTGAAAAATACTCCAGTAGCTATGCTCCCAGCCTGGGCTTTTATAACCCTGATAAGGAATCATCTGTTACAGCATAAGCAGCTGATGAAGAGCCAAGACACAGAGGCACACCTTACCTTCTATGGCAGCAGCAAAAATGCACATTTTCTACCCAAACATTGTCCTTTGTGTTTCAAACTGTAATGGCTCAGCACCCCATGCTGCTCTCCATCTGTGCTTCAAGCTACAGTAAAGAACTGAACTATCATGGAAGCTCTGATAACATGCTGGTATGAATTCTTTCAACACCTGTACCTTAAGTACATTACTAAGTAATGTAATAAAGAGCAGGAAGAAAAAAAAAAATAAGTGCTTTAAGGAAGACTATTCTACAATGGTTATCAACTGATATATTTGAAATCAGCAGTTTAGCAAAAACATCTAATATTCACTCACAGATGCTGCCACCTAGAGTCTAGCATTATGACACTGAACACAAGGATTACAGAGTAGCTTTCAGGCAGGAATATTCAATTTGTGTGGAGGTGGGGGTGTTGGTTTCTGGGAGAGTATGTAGCAGGAAAAGGTGAAAGAATAGTCAAGCAAGCAGAAGGCAATCTTGAATTTTGAAAGTAGCTTCCTTCTGAAATGGTCAAAATCAGATCTTACACTGAAAGGTGGAACGATGGAACTTAGCATGGGAAAACAAATTGGAGCTGCTATTCTGACCATTTATCAGAATACTTAAAAACTAGGTTTATTTCCAGTTCAATTTCCAGGTCTGAAAAATAATGGTCAGCAGAATAAGAGATGTTCTAGTTGAGCAACCTTGCCTTCAATTTTGATGAAAAAGCCTGCCAGTTCTCAAAAAGTCATAAAGTATATCTAAGCTTCTCTCTCTCTCCATCAGTAAAATATTGCAGAAGACAAAATATCCCCATGAGGCAGCCTAACTGGAAATCCAAGGCAGCCTGGAAAATGAGCTATCCTGCTATGCTTTAGAAATTGCAAATAGCAGCAACCCAGTTTCTCAGCTAACCTGAAGGACCTGGCAGCATTTGCTACAAGATGCCTAATTCCATGCCTGGACTCTCACACTGGGTGTAATTTGTTTAGAAATGAGCTACAAACCTGGATCTCAATTTGCTCAACAGGATATGGTTTGATTAAATGTGTCTGGATGCATTTGTAATGGGATTATAGATTTCAATTAGGAGTAAGCAACAATCATTACAAAGCAATACTTTGTCATGCATACTTTAGCAAGCAGAACTGGGACAAGAAATAGGACTATGATGGAAAAGTCTCTTGTGTCTTTCTCCCCTCCACAACATTGTTACTGCTCCTTCACACTCTAATACCATTTTTTCTCAAGTTCATGTTATGTTTCTTTCCTTTCTTTTTGCTGGCCTGTTATCAAATTGATGGTTTCTAGTTCCACTGAGCTCTGAACATGGTCATATTCCCAGTAACAGGCTGATCTGCAATTCTTCTGCCTGCTAGTGAATGACAGTGAATAGATCTTTGCTATATTTGATTGCTGATCCAGAAGGCTTAAGCCAAAGTCTCCATGCTGTTGGTAAGGGTACAGCTTGACTGAACTAAATCAGCACTGCCTTACCTTGTGTCTGTGCTGCATGGTGGTGAGCAGGCTTGAGAAGACAGTGTCTGTTCAGTGAGCCCCACGATCCTCCCAGCTGGAGGCAGCTGAAAGAGAGCCAGCACCCAACACCTCCTGCTCAATAGTTGAGTGAGCCTCACTTACACCTGCTTTGTCAGGCTGCATCTGAAAGAGTCCTACTGCAGAGCCATGCACACAAGGATTCTCTCTTCTCCAGGAAGCACTAGAGCTACGACTGGTTTGGCCCCTTTGTGTAAAATTAAGGGTTTACAACGTGGTTTGTGGTCAGTTCTCTTCTAATGAGTAGATTCGTACCTCTGTTGCCTACAGTAGAGACTACTGTCATAGAGACATGTAACTAAGTACAACTTACAACCATGCACCTACATTTTCCTTCCACCAAACATGAAGTGGAAGTGCTGTCTACTCTCCAGACTATGCCCTGGAAGACTAAGTCCTAAAGTCCTGTCCAGGAAAAACTATTACCTGATATGGGCTAAAATCATGCTAGAAAGAGAGTTAACAGTGCTGGACTTCACTTGGATCTGGGCCCTGGACTTGAATAGGCTTGTGTCCTCAAAAAGCAGGAACTCAAGACTGTTTGTTAACTATGGTTTAAGTGCCCATATCCTCCTGTGAAAAAATAAGAACGCTGAATGGCAAAAGTGAAAACAAGACAAAGTAGCTTATTCTCCCTGGCTCCCTCTAAGGGCATTGTTACTGAAATAAAAAATATCACTTACAATAGGCAAGAGAGTAAGGTTCTAATGTGTTTTACAAGCATGCCATCAGGAAATCCATTCAGTCCCATACAATATCATAGAATCACAGAATCATAGACTGGTTTGGGTTGAAAGGGGACCTTGAATATCATCTAGTTACAACCTCCCTGCCATGGGCAGGGACACCTTCAACTAGACCAGGTTGCTCAGAACCCCATTCAACCCGGCCTTGAACACCTCTGGGGATGGGGCATCCACAACTTCCCTAGGCAACCTGTTCCAGTGCTTCATCACCCTCTCAGTAAAGAATTTTTCCCAAGATCTAATCTAAACCTACTCTCTTTCAATTTGAAGCTATTCCCCCTTGTCCTGCCACTACATGCCCTTGTAAATCTTGCCCCATCTTTCCTTTCTGTGTAGAGCTACCTTTTCTCCTTATCTATCATTGTGGTGGTTTGTGATGTCTGCTATTACATAGACATCTGGCCTGTTAATGTTATGATCTGACAATGGATTGCACATGCTCAGATTTTATTCCAACCTACAGAACCAGTCTGCATCAGTTTGCACTGTACTGGAAACCCCGTTTGCATACACTGCTGGTGCACTGGCACAAACAGTGTGGAAATGACTCACAGGCAATGCAATACTTATAATTTTGCCAAATGGGGCAATGTATTGGCAATTTTGTTGCATCTGCCTTACTATTCAGGCCAACTTTCTCTTCTGCGAGGGAAAGCAAACAGTCTTCCAGACCAGATGAATTTAAAAGGAAATATGACAAATTCTGCCCATTCATTCCATTCACACATTTCTATTCACTAGTTACTGTTTTATTTATATCCTTTAGCATAGTGAAGATCTGGTGCCTCTTAGTATTAGTGTTCTGGAGAGCTATAACCAACCCATGGAACTGAGGACACTGCTAAAGTCAAACCCCATTTATACAAGAACGGCACAAAAATATGCAGTTGCTTAGCCTGGACTGATCACCTAGTTTCTTGTTAATCCTTTATTTGATAGAATTTAATTCTTTGAAATGTACAGAAAAAAATAAGTAGAATACAAGTTGGAGTTTAGAGTATAGATAGAGAAATGGAAAACCAACTGAGGAAAGAAGAACGAGATAAAGTGAGGAACACAGGTAGCAATTCCACAGCCTCACAGCAGACTCACATGAGGAACTATCATTAAGTGTGGCAGAAAGGAGCTGACAATATCCTACAGACATATCTGATTACTTCAGCTAATGAGAGAATGGGAAGACAAATTCCGGATGAGTGGCAGTGACCTGAGATTAACTTATCCTGAAAATCAGTCCATAGGGGAAACAAATTTTAAAGTTATAGGTATAAACTGAAAAAAAGCACCCACCTTGATGCCATTTTCCAGGATCACAAAGCACATGATGTTAGAGGTACATTAGACACAACTGTCAAAGGTCATAAGCAAAACAAGTCTTAGTTAAATATAGGGTTATTAGACCAGACAATGTCACTGAAGATACTTCCTTCAGAAGGTATTTCCCTTATGTCTGAAATTGAAACCTGACCTGCAGATCCTCCATTCTGCCCAACTTCCTAACCCCTGTCTGCTTCCTGCTGGTCACCTATGGAAACCCTCCAGGAGAAGGATGTCAAGAGCTCACAGATCAGGAGCCACACTGAGTATCTAATATGTAGTGTGGCCAATTACTTCAGGGCAAATCAGACAACCAGCAGATTGAAAAAGAATGCCTTAAGTGGTCTGTGTGATTCTTCCATTCAATAGCACTGCTATACCATCCGGGAAAAATGAGAGGCAGCGGAGCCCATATTCACTTTTCATTCTCTCATGAGCCCCACAAGCCCATATTTCCTAAGGTTTTAATTTATATTGGAATACTGCTTATAACAGTCCTTTTCTCCAGAGTTAAAACTAATAAACAGGGAAGTACAAATATGATGGGATTCAGACAGGTATAGGATCAATATGTAAAATCCAAAAGGTAGCTTGCCTGGGAGAATTAAATGCCAGCACTCATGAGCAGTGATAAATTCTTTTCTCAACACAGACAAGAATTAATGCTTTAAATTAGAATACATTTAAGTTTTAGGTGAGGGGTTTAGGAGGACTTTAGGGGCTTAGGTTTTTTGTTTGCTTGTTTAGAGAAAAATGGAAAGTATTTCCAAGACTGTATATTGGAAGAAATATTAATTTCCCTTCATCTTACAGGATCAGAGAAAAGAGTATCAGTTCTGTGTTCTCAGTAACCCTTGTCTGCTTCCACTGAGCAATGCCAGAGCTGCTGTATTCCATGTGGCAGTATAATGAAGTTCATTGGAACCTCAGATGGCTCATATTTATTTCAGCACATCATTTTTAGTGCTGCTCTAGATAACAGTTTTGATCTGTAATTCCCTAGGTGGTTAAAAGCCACCAGTGTTCTCTCTCATATTTTTTACCAGCAGCTGAAATCTACTAAACCAACAGCCACTGTGGGGTGTTTGCTGGATGCACGGCTGGGGTTGTTCAGCAGTCACCCTTTGCAACCTACCCGTGATTCAATGAAGCTAAAAGACATCTGACTTTCAGCTAATAGAGTGAGGCAGAGAGCATTTTTCAAGGGATTGGAAGGCAATCTCAGCAGGACTGCAGGCACACAAATGAAAACATTACTGTGTTTTCTTTGAAAAGACAATGAATACGTTACATAGTGAGGACATTTCATGGGCATACACTCCTCCACCCTACCCACAAAGGAAGGGCTCCACTGCCCAAATGGCTAGAAAAGCAGAGGCAAATACTATTCTGGGCTTCCTGAGCCATAATTATCCCTTCCTTACTAGCCCTCAATAAGTTGACACCTGTAAGACTGTGCTTAATGTGGACACACCTGTTCACACGTAAACAACATAAAGGACCGTTTTCTTAGCATGTCCTTATTAAAGCATTTTAATTGCTCTTTACCTAACATATCAGCTACTTGCAAACACTATGAGATTTTAGCACATTTATTCTTTCCTTATATTCATATCTGTTTCGATTTTTTATTCAACTGAGAGCTGAAGAACAGGAGAACAATGTCAGTGCCTTCTGGGCTTGCCATAAGGAGAACTGAGATGATCAGTAAAAAATTCCCAGTAAGCACTCTGTCAAGAATTCAAGTATATAAAAAAGGATGACCAACTTTCTGCTGTAGGTCAGCTGAGACTCTTCAACACTTACAGCTTTACTACTGCTGACTGCAGTCCAAACAGGGAACAAAAAGCCCTTGCATGCAAGCATCTCTTGGCTAACGGTAGATTGCATGATCCATAACAATTCAGTCCCGCTGGGAAGTGTTTAGTGTTAAGCTCAGCTACTCAAACTCATTGGCATTTATTTTACAGATTTCTTCTGTGCAAAATCCAAGAATAAAATAGTGGAACTTATTTGTAAATCATCCAAGATGTTATCAGCTCAATGGTTATAAACATAACTTTGATTTCTATGCACTCTGCTTTCCAGTCTTTTAACAGTTACTGCCCCAGCTACCTGCAAGCTGCATTTTTGTCATGAAACCTACACACTCACAGCCCATTGCAGAAAAAACAGAGGTTTATAAAAGCATATTTAATCCATTGGCACACATATTTTCTTTCATTAGGTATTTCACACTTCATACCACAAGTTTTTTTACTATAGGGAACTAGAATGACTTAAGAAAGGTCTAGATCCCTGCTTTCATTAGATAAAATTTGTTGCAAGGAGAAGATGAAAGGTTTAAAAAAGTCACAGCTGATTTCGGAGATTGGAAAGCTGCAGCAAATAGATTTGAGTTCATTATATGGCACTTGGATTAAAATATCAGATTCTGACTACACAAATAAGATTCTGTAAATCCATTTCACTTTTTTCTCCATTTTTTAAAACTCCATTCCCACAAGATGATTTTTGCCTCCATATTATGGTGGATTGACCCTGGCTGGATACTGGGTGCCCACTGAGCAACTCTGTCACCCTGCTCTGCAGGTGGACAGGGTAATTTAACAAAAGGTTCATAGGTCAAGATAAGGACAGGGAGAGATCACTCAGAAATTACCATCATGGGCAAAACAGTGTTGACTTGGGGAAATTAGTTTAATTTATTACCAAACAAATCAGAGTAGGATAATGAGAAATAAAGAGAAATAGTAAAACACCTTCCACTTACACACCCCTTTTTCCTGGTCTTTAATCCCAAGTCCTCTTTCTCCTCTCTCCCAGTGGCTAGTAGGACAGGAAATAGGGGCTGTGGTCAGTCCATCACAGGTTGTCTCTGCTGCTCCTTCCTCCTCCAGGGAGAATTCCTCACACTCTTTCCCTGCTCCAGCATGGGGTCCCTCCCATGAGAGACAGTCCTTTATGAACTGCCATGAAAACTAGCATATTACTCAGACTTTAATTCCATGAGTTTAATTTTTATTCTTGACGAATATCAACCTCCATAGCTTCAACCTTCATAGCTCCTGAGAACATATAAGGAGTGAACCAAAAAAGCTGTAAAACAAGAAGGCAAATAGAGAACTCAAAAAATATTCCTTTAACAAAAAATAAATTTTAAAATATAGACAGAAAAGTAAAACTCATCATTTCGGAGTTAAGATCAGGTTCTGCTGAGCATTAGGGACAGCCATTGCTCACCCAGTTACCAAGGTAGTTAAGTGCCAAGTCTCTGTGGCTCCAGCTTGCAGCACTCCAGGTTACTGCTCTCCTGAAATGCCAGTTAAAAAGCAAACAGGAGCCAGGCGCAGGCATCTCCCACTCTTGTGCAAGACCTTCCCCCAGCAGGTTCCTTCTTGAAAAACTAAACATGCCCCCCACAAACCTCATGGCCACAGCTCACATAGCTGTGTGTAACACCATTACTGCCACACGCTCGACCTGCCCATGCCAACCTCACAGTAAACTAAAGTAATATCATAAGTAGATATTGGATAGCAATTAAATAGATATTTCTAAATTTTACCTGGGGTGACAGTCTCAGTGAGTGCTGAATAACTAAATGCATCACATATTTTCTTTGTCTAAAATGTAGTTAAGCTGTTCTAAGCACCTTTGTTATGGATTCTCATGGCTGAGTAATGGGCAAACTTGAACAATTTCCTGTGATACTGTTTTGGAGGCAACACCAAAAGACCACTAGAAACATCTACCATCTGTAAGCTAAATCTGAGTGTTCAGTGTCAGTGCAGTTTTGATAAAAACTCGAGACCTTGTTAGCACATTCACAGCAGTCCACATTCCAATTACAAAAGGGAAGATTAGTATCATCAACTTCAGTCAACTCAAAGTTGACTACTTCAAAATGAGTAACCTTAAGCCCTATATGTACGAAGAGAATGAATGAGGCACCTCCAGAAGGTAATTCATCTCACCCTAAATCTGGTGTTTTAGAAAAGATGAATCACTCCCTGCAGACAATTCATTTCACTGACTCCAAACTCAGTGTTTAAACTTAAACAGCTTCCAAGATTGTAAGTCAGATAGGATAAAGGTTGCATAAAACATCTATTATTTGAACTCTATTATCAGATATCTACATAGGCATTTTCTTTGGGAATATATGTCCAGAAACACCTAGAAAAGCAGGCTTCATAACGACAGGCAGATTCTGAGTGCAAATCTTTCAGAACTTAAAACACAGTCATTACATAGCCTGCAGTTACTAATATCTAAAGACATGATATAGTGTAGCACTATATATGAGCCTTCAGTAAAAAAATCCATGACTTTTCAGAATTCTGCTAATAACTTTTCAAATATCCTGTCTGAAATGAACAAACTGAAATTTCCAAGGAGAGGAGCTGTTGACAAGGCTACAGTAGTTAGCAAAACTAAACAAAGCAGAAACTTAATTCAAAGAGCCCAAATTATTTGTGGATTTACTATTTAAAATGTATCATCATGCTTGGAATTCTGCATACACAATATTAGACATGGTAATTCTCCCGTTTTCTTATGCAGCAAATGCCAGAAGTATTTATACCGTAAGTATGCGTCATAAGAGAGGGAATAAGCAAAACAAAAAAGCACAGAGGTGTTACAGAAGTAGTGAGGGAGTTGGCTCATGAATACCTCAGACTGAAGTTGTTAACTTCTCATGGTCAATTAACTGGTGTTAGCCTTTCTGCTAAAAGGTTGATCACCCCCAGTCTTTTTTCCTCTGCAGGAACTGGAAATTTCACCTCTGATCACAGCACTTTGGGGCTATCTTAGGAAATGTTTTTCTTCTCTTTCTAAAATGAAGATAATGGCTGGGATTCCACATGAGGTTAAGAAAGCTGGAAAGTAAGTGCAGACATCCAGTGCATATAAAATGCTTTCAGCTATTCAAAACACCCGCATAGGGCTGGTAAACATGACACAATGCTTGAGGAAGACACATGTTTCTACAGGGGTTGTGAGAGAGCAGAAGAAATGTCCTACAAAACATAAATGACACTAGAGATCTAC
Source organism: Corvus kubaryi (assembly GCF_017639235.1). Lineage (NCBI taxonomy): Eukaryota > Metazoa > Chordata > Aves > Passeriformes > Corvidae > Corvus > Corvus kubaryi. The sequence continues at coordinate 19,471,551 of NW_024582091.1, forward strand.
ATACATGAGGCTGAATCCTTCCCAAAGGTAGGTGCGCCTACAATCATGCTGCTTCCTTAGGATCTCATTACAACTAATCAAGATCTAACCAGCATAATCCAAGGAGACTAAAAAGCACCATCTTACTGAGTAGATATTGACAGCTTGATTTCATTGCCCATCAGTAGACACCTAGTATTATTTCTGATGTCATCAGGTGTTCAAGACTCATGGCTCCCAAACATGACAGAGGACTTGGGGAAGACCAGTGTCCTTCTGGAGTGGTGGCTAAAGATCGGCAGAGTAGCTCTTTAATATCTCAAACAGCACTCAATATCTGCACAACCACCTCTCGTAGTTGGTCACCTGAAGCTTCCTCTGGGCTCCACTGACTATATTGACTAGATGTTCATTTTAGTTGACTAAGCATATGAACCTAATACCATTTGAGGTGTTTAAAGTCTTCCATACGACTTTCAGAAATGCAAAGGACTCTTTCAGGCCTTTTGTTATACTTATCAGATCCACGCAGGTGACAAGCGTTAATCTCAGACTGAATCCCAAGCAAGATTTCTTATCTATATTTAAAGTTAACTAGAAGGTTGTTAGAAGAGATTAAAAAAAGAAAAGCAAAAACAAAAAGGCATAAAATGCTCGGGAACTTTCAGTTGAGGGCATTAATCAAGAAGACTATTCTATTACTAGTAAGACCAAAATTATGGGAGCCAATGTTACGCACAGAGTTTCAAACGTACATTAATGTAACTGCTGGCTCCTCCTTAGACAACAGTCTAAAAACTAAAATCTCTAAAATCCATCCTAAAAACTGAGGAACATTGGTTTGCTACCAATTGGTACAGCTTTGTACCATCACAGCTGTTTAGGTACTCTTCCCAAACTGAGCCTCCATTTTTTTATGTGATATATATGTAACCAACAAAAGGGCAAACTTCTGCCCTAGGAACCTGCAATCTAATAACAAGACAAGACATAGCAGATGGAGACCCGTTGCAATAGAGGAAGCACAGTGAAACCATGACACGTCTTTACGTGTGAAGCGCTCTCTACATACCAGCAATCTGTTAAATTCTGTAAGAAAACAAAACCTCTATGAAAACTTCCTATGTGCCAAACTGATACAAAAGCTTTTTCACTATTTGAAAGTAAATTTTAAAATCCCATCTAAGAAACAGAGTTAAACAGATTATTTTTTTTAATTGTAGATTGTATCTCAATTGTACAAGAAAATCCACTAATCTTGACATCACTTCCCAATCCGTAGTAAAGGGATAAGTAAGATGAATTCATGAACTCTATGATTTTTCTCCCCTTATACTTTTTGGCTTTTAATTCTCCTACTACTCACCAGCAGCCATTTCTCTGTGTCCTTTCATTAGACTGACATTAAAAGATGGTGACCTCTGTATGGAAAAAATGTTGAGACAATGTGTCATGTGGAGACAACAGAAGAGGAAAATCTCTACAAACTAATTTTCTGAGATTTAAAGTTTACATCAGTCCTGAAAAAAAGAAATGCAATAATAAATACATTGTGCAGAATGCCAAAAACTAAGGTATATTTTTTTCCCCTAAATATTTGACTCCTTAGTTTCAGTGGTTATCATCGGAGCACTTAGGAAGACTTTTTTACTCAAACTTAATTTCTGAAGGTGCACAGGAAGATCTTTTTCCCCCCCTCAAACCTAATACTTGCAGATGCACATTTAGCAGAGATTTTAATTTTTTTTTCCTGTGTTGTTTCCAGTAGAAGGATGAATTTGCTTCCCAGCATGCATTGTTATTTCATAAAGATCCATCTAAAAGATACTGGATTTTTTTTATCCTAGCACATCTGTGCTATTTACAGTGTGTGCAACACAAAGGCACCCTCAAACAAAACAACACAGAACTGAACTAATTAATATGTTGAGCTAAAATAGAGTTGTTCTGCTTGAGCATGGCTATTATTTCAGAGGTTTGGTGCTGCTCTAAGTTGAAACAAACAGGAAAAGAAACAAAAAATTCACTCTTTGAAGGTTTTCTCTGAAAATATTTCTACTTCTTCGAGTCTTTTTAATTAGTTTTCTAGAAAGATGTTAAAATTAACTTTTTCAAATAATTTTATTTTTCAGTTCACAAAAGAAGAGCTGAAGTGTAGGATTGTTTATTTCACTTACAAATGTAAATGAATTTTGGTAAGAGCAGTCAGGAAATGGATTAGCAAACAGTATGCAAGAACACAATCAGAAGCATTTGGGCTACTGCAACTTGGCAGGTTAGTGATCCACACCCTGGGTATTTTAGGCAACTGAGTCTCATCTCCCTTGGAAAACTCCAGTCAAAAAACAGTTCAGTTGTTTGCCTTGTAACTCAAATCTTGAAGTAGTTACAGAACTTCATTGTCCTGGGTTTTTAAGAGAAATTTGTCTCTTACTTAATTATAGCTTTTCCCTATATGTCAGTTTTTTACCTTCTGATTAAAAGCTCAATCATATTTCAGACTTCTTAAATGCAAAGATAGATCCTTCTTGTAAAATAGACCCTCCACTCCCTTGTCCTCATAAACTGTACCTACAGATCTTAAAGGGTTTTCTTTCCTTTTAACTTGGACAGTTAGAATTGTACATGATTCTGATAAGCATTGTCGTTCAACATGGCATTAACACTCCCATCTTTACCAGAGATATCTGACCTCAAGCATCCTTGCATCATATTAATCCTTCTCACAAATATTATACATTTTTAGGTCACACTGATTCTGTGGACTAATTCAACTAAAGTGCTATAGTGACACAAACACTAATGCTCATTAAGTCAATCTGGAAATTGGATTAAATCATCTAGACAGACTGATTCCAAAACAGTTTTCCAGATGGAAGAGAGCATGAGGGAAGAACACAGTTACTACTCGTACTTTGAAATGAGGAACATGTGGTCTCCTGTGAAGTGACATGAGTGAAGGCAAAGCAGTGATCTGAAGTTTCTATTCTCATTCAGGGCTGAAAGCAGCCCAAGGAAGATGGGAGAGCCAGAGAAACTGCAGTCAAAAGCCTTCTCTCCTGTAAAGTGATGGAAAACACATGGTTCAAAGGGGCAATTTCAGAGGTCACGAGATGACAGACAGGGAGGCTTGAAACCTGGTTCCTTCCTTTCCACTAAAATTCCCCCTCCTGTGTGAAATACTGAATGCTATGCTTTTACGAAGTTCTCTCCCATTTTACGGCAATGGAATTCCAGCACCTTTAGTACCTGAACCTACGCTGTGCTCTGAGCTGGCACCTCTGCTGATGTTTCAGAGCCTGTCAAGAATATGCAAAATCTCAGTTCCATGGTTTAGGATGAGATCAGCTCAGCTACAACATAATCCTCATACAAAGAAAGCAGCTTATAAAGGTATTTGAAAATATACCACTGGGGGAAAAAGCACTCTGGGAATAAAAAATGTCTGGTTTTCTTCTTATTTGCATATTTGTCCACATTGCATTTTTAAATTATATTAACAATAAATCTGTACTTCCCTTCTATCTTTAAGGGCTTTTATTTTCATTCTCTGGTCTTAAGTGCTACTTAAGTGTTTGTTTGCCATTGGATTTTGAGAGCTTCTGTTGACAAACCCCTTAAAAGTTTCTCTGTTGCCTTTGGTAGTATAAATGCGTGTTTATTTATGCAGCAACATATATTTTGTATTGTTTGCAATATATCACAAGGGCTTCTAGCACAATGTGAATAAAAATTTTATATACTATTTCAGTGCTCTGTTCCATGATAGTTCAGTATATTAAAGGAAGATATATTTAATGTTTGCAATGTCTCACTATGACATGCTATGCTATTACTGAAAAATTGATCCTCTAGTTAGCATTAATCAAAATATTCAGCTGAATGACAAAACATGGGCATTTACAGTGGCTTTTGTTCTTTTCCATTTTTTCTACAAACATTTAATTTTTAACTGGGCATATGGCTGAAAACTGCAGGAATACATCTCTTCCCTCGAATTATGTTCACAGATCAGGTCAAACAAATGGTTACTCTAAATTTTGCATATTATGTTTAACCATTCCTCAGAAAAGATCAAAGGCAGTTTTGTCAAACACAATGTGGGAATTTGCTCATTTGAACACTTCAGTACATTTAGTTTTCTAATCCAAACAGAGAAAACTACCTTTCCAAACAAGGATATAAATTGAACTCAGTACTTCAAAGCTTAGAAAACTTTGTTAGCACTATACATATATTAGCATAAAGAGCTACTTAAAATAGTAAAAAAAAGGGTACTTATGTGAATATAATTTTATGAGTAGATGTCTGAACCACATTAACAAAGTGTATGAATGAGGCAGCTGCTGATGCATTTAGTACTCATGAGATTTTCCACATACATACATGTGCTGTTTAATGCCCTGCATGTCAAGATTCATTTTACTCAGGGAAGACTTTATTATTGACATGAATATTCACTGCAAAGAAAGACCAAATGAGTACCATATTTCCCCTACCTCCTGTTAGGTAGGTAATCACACTAATTAATTGAAAGCGTGTTGTTTCCTAACCGAACCAATTATGCAGAAAAGGCTGCCTGAGGTTAAGCTAAGTACCCTCCCATTAGCACAGCCACAGTGCAAATGACAGGAAAAGAGTACAGTGAAAAGCAAAACATTATGCTATTTATAACTGTGCACTAAAAAGGGACTGTGACAATGAAAAAAGCCAAAGCTACCCATGGCACAAACAGCCAGAGTGAAAACCCTTCTTCTAATGTAAATCCAACAGCCAGTTACCATTTAAAAAAAGCTTGTGCTTTATCCTGCCAGCTCTCTCTGATAAAGGAAGGGGTCATTAGGCACCTGCTCCTTCATCAGAGTAATCCCGATGAGTTACCACATCAAAATTGTTACTAATATTTTGTATACCAGCACAGTAAAAAACAAATGAGATGAGAGGTAACCTTTTTGACTGCTAAAATCAAAGTAAACACATTAATGAGCAAAACCTGACAGCTAAAGCATTCAAATTTACAAGCTTACCTGTTTAGTAGGAATAGATATCCAGCAAGTTATGAAGAGAATATCATGACATATGCAGAATGAAAGAACCATTTAAAATTTTCTAATTTATACTCCATCTCGTTCAGTTTACAAATTGTTTTCAGACATCCTATTATACAATTATTTATTCATTTCCACCTGCATAATTTCTAATTTTTCATCCAAAAAGTGGTTACACTGCTATTTCCTGTCTTTATCTTAATAAATTCCTTAGATCAAAAACATATAGTCTGCACACAATCCAACCGCCCTGTAAATATCAGGTAAGATTCCATCCCTAGATGAACAAGGTGTGGCACTGCTCTTTCTGAGGGAAAGGAAAATATACTGTGCATATCAGAATTCCCCCAATTCATTTTTTATACCAAGCCAAAAGTTCTGTGATGAACCAAACCTCTTAGAAACTTTGTTCTTCTCTGTTTTGCATTATTCATTCTTTCTATGAATTTTCTATATACTAAAAATACTTTATGTAGTCAAAAAAACCACCCACTACATTACTATTATATTGTTACATGAATACTAGAATACAAACTTTCACAATGTACTTTATGTCATACAGACAGCATTGATTCATTTTGACAGGATTAATAACCTCATCATTTGCTTTCGTTGTCCCCAATTAAGACAGGGTAATTGATATTCCCAGAGTGAATCAATGCAATACTGTGCATGGCTTTCATAAGAAATTATTTCCTTTGCTTTGTGTCAATGGAGTATAGCCATCAATCCATATTATAATAATTATGTAAAAGTTTATTTAAACTTTTACTATCATTAAAGCTACAAAAACCTTCGCACTTATTTTATACACCTGCAACAATGAAACAAAAACATTTCTACTACTGTGATAGCTCTGGAATCAGTGAACTCAGAAAAACTGTAGTAAAATAAATGGTATCAACTTCATTTTTCAGCATCACACCTCTTGCATAAAATAGATGCTAATAACATTAGAGGTCAGTTAACAGCAAGAGGTTTGTGCAAGTATAGTAAAATAAATCAGTTACTCTATTTTTAAAACCAGATTTAACATAATTTATAAGCTGTATAAAGAAAATTGATTTCTGCTGAAAAAATAATCTGAATTGTTACTAGAATAGCAATAAGGTATAGAAAATATTAATGCATCTGTTGTGCATACATCTCCAAAGAAATGAGTTCTTACAAAATGTCTTTGATTGTGGACTCAGAACCTGCAATTTGGAAATATCAAATGCTTATAACTATTGTGTATTAATATGATTCATCTGCTCCTTCTTTGCACACGGGTAGAACATAAGTCTAAGTTTAAAAAAACCCCAAAGCCCAATAACTCAGCTCTACTTACAGATTAGTATTTCCAAAAATCTGGAAACTGTGACTTGAATTCAAGTCATACACACACAAGTGAAGGTCCAAGCCATTATACATCACTTTTAGATCTTAACTACAATGCCCCATTTGACCAGTCCGGTGATTCAAATTTTAGTTGAAAGGGATTCTCTACAGCCTGGTAGAGTACACACATAATTGAAGGACTACAAATCCACTTCGGGTTAGGTAGGAGGAATCCAGTTCTAAGACCCCAGTTCTTTTTCCAGATGTTCCCTCTGGTAGGCTATTTCTATATAATCTTCATTAAAACTGCCCCCAAAACTACTATCACATTTTTTTTTCCCCTCTATTCTTCCACTACACTATTCATTACATAGAAGTATGCCTAAATCAAGGATCTGGCTAAGAATCTCCCTTGCTGTCCTCTTTGGCGGCAGAGGAGTCCTGCTGTAATTAGTTTAGAGCTTGGTTTACATCTGTGTTTTAGGAAGAGCTGCTCCTTGAGGAGCCTGTCTCGCTCCCTACAAAGGCTCCAAGACCAGACCTCAACAGCGCACCTCAGATGCCCAAGCAAAATAAATCCTGCCCCTAATTTCTCATCTCGAAGAGAACGACCAGTAAAACTAAAACTATAAATGCTGTTACAACTTTTGTTCACGCTGTTTAAAGTGCACCCAGCACGACACCAATCGTGCCAGAGACATTTTCCTGGGACTTTTGGAGGGCAGAGTCACAGAGTGACAGTCAGGGTCAGTGAAAACACCGGCTGTGCAGGAAGGAGCAAGAAATCTGGCAGGACAAGGAGAGAGCCTCAGCAGCACGGACCACCCTCGCGGTGCTGGGCAGCTCGCAGCGCCGTGCTGCTGTCCCGCCTGCAAGGTGCACTGGTGGCTGAGGCTCCCGCTGCTCGCCCCGGGGCGGGAGCACTCCCTGTGCACTGCTCTCTGCCATTGCCACGGACGAGTCAGCTTCAGGTAAGTGCCAAAAAGGCCTTTAAATCTGTGCAGCTCACCACTGGACAACTAAATAAATTCAGCTTGCCCCTCACTGCGTAATAGCGGTCCCATTATATGGCAGCACTATTGGTCTCACACCCTACTCGTACTCTAAATGTCATTTCAGGTTTCGGTAGCGGCAGCTCTTAGCGCGGCTCACGCTCAAAGCAAGGCTCACCCCAGGCCCAGCTGCCACAGCCCCGGAGCAGCCGCTCTCGGGCCGGCGCTGCCGCATCCTGGGGCGCGGGGCACCCGCCCCCGCCCAGCCGCGCCTCCGCTGACAGCACAGGAGAGCTGCTCCCGTGCCCGCCCCGCCGGGATCCAGCTGCTGGAGCCAGGCCCGAGTGCGGAAACCGCTTTTTGTTCCTTTTTCCGTAGTTGGCTTTTGTTCCGTTTGTTTGTTTTCAGTGACCGAGCCCGCGCAGCGGCGCCTCCGTGCCGCGGGGCGGCGCTGCGGGCGGAGGCCGGCCCCGCTCTCTGCCCGCCGCCGCCCTCCCGGGGCTGACGTGTCGCGGCGCGATGGCGGCGGCCTGGGAGGAGATCCGGCGGCTGGCGGCCGATTTCCAGCGGGCGCAGTTCGCCGAGGTGGCCCACAGGTGAGCAGGGCGGCGCCGGCCCCGCCACCGAGCCTGCCTGCCGCTCCCCTTCCCCGCTCCGGCCTCCCCCCGCGGCCCCGGCCCGGGCCCCCCGCGGGGCCCAGCCAGGTACGGCCCCTCCGCAGGTCCCTGTGTCAGTGCCGGGAACCCCGCGGGCCCATCTGGGACCCCAGAGCGCGGACAGGCCCACGGAACCGACTGAGTGTGTAGTCACACCTAAGTTCGAGTTGCTCAAATCGTCACGGCACCAGAGCTCGGTTTCTTCCTTTATGTCTGCTTGACCAGTTGAGGTAGTTGCCCAGAATTTGCTGTTGTTAAAAATAAATCCGAAATGCGCAAAAGTAAAATAAAAACGCACAGAAGTATCAAAGACACGGATTCTGTAAGTACAGGCGTTCCTAAAATCCCCAGCAGGTGCGTTCTTACGACTGACAGGGCTGACAACTGCTCAGGAGGAGAGTAAAAGTTTTGGAGAGATGACTCACCTAAGTGAAGCCATATGGATGATTTGGTGGGTGATAAGCAGGATACAGACATTAGTTTCTTTGTCTGAAAAAGTATATTCGCAAAGAACCGCAAGTAATCTTCATTGTACTTCCTATGTTTAGCATATTTGAAACATCAATTTAAAGGTAATTTTAGCACGTACTTCCTTAGAATAACTGCTGGCTCCTTCTGCTGTTGATAGATTGTCAGAACGGAACTGTATAGAAATTGTCACAAAGCTGATAGCAGAAAAGCAGCTGGAAGTAGTGCACACACTCGATGGCAAGGAGTATGTCACTCCAGCACAGATTACTAAGGAGATCCACGATGAGCTTCATGTTTGTGGTGGTAAGTGTGGCATTTTCCTTCTTTGTTTGTATTTGGAAGTTAATTTTAAAGGCTACAGAAAGAAATTGAAAGTTTTCAGTACCCTTAATCTTTCAGAAAAAGCTTGCTTCCATTTGCTTCATCTACACAATAATTCATCTACTGCTATTTTATTTTCACTTCAGATCTGTGTCAAGCTTTTAGGTAAGCATATCAAGATATGTTACTTGGTTTATTTTCACACATGCAGAATTTCTGACATAAAATTTGTATAAAAATCCTTATTAAAGAAATTTGGCATTTTAATATAGTTAAGTACCTGGCCCAGATGTTTGGGCTTGTCTTGGAATTTCAAGGTCATTTTCCTTTCACACCACTAGTAATAATAATATTTGCAAATTATCGTTGACAGGTGTTTTATTTTACCCATGTAAAGAGCCACCTGTATTGGAAGATGTGACTTAGATATATAAGGAAGCAAGTACTCTTCAGACAGCTTTTTGTTGATGGCTTTAATGAGCAGGCAGTGTATTGTACTTTGAGTTATACTTAAGGATGAGTTTCACAATATCATAAGTTTAGAAAAATTAACTTCTTATTATGTTCATACAGATTAGCCATTTTCTCTCTGTTACCACAGGTATGCCTCAGTTCATGTTATGCCATTGTGTTTCATACCTGTGGGACAGCTTGAACTAAATTAAAATTTTCTGGGTTTTTTGTTAGTAGCATCATGCAAAGGTAGAAAGTTTTAACAATCTCTGGGTACTCATGGACTAGTTTAATTCGTCTACAGAAAAAGTAATTAAATATTGTGTGCACAATGAGCTGTACTATATTCTAAATCTGTTCAAATATGTTTCATGTACTAAAAGTGTATTTTAACTTTTCTTGAAGGTCGAGTTAACATTGTCGACTTACAACAGGTAACTTTAGTAATAAAAACTTTATACTTCTCTATTTTCTTCACCATTTGTATTGTGAGTATGCAGTTCATTAGTTATATTCCAGCTAAGTTATTTTTTTAAAACAGAACAAATTTTATGAAGAGCTGGTAGCTCATGTCAGGGTACTGCAGATTACTTAATGCATCAATTTATTGCTTTGTTGAAAACTCTCTGCTTAGTGATAATCTAGGACTTCTGAAATCGCCATTGATATATACAGTTTTTGTTTATGAACTCTTTCTTTGTAAACTAAGGAGGGCAGACAGAAAAGAAATATGTTGCCCATTTAAATTTAAAGCTGCAGGAGCATGCATAATTAGCTTTGCATGCCTCTTTGGATCTTCCCTCTTCCTTCATTATTCTCTTGTCTCCACTAGTCTTTGTCCTCCAGTAGTATTCCTTTGCAGCTAATTTTCCCTTCAGGCTTGAGCAAAATTACTTGGAAACAGAAAACCTTCATGAAAAGCAGTTTTCTATTTTCTGGTATTTTTTTATCACTTTCTGATTTTTTTTTTATTATATAGATTTCTTTTAACCTTGCCACAGTTGCAAAGAGAGTTTTTTTCCCTAAAGCATTGCTGCTTTATTCCAAAACACAGATAAGTGTGTGTGTATGCAATAGTAGAAAAAAGTAAAAGCATCTTTCCTCAAGGTATAGGAATGTGTAAGTAACATGTCAATGTTTGAGAATGATTTTCAATTTAAAGTTCTGATAAGAGGTGTTTTTTTTAGGTAATAAATGTGGACCTTCTACACATTGAAAACAGAGCTAATGACATAGTCAAATCTGAAAAAGGTATTCAGCTTGTTCTGGGACAGCTTATAAACGAGTGAGTACCTTCAGGAGCAATATGTATAATTCATGCTGTATTTATTTTTTAAAATGCAGACTAAATGTAGTGTCCAACCTTTGTTGCTTCTGAAGTGAAATACTTTTTTCTTGGCTGATTTGGTGGTGATCAGAGCTACTTTAGGCAAGTGAAGCCTATCTCAGCAAAGCATCCAGTGAATCCATGGTGTAAAGGCCTTACTGAACATTTGTGTTCACTGTCCTACATTCAAGGGCCTTCATTTCTTACCCAGTGTCTTTGTGTACAGCAGCCAGATCTCCTTTGCTCTCTGGCTTTGCTGTCTGCCTCAGCCACTGACAAACCTTTTCACCTCTTGTTTTACCTCACAAGCCTAAGATGTTTGAGCTAGTTATCTCATGGCTTTCAGCACACTAACAACCACTGGAGTAATACTCTTATGGGGTTGTCCTTTTGATTGATCAAGCTTCAGGATCTGGTCTTGTCAAAGAACATGAATTTCCTGGCTCTCTTGAAATTCTTAAGACCTGTCTTGCTTGCTCAAGCCATTTTCTAATTTTCATTGGCATGGTGTTTTCTCTTTCTTAAAATTTTCATACAAGTAGATAAATGGCCCATCTTAGTACTAGCTACCTGGTTCACAGGCTTTTTTAAAAAAAACAACACCCATTTTCACTTACACTGTTCTCCTTTATTCATTTAAAATAACTTTCAGTTTATTTTTGCAAAGATGCAACAGAAAGATGTATATTAAAATAGATCAGTTATTCAGTATGTGATCTTGAGGTTGACTTTGAATGTCACACTTAATGTGCTGTCTTGTCTTTTTCTTGTTTTTACGAAAGGAGTTATCTGGATCAATTAGCAGAAGAAATAAATGATAAACTACAGGAATCTGGGCAGGTGACAATATCGGAACTCTGCAAGGCATACGACCTTCCAGGAGACTTCCTGTTACAGGTGATGAAAGCCACCAACCTGGCAAATGCAGAATTGGTTGTGACCACCTTCTTTCTTTATCTTTGCAGCATCCATGGCTGTAAGTCACTGTTTTGTACAAAATCAGTGCTAATGTTATATCTTGGTTTGCAGATGCACAATGAAAACTATACTTCTGTTTTCTGCCAAGTTCTCTGTTGTTAGATACCCATATATGTTATGGAAGAAGGCATGCTTAGAAAAGCTCAATTCGTCTATTTACAGGCATTATCCAGGCGTTTGGGCAGAATTATTCATGGACAACTAGACCAGGAAAACCGTGGGGTGATTTTTACAGAAGCCTTTGTGTCCCGCCATCGAGCACGCATTCGTGGGCTCTTCACTGCAATTACTCGGTAAATTGCAATGGCTGCAACCACACATTAAAGTATTTTTGCTATAGGTCTTTATGGGCCAGATTCACTTGTGATGGAAAAAGAAAAGAAAATAAAAACCTATGGGTATATTCCCCTAACTGTAGTTCAGTTCCTGGGACCAACACTCAGTTAAGTGAGTGTTAGACTCACTTGTTAGAAATGGGGACCCCCTTTTGAAATGAGAACGAGGGACGTATAACAATATACAGTATGCAAAGTACTTTAGTGTTTTGGCTGAAGAAAATGACAATCTGTAGTTCTTTCACTTGTAGAATATCTATCCTCTTGTCGTTCCACTGCTCCCTAGTCGGTTACTTATTGATGAGGTTGCTACATGTGAATATAGACAAGTTTTTCTTATTAAATCAGTAAATTTCTGTGTCACCTTGTAGAAAAACTTAGCAGAGCAGAAGTTTTCTTACAATTATTTATCATAGCTTTGTCTTACAACTTCACAGTAATTCAAAATTAAAACTTTGTAAGCTATTTTAAACATTAGTGTAGCACCTTGAGGCTAAGATGCTACATAATTTTGTTAATCTAGAGTAACCTCTCTTATTTCTGGATTCTCCACATCACTTTCATGTCATTAATTTATATTGTTTTGTTTTTTCTTTTTTTCCAAGGCCTACACCTGTAAGTAGCTTGATCACTCGGTATGGATTTCAAGAGCACTTACTTTACTGTGAGTTTCATTCAGAATATTTCGTGTGTTTGTTAGGAAATCCATTCTTCATTGCTAGAAGTATGCTTTCAGAGAAGGGTTTTGGTATGTAGCCTTAATTCTGAAATACAGAACAGTGTGTTTTTCTTTAGCGTAGAAAGTATTAAACCCTTTGTCTGAAGGGATGTTCTCTCCATCCAAAGCAATGAAAACATTTGTTGACAAGATGCCTCTGGGGGCAGAATGATGCAAGAAGTACAGTACTTATTTATTCATCTCTTTCATTATTTGCCTTTAGCTACTAGCAGTTTTATCAGTGAAGCACACAAAAGGGAACAGATTTTATGTAGCCAAATGGCATTAACTGCTCAGGATTTTATTTACTGACTTTTTCTGTGATAATGGAGGCAAAGCTTTTGTTATACTCTTAGTTAAATGACTTCATATGCTGAGGGATAAAACATATCCTTAAACTCTTTGTTTTTATTTTCCACAGTTCCTTTTCTAAATAGAAATGCATAAAGATTCCCTATTCAGCTGCTGCAATCTTTAAGCACTACTTGTTTGTCGCTTTGTGTGCCCTCTCCTATCTCTCTAAAATGCTGCTTCAAGCATCGTTAGTCTTCTATGCTGGCTGACCAAGTGCTGCTGGTCTTTAAAATCCTTTAATAGTTTTCTATGTCTACTCATGAACCTTAATGCTTCTCTTGTTTGATTGGGTCTTTTTGCCTTTAGGGCATTGCTCACTTTAGCTCCACTGAGGTATCTCTCTGCTTACTCTGGTTCTCTGCCACAAGCTTATTCTAAAAATCAAAATCTTAGTACTTAAATAAAATCATATAAACATTCTGCTTCCACGTAATAAATTTAAAATTCCACTTATTTATTTTTTTAATATGCCATCCAGGTATTCATAGATTAAAGGGAAAGTCTGTTCAATTGCATTATAGTAATGTCTCAATACCCAGCAAATTTCAGTATTTGGTGACAGTCTGTTTCAGATAAGTCCTTCAAGTACATCATCATGCTTTGATCGTGTACTGTATTAATGTGAATTGAAGTTCAGCTGTTTTCCTAACACCAGTGATCATCACAATATGTATTTCTAGTACTTTCATGGGGGTCTTTAGTGAGTTTGTTCATCTTTTTCTTTAGTTTTTCTTACTGTTTCTTATTACCTCTGCAGTTTCTTAAGTTTCAAAGAGCTTTTTATCTTTTTGTTTACTGCCAGACCACATTTGATATTATTGTGTCCATTTGCTGAGATGCCATTTCAATTTCAGAAATTATGGAAACTTGAAAAGTGCCTTTTAATGATGTTACGTTTTTGCTTTTTATGTTTGTCACTATTAGCAATGTGTTTAAAAGTGGTCTTTGTCAGTTTTCTGTCTCTTCCAGAAAAAAAATCTAAGTTCAGTGTAATATTTGTATCATTTACAAACAGCTAATTATTTAATCAACACTTGGGTTTAGACAGGATAAACATTATTCTTTGGTTTTGTCTCATAGATGTGCTGCTATTTATCTTAAGCTTGCATAAAGTCATGATAAAAAGTAGTTTTAGAAATGAGAAACTCTTTCACTTAAAACACTCATTACAAAGCATAATGAAATCACAGATGTTCTTCATTTCTAAGCATTATGTTACTGGTGTGGGACAGACATAGAGGGACACTTACCGTCTTTGCCAGACTGTGACAGAGACCTAATAGGACACTACAGACTACTTGGTCACCTTTAAAAATAAGTGTGACTTTATGGTCGTTCTACAGAGGTCCTGTTGTTTTAAAACAAAATACTGTCCAGATATAATTGTAGCAGGGTCTGTGAAATCTCTGAGAGTACTCCTTTGCCCTGGAGTTTTAGAACTGACACTTGCTAAATACAGAATTTAATTGATACCTTCATTTTACTTCTTTTCTTCTGACATCTTCATTCCCTAAAGACTTTGGTCCATTAATAGATTTTCAGCCAATTTTGTGGAGCTGTAGTGAAGTCTAATTCTTTTTCCTAAAAACTTTGAATAAAACAAGTTTAAATTTTAACAGAGAACCAATCTATATTTTATGACAATTGCTTAAGAGGAATAGGCACACTGACTCTATTTTCTATGGTAACTAAAATATTAGGAAGTATAAAAATCTAATTTTATTTCCAGAATTGGTCTTATAAGCTCCATTTTATTCAGTGTAACTGAACCATGGCAGAAAATGATTTCTGGCTCTTGTCTTAAATTTCATAAAGATCTATCTTGTTTAAATCAGTTTCTCTTTCTTCTGCATTTTTTCAGTGTAAGTATTGTTCAGCTTTGCTAGTGGCAGTTGTGTTCAATAGCTGCTAGCTTATAGAGGCTCATCTTCACTATGGGCATATCTGACAAAAACTATCATGATTTAATATGCACTGTTTCTTCTGGAACGGGGTTTTCAGGTAAACTTTCCTGCATAAGTGAGCTAAACCTCTGTGTGTTGTACTAAGCATGTTGTAGTGTTGGCTGCTGCTCATATTTAATGAGGAAGAGGACTTGCTATGTGATACCATTTAATGTTTTGTTCCAGAGTAAAATCTGTCTTTTAATGAAATAGAAAAGAACATAAACTGAGTGTAAAAATAGCCATCTGGCAAAGCTCTAGAATTCAGCAGAGTTGGCAGTTGATGTCATTGATTTTTTTAAATACATCTCTTGTATGACAAAAAGGCAGAAGCAGAACATAGGAGGCAAATCAGATATTCCTGTGCAACTTTAATGGATTTTAAAAATCTTATTTAGCACTGAGAAGTGCTTAGTACTTTGGTACTACCAGTTACCAATATGTTCTTTGTCAGCAGTATTTGTACCTTCTCAAAGGTTATTATTGACAAATGTGTTACGCAATTTAGATAATGACTTTTCATGTAATTTTAGTATGTTCAGATCTCTCTTTTTTCCATCTTGGTTGACATGCAAGAGGTGAATTCAAAGAGAAAATTTTTAATAAAATGCTAATATATTCTACTCTTCTGGCTAGAGAAAGATTCTTCTATGTCTGCATTTTTAAATTACAAGCTAAAACTGGCCAGATATATGTTCAATAAAAAACATTTTGATCCTGCCCTTTCGGCTCACTCTTTGGAAACATTGTTTGATTTCCAGAGCTTTCCTGAAGAAATTCTCGTAAATGTTAAAAATAATTGATAGAGCTCAGCATTCTTTCACTAGAAGCACGAATTGGTGGGAAGAAAGAAGAAACAAACCAGGGAAAATAATTACTATCTTTTGATTAATGGATATACTGACTTAGGAAATGTCTCTTCATGTATTTTCCTCTTGTAGCTTTGCTAGAAGAACTTGTTAACGCTGGTCGTCTGAAAGGCACCGTGGTTGGTGGGAGACAGGATAAGGCTGTGTTTGTTCCAGACATCTATTCCAGGACACAGAACAACTGGGTGGATTCCTTTTTCAAGCAGAATGGTTACTTAGGTAATTAATCTATATTCTTACAGATAAAATAGCTTTCTAAAACTAGTTTAGGTAATTGGTCTTATCTTAATCTAGTTAGTGCTTAGAGTGAAGCCTCATAAGGATAAGTGGAAATCAATACAGTGGCTGATAGTCCTTTGCTAAAAGACCATCTTGATCATAATGATGTGTGTTACTGTATCACAATGAGCTGTATCTCAGCAGAGGGAGCTGTACTGCTAAACAGTTGCTACTCCTCGAAAACGGGTTACAAATGCTACTTCTATTACTGCTCTGAAAACACTTATTAGCCTGCTCATTGTAGAGTTTTCAGATCATCGTGGATGGAGTTTCAGGCTGGATGTCCTGATTACAACCAGACTTTGGCTGCTAATAGTCCAAACGTGCAGTACTCAGGAAGAATTTTTTTCCACAATGGTGTTTGTAGAACTGGAGTGAGTAGCACTAGTGTCCTGATTTGAATCCAAACAATTCTATCTAACTTCAAGCTGATGCTGGATGATGGTGTTTTAAAGTGGGAAAATGTGGATCTGAATAAAGAAAGGAATGTACCCTTATGGTCCCAAGGGGTCAGTCCCTAAGTAGCAGTTGCTCTTGGAGATTGGAAAGGTTTGCCATAACTTACAGTGATAGTATTAAGTGTTCCTGTAATACTGCTTGACTGATGGAGTATGTGTCAGTCGTTGAATGTTTTCCACACTAGAACGGCTAAATAGTTGAAAACAAAGCACTTGGACACTGCATGTATTGTAAATATTGTTTGTGCTATATTAGAATACTTTGGAAAGGTATGACTGCAAATATAAACTTAATGGTATAAGAATCTGAAAAAAAACGGTTTTCTAAATTCAGACCAAAGTCATGTCCATGATTTAATTTTCATACTTCTATTAACAACATTTAGATGTAGCTTGTACTGAGCTAAGTTTTAGGTCAGCATTAGCTTAAGGCTGCATTTACTTGTATAAAAACTATGTGTAACTCTTCATTTCCTGCTTTCAACATAAAGTCATCACATAAGATCTTGTCTGTATATGAAGGAACTAAATTTTAACAGACATCTAACTATTTTATAGAATTTGATGCATTGTATAGACTTGGCATCCCTGACCCAGCAGGCTACATTAAAAAAAGATACAAGTCCGCACAACTCTTATTTCTGCGAGCAGCTTGTGTTGGTCAAGAAATTGTGGATCAAGTTGAAGCCTCTGTGGAGGAAGCCATCAGCTCTGGAAACTGGATAGATGTAGCAGTAAGCAATCCTTTCAGTTGTTGCTGGATTTATTTATTTTTTCTTATTTTTGTGTCAAATGATACTTTATTGAAACTACACATATGTATAATGTGTTTGGTCTGTAGCTGTTGAGCTTCAGTTTGAAGAAGTTGCCATGCATTTGCCCAGAGGTAATACATATTTCTAGAGCAATGTTGATTTGTGATGCTAGAATATTTAAAACAGTGTGTACTCTTAAATTACTACCTTTATTTGAAAAATGCAGTGTTTTCTAAATAGTTATCAGGTGTCAAATGGCACATCTGTATTCTGTTTATCCACATACAAGATTATTGTACGTTGATTTTCTTTACCCTAGACTCTTCTGCCCAGCTCATTGTCAGTGGAAGATGTTGGGATTTTGCTTCAGCAAGTGATGAGATCTTTAAAAAAAAGCTCTTCAGGTTTAGTCTTCAGTGACACCATTGCAGTCAGTGAGAAATTTCTAAGCACCTGTGCTGACCTCTTTTCTGATCTGATGCAACAGAAAGCTGAAAAGGTACAGTAGGTTTTTTTATTGGTCAAGATGCAGTTCACGTTGAGTGTTGGGGTAAAGCTGATGTGACTTTCTAGTCGCTGTTACCACTTCTGTACATCTCATCTGAAATTCAACTGGAGAAAAAGCAAAACAAATTAACAACAGGTTTCTATATTTAATGGGTGTGATTTAATGTACATTCTGGTGCACTCAGGAAGCACAGTCACACTAACAGTTTTTCTCTTCATGTGTTGCACTTGGAAAACATGTTGATTGATTAGTGCGCTTGAAAATGGCAAATGGCTTAAAATGTTTCTGTATGTTTCTTCCATTGCTATGTGTGTCTTTTTGCTATGAAGTGCATGTTCTTCATTTTAGGAAATCAAAAACAACCCTGTTAATTTAATCACTGAAGAAGATTTAAAACAGGCTTCTTGTTTAGAGAACTCATATGCTAATAAAAAAGACAAAAAGGATGAACGAAGAAAGAAAGCAACAGGTAAAACATCAATATATAGCTTAAGCAAAAAACAAACAACAAACTTGTTTTGTCTTGGACATACTCAATATAAAGTTAGTATATTTTGTAATCTATCAAATGCTTCCAGTCCATTGCTTAAGATATTTAAGAAATAATCCAACCACTTACCTTTATACTGTGGGTGTGGATACATCTCAGCTATGCCCATGAGAACTAATTTCAGACTTAGAAATGCAGAGGTAGTACCATAAAGGTCTCTTGAGTTAGTTCAACACAAGGTAACTTTTTAGAAGCAAGGAATCCTGTGTCCATTTATTATTTTATACAGTGTGATCACATAAGACTGAATAAAACCAGTATTACCTCAGGGACCTCTGTGCCATGTTTTATTACACAGTATAGATAACACTTTTAGTCTCCAATTTTCAGGGATCCAGGAAAATTAATATATTTCTTATTATTAGTCTTGAGATGTTGAGTCCAAAATAACTTTGTCTAAATTGGGAATGATTTTTTGAGGTTTTTTTTGAAGAATACTTGACATCTTTTCTGGGAAAACCATGCCATAGAATTTTCTGTTGTTTGCACGTGTAACAGTTACTTGGAGATTAAGTCACCCCAAAACAACAGTTTACTTTGAGGTATATCCTGGATTAAATTAATCTCAAACCTTACTCCATTTGTATGGTGACTGTTTGGAATAGATTTCAATTGAAGGAAGAATAAAAATGTGGGGGTTTAACCCTTTGAAATTCTTCTGACTTTTAAAACAGTATTCAGTCTGAAGACTGCATTTTGAGTCCCAAAAACTTTATGTTGCTCTTGTGTTTCTACAACACAGCTGAGAAATCTGTTGAACTCACGTGCAGCGTGTTACTGTGCTACTGAAAGTAAGAGAATTAGAGCACAGATGCATCTGACTTAATTCAGTATACTCATCTGCAAAATAGAACATTCTACTCTTAAAAAAAAAGTATGAGTAGACCTGAGTTGACATGGAAATTAAATTTATTCTTGCCAGAAGAGATGGCAGATTTTTCTAGGCCATAGCTGAGGTAGAGAAACTTGAACTTCAATTGAACTGTCAGAATGACTTCGGTTTCCAGCCCTCTGAGGAGTGAGACTCTACTGAGCCTGTACTACGTGTCTAGACAAATTCCTGTCCACAGGTAACATGCTAACACCATCAGGAAGCACTACCCTGAAATGTTTTATTATGGACTGTAAATGTACATTACCTAAAAACACCCCAACATAACAGGTTTATGTAACTGTAGTGCAGTCACATTTCAAATAAGCTTGTGAAAAGCCCCAATTTTGCAGTTAGCTTTATAAGTAGTAGCATCTTGTCTTTGTATTTCCTTTTCTTAAACAATAGTAGTTACATAATGTAGTTACTTGAAATCTTGGACCATATTTAAATGGAAAAATGCCTACTTTCTTAAGGCATAGTGCATGTAAGGCACCGTGGTGTTTAAATTTCTTCCAAGTGAAAAAATAACAGAAGAGGCTATGAAAAAGGGAACAATGACCAGAACAGCTTGCCTTGTGGAGAGGGACTGTATAGCAAATTGAGGTTCTGTCTGCAGTTGAATACATTGATTGCAGGACTTCTGAACAAAGTAATTTGTTATGTGTGTGTCAGAACTGGAGCATCCCGTTGCTCTGTAGTCATCTAGGAAAAGTCAAAAAAGATTGCATGCTCTAGTTAATTGAATGCGTGCTTCCAAGAATATTTTGGATAAATGCTTATAGTGTAGGATTCTTTCTCTGAAAATTAACAAAGTTACATTGTCTAAAATATTTTTGACAAGCTCAGTTATTTAGCATCATTGAATAAAAATGCTAAGTGCTTACTAAGATGCTATTTTCAACCAACAGAAAATCCCCCGATACATCATCTGTTTTTAGCTGAAGAAAGACGCTGGTCTTCTTTTTTTTTTTTTTTTTTAATTACATGTGCATTTGATATTAGTGGCCATGTTTATTAATGACATTAGCTTAAACAAAGCTTTGCCTCAGTTGCTTTTTTTTCTTAAGAATGAAACTTAAAGCCCTAAGATTCTGGAATATGTTTTCTAGGTTGTATTTAGAATCAGGTTGTGGTTTTCAATCCAGCATTAACAAGTAACACAGATAAATTACCATGGTATTGTAAACTTTTTAAGTGCTACAGCTTTCCTGTGTACTAAGCAAGTAATTCCCCACCAGAGGGCAGTGGAAGCGTGAGAGGAGGAGGCGGTGGGAATGCCAGAGAAATAAAGATTAAGAAAACCAAGAAGAAAGGCAGAAAGGATGCTGACAGCGATGAAGAGTCACAAGGGACTGCCACAGGTTTGTCATTTTATTTTAGGAACTATCTATTCATATCTATTCAACATGGTTTTACTAATTGCTTTTTTTCTACACGTCTGTTCTTCCCCCACTGTTTAGGTAAAATCAGGTAAAATGTCAAACAAGATAGGAATACTGTTTAGTTAAAATTGTGTCAATGGATATGATGTTGCTATTTAAATTAAATGGACATTACATGTTCACTGAAAAGTATAGCTTAGTCTTTAAAAAAGAAATATAAGTCAAGGAAATAATACTATTTTATATTTATTCTTTTATTTTATGTTGGAAATGCCTTAGACTTCGGGGTGAATGTTACACTTGATTTTGTAACACCTGCTGCATAGCGTATGATAAATGAATGGTCTAAATTAACAAATCGTAGCAATCAAGCAGTTTTTCTTCATAGGGATAAAATATACAGTCAAAACTAATGTTTTGATAGTTTTAATATCACTTCTTATTGGTCCCTATTTTCTCTACCTTCACTATTACAAGGAGCATGAATGGCTTGCTAAGAAGAAAAGCCAACGTTGTTAGATTTAGAGCAAACAGTAGTTGCGAATGAAGCCATTGTGTTCTTTCATTCGATGGAGAACCAGAGATGTGTGCTTCCATTTATACATAGTGTCCAGACTTTCAATACTGACTGAACAATACTTTTAAACATGATATTTGAAGTGTGAAGTACAGTATAGTAATTGTGTTTGATACTGCTCTCAGAGTACTATAATTCACATATAAATGGAATTATTTTTCAGCACTGCTCAGTTACTGAGTAAAACAGTGTTCAATCACTTTTTTTTTCATGTAGGCTTTCTGTTTTACCCTTATTGCTGCTTGTATTGCTGTATTATAATAAATAGCTATAACCACAATCTGAAGGTAAAATCAGATGAAAGCATTCAAATGTAAATAAGATCCTTTTTAAAACCTGATTTGACCTCACTTTTCACTTGTTTATAATAACCTTGTATGTTCATTACTACTGTGGCACAACGAGGAACATCATTGGTGTCCGTACATTCAGTTACTTTATGTGCAGAATAAGCCTGTTTTAAGGTGCATCTGGAACATGTCCTTTTCTGCTTCTCTGTCATCATTCTGATCTCATACTTATATGTAAAAACTGAATTCTACAGCACCCGGGAAAACTTCATGTTTTGTGCAAAACCGAAATACAGATGCACTAAATCATATGCATATAAGTTGATTTTATTACTGGAACACCTTGTCTGGTTTAATTTATCATGTTTCAGATTTTATACTGTAACCTCAAGTTTAGGATATTGTGTTACATGATTGTGTGCCTTACTAAATGGAGTTTAAAAAAATAAAAGCACCAACCTTGTGAAATCGTTCAAGTAGGAACACTATTCAGTTTTAAAATCTATTTGGTCTTAGTGACATTATGTTTCCTGAACTACTGGGCCAAGCAGTCTGAAGAAAACTCTCACCAAAAATGCATATCCTCATACACTACTTAAGTTGTCTATTACAGAAACTACTAAGTGATCAAAAGGGAAATTTTGTCAGTTTTTCATATGTGTAAAATTCAACTGTCATGTGTAATCATCCCTTTTTTTCCACTGTTGATAATGCATTTCTTCTGTGGTGTTCGGACTTTGACATTTTCCAGTGTCTCATGCCACAGAGTAATTGCAGCAATACTTAATGGAATGTTTTCTCAGTGAGTGTTGTTCATGGCCGCTACAGGTAGGAGTAAGAAGCTGGAGTTCCCTTTCATGTCACAAGAGGAAATTGAGGATGTTTTAAAGACCCGCATGCAGGATTGCCCTGAAGAGCTTATTACAGAAATTGCTGAACATCTAAGAAGGTAATTTCAGTAATTCAGCTGGAGTTAGAAAATCTGTGATTCACTTCAGTTGAACCTATGCTTCAGTCTGTTTTCTTGATTAGAAAAAAGTGCTTTGTTGATAGAACTGAACCACAATATTCTTTTTCTGTACAGCTCCATGTTACACCTGTCTTACATATTAGAAAGCTGTGCTGGCACAGTAATGTGCTTCTGTTTACTATGGTCCTGAAAGCTTATTTTCAGCTTCATGGGTGTATTTCACTCCCTTACACTGATCCATGCTGGGGTTTCACCAGTCTCATCTTCTAGACAGTCTTTGGTATATGTTCATGTTTCCTGGTGTCTGTGTCTCCGCTGGTACCCATGAGAACTGGGTAGTAAGTTATGTCAGCAAACTGAGCTATGCAAAGATGAGTAACTTCTTTTAAAAGATGTTCCATACCAGAGAGGATGTGAATATGTATGTTCAGAGCAACAGGAACATAATAAGACTGCAATAGCCAAGCTCGAATAAACTTGGAGTGCAATAGTAACTGCATCTTTAGAAATTTGTTCAGAGACCCCTGAAAGTTTGTGAATAGTATTGCTTCTGAAAATCCTTTGTCTTTCACCTTGTTCCCACTGAGGATGTTATACACGTACTGTAACATTAGTACATCTGCCATTAAGTAAATTTTAATTTCCTTGTGGGTTTTTTTTTTCTGATTCCCATTATTTGCTTTTTGTTTATCTTGCCATTCTATAACATTCATGTCCCAGTCATTTACTACATAATGAGGTAGTTTTCTCTATTGTTGATATCTTTGGAAAAACCTTGTTGAGTTTCACACTTTGCTCAATGTTTTCTCCCTTCTACTTTCCTGTTCTAAGACCTTTGACAAAAACTTACCAGGAAGTTGTGCGTTCTGTTTTTACGTCTTCAACATCTTCCTCTGGAGCTAACAGAAGACAGGCTATGAAGGACTTGCAGGAGGAATTCTCAAATTTGTACAACAACATTCGGTTATTTGAAAAGGGAACAAAGCATTTCACAGGTACAAAATATATACTTTGAAAAATGAATATGCTCCTTCAAGGGTGTTAAATTTATTCCAGAATCTACATTAAAGATTAGACAGGAGCAAGAGTTTAAAAAGGAAAATCTAAAAAAAAACTTGTGATGTGTTTACTATGCCTAACACTGCCCTTATGCTGAAGTCCATTACTTTGCACAGTTATTGAAATACATTCGCATTATTTCATATCCATATTCTATCTTATGTCAAGATAACTCTGTTCTTGTCTTTCTTTCCCAACTATTTGCATTCCTTCCAATTTTTCACTGTCTAGGTAAAAAAAAAAGAAAAAATTAGTAAGATCACTTTATTCTGTCAGCTGTGCCACTAATGAAAGAATTGAATACCACTTGTTTCTAAGAAACTGCTGTTTAAATCTCATGGGTTTGATACTGAACATAGCTGCTGCTTGAGGAGAGTCTGTGAGAAAGTGGTAGATTAGTTTTGCAGGGGGATACTTTGCAAGGCATGACAGAAAAGTTAGCATTAGGAAAATACTGTAGACATTTCCAAGATTCTCTGCTGTATTCAGCTTTCTTTTAGAATTTTCCCTGTGTAAAACTTCTAGCAGAAGGAAACGCTAGCAAAACAGCCTGATACTCCTGTATTTTGGAATCTATGGAATTATTTCCCATTAGCCTTTGTTCTTGGACATGTATTCTGTAGCTTCTTTTTTTTTTTTAAATTCCAGTATTTCAGTCTTAAAGTCACATGCCTGTTCTTCTGTTTAACTCCTTGTCCTGGAGAATTTTCCTTTGCATGCTTTTGACTTGATCAATAGCAGTGGTTCAGGAGGATTGACTGTGCAAGGGCTAGTTAGTTTACTGCTTATACAGATACACCCTTGAAATACTAGCAACTCATTAAAATGTTCTTACAGAATGGAAAGCTTACATTTTTCACTGAAGAATGTTCCACAAGAATGTTACAGCAAACAAGGAATGTTAACTTCAAGTATCCAGATAACTTTCTCATACTACTCATGGTTAATGGAGTCTCCAGTTTAGAAAGTGCTATGATAATATCATAGGAATCAGATACCTGTAATAAGTGGCTTTAATCACTTACTTCTTTTAACAGATGATACTCAGACTAACCTTGCCAAACACTTGTTGAAGACCCTGTGTACAGACATTACAAATCTGGTTTTCAACTTCCTGGCATCTGAGTCAATGATGACAACAGAAAATTACTCTACGATCACAAGTGAGGTACAGCTATAACAGTTCCTTTCTAACAGTCTCAAGTAGATCAGTAATGTTTGTGCAATAAGTAATTGCTTCAGTTGAAATATGCCTAATCTAAAAAGATAATTAATATTACAGATTATTTCTATTCTTGTCCCATACAGGGCAGAATCAAGATTTTAGGTAAACTGCCAGAAGATACCAAAGGTCCTTTAACTAAACTGCATACTTCTCTGAATGGCAAGGTAAAGTGAATCCAAGTTCAGATTTTCTGTTCTGCTGATACAATTCTAATAAATAGCTGGCACACACAGTGTAGTACATAACTGCTGCTGCCGCCATGAAGAATGAAGGTAAAAGAATCTTTTGAATTCATGTAAGGCAGTGAGAGAGAGTGTGTTTTCATGTCTGTGAATTTTCAGAGATGAAAAGCTGATCTTGCATTTTGATACTGATAGTCACCTCTGGCTCTTTGCTGCCTGATGGAATCCAGTGTGCCTTTCATGGGCAGGTGAGAAGAGTGCAAACTGAGGGAGAACCTCCAGTGTAAAGTGGTTGATGTTTCTTGTATTTTTTTCCCACAGTTCTTGATTGTTCTCCCATGTATTTTTTAACTAGTAAAATTACGGATATTTTGAAAAAAAACTAAACGTTCAGATTATGGCAGTGTAGACACAAGGAGAGTTATTTATTAATTCTTTTATGCAAAAAGCCATAGTGAGGTGTTTCTTAATAAAATATGTATCTGTAAATAATTCTAGAACATGTATTCATTTTTTAATTTCATTTCCAAGACAAATGAATTGCAATTTGAGTTATTATTTAAGTATATGAACCGTTGTAAGATGAACAAAGGTAATTTCTACTAAATACATGTTACTTTCTCTTTTTTCTATAGTTTATTTCAAGAGTATTCACAGTCATCTTTTGTGTGATTAATTGTGAACAGTAGTTAAACTTTTTTATAATCTGCTAACACAGGTTAAATATTTATATTGTTTTTAATAGAGTATAGAAGATTTTCTTTTGTGCCTTGATTCTGCAGTGGATATTTGTGGTATTATGGTGAAAAAAGGAGACAAAAAGAAGGAAAGGTACTTTAATTTTATTTATCCCATGAAATGTAGCTATATTGCTAAATCTGAATGGTTAGTATGGGAGCAGTCACACTGACTGTGTAAGTAAGAGGCAGTCCTGCTTCCGAACTCCTTAACTGAAAAATAGTAAGTCAAGCAGTCCTGAATCCATGGGAGAAGGAAGAGAGGAGAATTCACATTTAGCTAATTTTCTTGACTCACTACTGTCTGCAGTATAGTGTATAAATTCTCTAGGGGTCTTTCAAAATCTGAACTATGCCAGTGATAGCACTTTTTAATTATTCTTGAATTTCATATAAATAAATGGTCTATTAGAGGAGAAAATTAAAATTAATTGATGTTAGGTAAGTTTTTAGCATCTGTGGTCAACTACTATATCATAGAATCATATTTTTGTTTAATATCTTCTTGTTGCTTAGGCAAGTCCTGTTTCAGCATAGACAAGCTCTGATTGAACAGCTCAAAGTCACAGAAGATCCAGCTCTTGTTCTGCACCTGACATCAGTATTGTTATTTCAGTTTTCAACTCACTGTATGCTTCATGCACCAGGAAGATCAGTACCACAGATCATTAATTTCCTAAGTGGCAAGATCCCAGAGGTATCCTTTTCTAGCTTTTTAAGGGGAAATTACCTTTTTTCTATGACAGAACATGAAAGTTTTGCCTTACACTATTTCTGCTGCATAAACCTGACACTGTTGGGTTTCATATCTAAATATTACTTTATGTACAGAACATACAATTCCTCTGATCTGTATTGTATGTCAGATCTATCATTTCAGGGATCTGTCACCAAAATTTCTTTTAGAAAATTAAAAATGAATCTGTTACTAGTCCTTTGCCTTTATCCATGGAGACAGCCCTGTTTTGGGCGATGTTACAATTCTTACAACTGAACGTTTTTACAATCTCTTTCCTCTGAGCCAGAGCATCGTTTCTTTTTAAACTTTTCTAATGCAGCTTTAAAGAAAGATGTACCTCTTCAAGAGCAAATACTGAAATTCTGTATTTTATACTGCCAGAACTAGTGCAGTTTACTAACTGCATTGTTTTTATGCTTCAGTGGTTAATTGTCCTGTTTTTCAGCATGGATGCACATTCAGTTTTCTGCTGCTTGGACGATCTCTCAGAATTTAGGTTGTCAAATACTTTGTTGGAAATATATTCCTGTATCACTAACTCTCTTTATCCAAGAATGGGAGAATGCTTTTTAAAAAATTAAATCTTTAATTATAGGTCTGTCTACCTTCTCTGTAACATTGACATTGCCTGGTTTTGTTCCCATTTTTTGCTCTCAGGATCAGCATTTGCTGTTAGTCAAATACCACGGATTAGTGGTGAAACAGTTGATGAGCCAGACTAAGAAAACTGAACACGGAGACAGTGACACAAAAGATAACATGGAAGAGGAGGAAGGAGCAGAAAGCATTCGAAAAGAGCTCCAGGAAATCACTACCTCTATCAAAGATCTTGTTCTCAGACCTAGAAAGTTTTCTGGAACAGAGGAATAAAACTATTCTTCAGCGCATCCAACTCCATGATAGAGTCAGATTTTATTTTCTTTTATGCTGAAAAAAAGAGACTGCAGAAAGTGCTTGACAAACTTTAAAATTTGGCTTGTAGTAATTTGCAAATCACAGCCAGGGAACACAGTTGCTGGGTGATGGTGGCAGATGGAGTTTGTTACTACTACAGTGTACTTTTAACACGCATTAATGTAGATGTGGCAGAACACAGTTGTGGACACTTTGGTTATGAAATCAGTGGTTTTTAATTGGCATCTTCATATGAGGCCTCAAGAAATTACTCTTCAAATAACAGTGTATTTTGTTCCACACACACAGAGGCTGATAGTTCTACTTCCCTGATTTGGATTTGTAGTGAGGTAAGGATTGCGTATAAGTGTCTATAAGCCTGTCTATCTTAATTTCAAATACTGATTTTTAAACATACTCTGATTGCTAATAGCATACCAGCAAAGGCCATCTTTACTCTGGTTTTCAGTTTCTGTTCACTGGACTCACACATTTTGAGTACAGGTGGATGTTGATACACTTTAAGGGAAGTGACCAACTACTAATGTGAGTTTCAAAATGTACTGAAGGTTCATGAACATCAGCACACTCATACTACTGATGGATTCTGCTAATGTCTGAAATAGCTGTCCGTTTAAAACTTGTAATTCAGACAGAGGAGGTGACATTTCTGCATTGGCATTTTGGGAGCAGATAAATACTGTTACACTTGCCATATTGTACATGCCAGGTGTTCATTCAGCAGACTTCTTGAGTGCTTAGTCCAGTTCCCATAGCAGGTAGAAGCATTTGTTTACACTCTGTCAGCTCTTGAGAGAATTTACAGTGTTCTTTATCCTGAGTTTCTTGAAAAGAATTTAGTTCATGATCTCTCTACATAAACTTCATAGACAGAAATGTTGCTTCCCTCAAGTTTTTTGCCAGCGTTATTTTTACATGAGCAGTACTATATGTCTTCAGGAAAGTGCAAAAATGTGAAAAATGGAATTTGGCCACTATTAATGGCATAATTCTTGTATGGCAAATATACTACTTACTTATTTTTAAGAGAAGGTAATTTTCAAACTGGAAGTATGTACATTCTATTACTTCAGTAATACCCATTGATTTCACATGTGTAATTTCAGGGGTTTGCATAACATCAAGGTTGAGTAATAAAAGTTGAAACAGTGTTCTTTTCACGAAAAATGTCATTCACCCATTCTTGCCAAAATTGATGCTGAAAGAGAGCAAATTCTGTGCAAATTCTGCTCCATTCAAATATTTCTGTTTTGCAACAATTCACATATCCTGTGAGCTTAATCATAAACGTACCCAAGCCTGAAATTGCAACAAGTGAAAGTTGAAGAGGCCAGGTATGGAACCCCAGTAACGGAGTAACAAATGTTAAGGTAATTTTGGTGATGTAAACAATAGAATTTTACACACATTTAAAAGGCAATAATGCCAATGCTGATCTTTTATCAGCCATAAGGCGAAACAATTCGGAGTTGCAAGGCAGAAGCAAAGGTAGTTGTTTCTCTTTCCTTGGCTGGAGGTTATAACAGCTGACAGTAAAAGGCAGTGAGGAATAAAAGATGGAAAATATTCAGGTTGTTGAACTTTGTTGAAGAAATAGTTCGTATCCAGGGAATAGGGTTGATTTTGTGTTATTTGGCCAGAATAATTAATAAGTTCCTATAATGAATGTAAACAATTTTATATGACATTGAGCTATTTTGTAAATAATATGCCGTATGAAATTCTTTATGCAAATAAGAAATTATTTTAATAACATTAAGTGATGAAGTATTTAAAGAGCATTCTGTTGACTTCACCAGTGTTTGATCATCTTGCAACTTGCAGCTTTCAAACAGCAATTGGTAATACGCACTGTTAGAACACACCATTCTGAGTGTCCCTGTATTTTTGTTTGATACAGTTTTATGGTGGTATAATTATGAACTTACTACAGAATTTATCATGTGTTCAGCTTGCTATATTACAGCCTATTTTATAAGAAGGATTAAAAAAATAGATTCCTTGAAGTAGATAGTGGAAGCACTGCAGTTCAGAGGTATCTTCTGACTACTAACAGAATTCAAGGAGATGTGGTTGGAAAAACTCTCCCAGGTATTTTTTGTTGATTTGGAAATTCAGTGTTTGGTTTATGATACAGAAGTGTATCTTTCAAAAGAGAAAGAAAAGGAATTTTGCTAATTGACAGGTTTTTTCCTTTCCCTAGGAGGAATGTATGTGGGAGGAAGCGTAATCTTGTCTTACAAATCAGAGGTGCAGTTCACAAATCAAAAATGCCCTTTGGAATATCTAGGGAAATGAAAGGCACTACAAAGTGTACAAATGAACTGTTTTACTCTGGTTTCAAGTGTTAATTGTTAGCCTCTCATGGCCTTCACTTACAGTGTCTAAACACCCCCATTCTATTTAGACTCATAAACTGACTTGTATAGATGCATGTATGTACCTATACACGAGCACTGACAAATGTTCTTTTCATAACCTTGTTTGCTGCTGCTCTCAGATGGGAATGGGTGCATTAGCCATAGGTAGAGTAATACCTGTCTCAGCAACAGCCTTGCCTTCCCTTCATTTTAAGTGGCAAAAGATGACTTTTGTAGTTGGTTATTTGCAGATCTGCTGGAAATAAGCAAATTGTTGCTCTGTTAGAACTTTGAACTCTTGTTTCACAGCTGCTTAGAAAAATTTGGCACAGGTTTCTAAATAATATCACTGGGTTTTGTTGTCTGCATGAATCCAAGAGCTTGTTCAGATAAAACTGCAGTAGTTCTGTTCTCTCTGTAGGCTCACGAGTAAGGCTACTCAAGCAGGGGTTTGTTCCTTGAATGTTTTTCCTAGTAAGTAACAGTAGGCCAAGAAAATGGAAAATTCTACAAATCTGGGTAGATTGGGGTTTCTTGTTTAAGAGGAAGTTTAGTACCCTTGGAGATGACAGAAGAGTGACTGTAGTGGGTCAGACTGAAGGTCAGTGTAGCCCAGTATTGTGTCTCCAGCAGAGGCCAAAAGTGGACGCTTAGAGAGGAATATAAGAACAAGGCATGTAGTATTTCTCCTTTGAGTGCTTTCTGAGCCTCCAAATCCACGCTGCCCAAACTTTTTGAACAACAATTGTACTTTATTATAGATACTCTCCGCTAGCCCAAGTAACAGAACATATTCAGTAAATGCCAAATGTATTTTGTCAGGAAAACAAGTTCTTTCTTTAGGAATTGCTAAGGAGTGCCATCTCTTTGAGGTTTTGTTTTTTGAAAAATGAATATTCTAAATTGGAAAGAGTAACTTGAGTAGTTTAAAGAGAACCACCATTTGCTTGATGAATTTCCCAAACCCTCAACATGAAGAGGAAGGTAGGTCAAGACAGGTCGTATCGGGGGACAGCTAAAATAAAGCTTCCTGCTTTATGTTTCAGGAAGTTCTGGAAGAAATGCGAGAGCTGCAAGATAAATCATCAAACTGATTGTCTGAAGAAACAACAGAACTTTTGTTGACCTCCTCATTTGTACTTAATTTGTACTTGTTGGGAGAAACCCTGATTCTGTTCTATATGTTTCTCTGGGCCTCTCTTCTGCTGATGCAGAATTATCCCTGCTGAGACAAATTTGAGTCTTTGAAGCATAAGGAAAGTGATGTGCTGTAGGACGTGTCTGAACTTCTCATCCTTCATGGAAAGAACATATTGTATTAGAAGTATTTCTAAGTGTCATTAGCTCTTTCAACAGATCTGCTTGGGAAATACTTCTGTCTTGATCTGATTTATGAACTTGAAAATGTACTTGGTTAAGAACTATGCTATCAGTTTTTTCTTTCTGGAAGTAAAGACAATTCCCCATTCTCATTCTAGACTCAAATTCACACCTAACTCATACTCTCTCTCCTCAATCTGCTAAAATCACAGGCTTGAAATGAAAGGTGCTTGGTATAAATAAAGCTTATAACACAAATAAAAATAGGGAAAAGATCAATCTTGTTTAAGTAATGATTAAGTGTCTGGAGAAGTTTTACAAGACCACAAGCAGAGATAATCAGTTCTTGGCAGTAGTAGTCAGAGGCTCTGTCTTAACTGTGAGACGCTATCTAGACACAGATAACCTCCAGCACATGTCCAGATTTGGCAATTTTACCAAAGTACTCAGATAACGTAATACATATTTAAACCATTCAGACATTTCCTTCTTTCGTCTATCTGTGATACAAAACAGCTCCCCCCCACGTGACGTTATAAACCTAGTGATTCAGATCTATTGGCTCTTGGTTGTGGAAAAATCTGCCTGGAGGTCAGTCGTGGTTCATACCACAAGCAGCCATCCTTTCTCCACTCTGCCTAGCTGCAGTCTGCTTTTTTAAATGAACACAAAATCCTTACTTTCAGCTGCATTTTATTAAGGGTCTGCATAGAGTCTTATGCAAAGTGTAAGGACTTCTGAATGTGTTGTGCATACAGGAGCCTGTCTGTGAAAGCTGGCCCCAGCTGGGTCCAAGCAGAAGGTAGAGGTGGCTGTGTTTCAAAGGCTGGAACAGGGAAATACTGAGAGAGAGCCTAGAGGAGTCCATTGCTGCCACTCTGATGATGGTAATCCTGTGAGAACACCTTCCCACCTGCTGGAAGAGCAGCAAATTGTCACAGCCCAGAAACTGCTTAAGAAGCATCAGAACTTCTGAGTTCTGCTGTATCCCTGAACATCTTTCATTAAACTGGAGGAGGTTTTTCCCTGCCCTCCCATTTCCTGTACACAATAATCAGACTTTTAGTAGTTGCAATTCTTCTTTTTCTTTTCTGACCTACAAGCCCATATGAGGTCTTTTGAATTCATTATGCATGAGCCAGTATGTATCTGAGGATGAAAAGTGTTCCATCTTACTTTCTTTTTTACTTTGCACTGAACAGTTTTGTTTTTTAACAGAAATGCCTTTTTCCTTTTGAAAACTCTCAGAAATATGTTCCTTTAACAACCTCCTACATTGTATGTATTTGCAATTTGTAAACACAGTATGTCAAAGAATGATTTGATTCAGTGGTGAGGCAGCCAGATATTTGCATGTCATGAGGTCTAAGGGAAACAAACTGACCCTCAGCCTTCCCTGATCCAGGCAGATTCTGATGGGACCCTCAAATAGCTCTGGCAAAGTGTTCTGTTTCTTTTGGACTTCATGACTGCTTGTTTCTGTGAAGACGCATAATTATTTCTTCTTTTATTTTGCTGCACAAGTTACCAAGAGAAGCAGCTTAAAACCAAATGTGAGTATTGAGGCTCTTTTCTGTTATTCCTTTATCTGATAATCTTTAAACGTGTTAGTATAGAAGGTACTTAATTTAATATTTTGAGCAAGTATGCAGGAAGTTTTTCCTCGCACACAAAACTGCTAAATAAATTAGATGCAGAATTCCAAATATATAATACTTTTATAATTTTTTGTTCCTAAAGAGATACCACACTTAATAATTTAAAATATTTTTTTATTCATTCTTTTCATTGAATTGGCTCACCTACTAATTTGCAGAAAGATTGTTTGAGGTTTCCTTTGTAAAGAGATGAGGATGAGTTTTGTTTACTCCAAAGAACCATCCAACAAAATATGCATATGCTGTTTCCCATGACATTTTTATCTCCTAGCAAGCTTTCATAGCTATTTGCTTTTGCAAGAAGAATTTCTAGATAGTACCTTTTCTGTAAAGTCACTTGTTTGTAGCGTAAGTAATTTTAACAGCTAATGTGGATTATTCTTGATTTTGGAAGTAAAACCAGTTTCCAAGCTGATTTTTATGAAAAGTCAAAATATTGCTGTAAACAACAAATATCATCTCCCAATTCTCCCTCCATAAGACACTTTGTGTTATCTTTCAGCTATCATATTTTTAGGATCATAATTTTGTTTAGAATTTACATTTAGAAATCAAGTTTCAGATGCCTTTTTTTAATTTGTGTTAATTTTTTTCTTCTCTTTGTGCAACAACTTGTTATTTCTACAGTAACAGAAGAAACTGTCATGTATTTATTATATTAACATTATATCGGATTGCTGATGTAATTTTCCCATGTAATTTTACTGCAGGATCAGGAGTCACTTTGACTCAAAGGTGTTTCTTTGGTAGAAACTTGAGATGTTACTAACTAACTTGCAGGGTAAGAGAAAAATGAATTCAAAAGCTGCTTGAAATAGATTCTGATGTATGGTGTCTCCAAGTTATTTGCAAGCAGTCATAATTTATAAAGCACATATTTTTGGGCTGACATGGTAAGACATATGTTCCGTCAGTTCTGTACCAGTAATCCCAGCTTTCTTCATTTATTTTCCCTACTGGAGTTTTTTCTCGAAAGAGCAGTTAAAAACTTTTAGTATTGCCTAACCATGGACAGACAGAAATAAATATTTTAACCAGCATGCTTCCAACCATCAAGCCCAAAATCAGAGGGTGAAATTCCAAACCTGTTGGAAGGAGCAGCCCTCCTGCTGACTCAAGCTCTAGGTGCCATCAAGGCTTTTAGATTGCCTGGGGAGTAAATCTGAGCTGAGTTTTTCTGCACACTTCCCTGCCAATTTAGGATAAAATGATGCTCATAAATTAATCATTTCTAGTTCAACTGCTCTATTAAAATCTCTAGAGCCCTAAGTTTGGAAGTTGGTGCAGTGAAATGCTGCTGATGCTCCACTTGGGCTTCTGGGAACGAGGCATGTAGCTCTTATGAGAAAGGAGGCTGTGAGCTCCTTGTTTCATACATTTGTGTTTTCCTGTAAAATGGCAGAGGGATCAAATAAGGACAGTTTTGTGGAAACATGCAAACATGACTCCAAGAAAACAAGTTTATAAAACCCCCTGACATAAAATTCCGTAGCAGAGATAAAGTGAAGGACAAGATTTGCAAAGGGAAGCTATGCTGCCTTAGTTCCTTCATAATGATGGCTAAATTTGATTTCTGCTAGATCACCCTGGAGAGGAATTTATATCTGTTCTTTAGCAAAAAAAGTGCCTTGCTCATTAGCCTGAGCAGGTTTAGGTTAATTTCTCTGAGTATTCCCATTCTCTGTTGCCATGTGGTACAATCGTCCTTTATTGTTCCCCTTTCTTAGACAAAGAGTTTTCTTTGATTCTACTTCATCCATGCTAGTATGCTACTTTTCTTCCCAGCTATGGCTGCCTTTGAATCTGAATTTGTTCAAGGTCCATGTAAAAGGACTGGTTAATTCTTACACAGCACAGTGTGGGTAATGGATCTGAACAGGCTGTCCTAGCTGGTTGCTGGCCTCACACTTAAGAGACTTTATCAGTCAGAAAAATACTAATCTTCCTGTAATGTGTCTTTGTACATAGGTAGCAGAATTGATAGCAAGAATGCCCAAGTGCTAGAGCATGGTATAGTTGTGGACAGAACATTTTGCTTAAGAATATTCATCATAACTTCAGAGTCATAAAGGACAACTGCAAAGTAAGCAACTGGAACATTTTATTACTTTGGCTAAATTTGGAAGTGCTTTCCACCTCTAGCACTGGGAGTTGACCAGTTGGCAACGTTGGTACAGTGCTTTTAACAAGCCTGGGCCAGTGCTGTGGATACAGCCTGATGAGAAGACCCATCGAATGGACCTTGAGGAAGTCAGTTACTTTCCTTTGACAAGTATTGATTTTTTCTGTTGACAAGTATCTCACAAATGTGTTTTAGCATTACTTTATTACTGTTGTTAGAAAAGCATTCTGGAACCTTTGAAAGGAAGGCTGTAAAATACCTCAGAGATTTAGGTTTTCGTTCTATCTATCAGAAGCCCGTAATAGTATTAGGCTTAAACATGCTTATTGAGCTCAGTCTTGTTCAAGAGAGCTCTTCAAGTTTCAAATTCAGCCATATCATGATTCATTTGTGTATTAAAACATGCAAAACTGTGGCATAATTAGATTTCTAAAAGTCTAATTTGCGTGGGGAAAAGTATTTAGAGTAAAAACTATTTCATGCTGGTCTTCTAATTGTCAATGTTTAGTTTGATGCTTCAAAATTGAAGAGCATTGAGAAACATTTCAAATTAAAAGCTCAAAACAGTTTGGGTTTGTTGGATTTTTTAAAATACAATAGCAGAATTCTTAATTTGTTTAATTACTTGCTTGGACTTTTTACTGAAAACTTTTAATAAATTTTACATAAATTAGCAAGAAAGCCTTGGATTGTATTTGTTCCTTGGTGCAGCTTCTGCTGCTGTGTTCCACTCTCCCCCTCCTTAGACCAACCTTTTTCACCACAGCTGGTCAGAGTTATGGTCTCTGAGCACCATCCTCTACCAAAACCAGTCAGTTCCATTCTAGGTTTGCAAAGATGGTTGTTGCTACAATCTTCACATCATCACTTGAATAAATCCACGTCACCAGACTTTACTGGTATCAGTGGACTCATTGTTCCACAATATCCTTGAGTTAAATTACATGCTCCTAAAATGTTCTTAAATGTTAGAAAGGAATTTCTTCATTCTTACCAAATTTCATCCAGCATTCTAAGATTCAGTGATGAGTTTTATTTGTCTGAATCAAATATTGACTGTCTTGGGTGTTCAGATAAACTTCAGCCTTAATTTTTCATCAATCAGAAAAGGTCAACCCTACACTGGAACCAATTTTCAGATATTGTGTATTTATAATCATAGAAATAAATTCATTCTCAAAGTCATAGTGCCAAAAAAAAAAAAAAAAAAAGAAAGAGACTTTTTCATATCACAGCATTACAAAAATCCCAGAAGGGCAGTTACTGAAGGGTCAGTAACCTCACATCACAATAAAGAAAGACAGAATACCATGGTCTGCTGATTTTAAATCATGACCACTTTTAGACTATTTTAAATAGAAAGAAAATGTTTAATGTGTGGTGCAGAGACTTTCGGGCTTAAGGGAAATGTTAGGATACCCAGTCACATAATTATTCCACAGATTTCATCTCCCAAGTAGGCAGAACAGGTAATGTAAGAGTCATGAAGACTTCAAGTAGGTGGCAAATGTCACTGGCAGGAACCCAGGGCTGAATTTCTGTAAGGACTGGTCAATGTTGCTGCCACAGGATGTGAGGATTCAAGTTAAAACTGAGTCAATGCCATGTTATCCCCTATCTTGTTTGACAGCACATTATCTACTCAACTGCTCAAGACTCAAGAGGTCTTTAATTAACATTTTTTGCCTGCTTAATGGATGATGCACAAAGCCACATATTTAAAGTAAACAGCAAAAAAAGGAAAACCACCAGCATTTTTTTTCTATATTTGTCCTAGTGACACTGTTATTTTTCCTCCCTGGTAAAGGACAAAGAGCCAAAGACCTCCACTCCCTGCTCTTTCTACCAGCCCCACTGCTAAAAGGGTTCTCTTAAAAAGGTTCACTGCCTTCAAAATTCCTTTCATGAGATCTCTTCTAAAACTGTTTTCACACTGTGAGTTCATATGTCCTTTGGCTGGGCTAGAACAATATGTGCTGGATAACTATCAACAGTGAATATAGGACATGATATAAAAGAATGTGTATATCTGAATGTTTGGGGTTTTTTTCCTCCAGCCCAAAAGCCAGAAGCCTGTCCTTAATGCACCTATGTAGTTAAACTAATAAGGTTTTCCTGTCCACAATCTGTTTAAAGCACCCAGGGCAGAAAATAAAAGCAAGAAAACCCCTGCTATAATTCCATAGCATTGGTGATATGCATACACGGCCGAATTGTACTGTTTTGTAACTGCAGCCTTGGTGCAGATGCTGGGACTTCATAAGCAAATTGTGCATAGCACTCCCCAATAGGTAAGAGCACACCAACCCTAAAATCCAGAATTAAACCCTAATCCAGAAAATATTAAATCACCTAATTTGACATCCTTGAATTGAGAGCAATTATTCAGCTACATGAATTTGAATACAGATACCAGTGTTCTAAGTGATCTGTTCTAAGAGAAGACATAGCAGGTGGCCAGGTAACACTTAGAGGGAAGTAGAAGGAAGTCAAATAAATCTGTTGAAGAATACCCACAGTATATTTTCATGTTGCTTTTTTGTTGTGAGCTCTCCTAGAAACCTTTCTAAATGCCACCTGTCTCAGTTATATCATATAACCAGTTAATTACTGTAAAAATGATAGAATACTAAGAGTGAAACTTCTTTCAGATTTTCTTCACCAGATTAGATGCTTCATGGTCTGTCTACCTAGCAGATGCAATATATGAATATGTATTTTAATATGCTTCTGTTGTTATAATTGTATCTCTGTGTTCCAAAAACAGTGCAACTGCAGAGGATCATTAATCCTAAATATCATACCCATACCTACTGTGTTAATTGTAATCAAAAATCCAGAGTCCATCGGTAGAGATCAAGCTGTTTCTAGCTCTGCTCAATGTTTCTGCTGACTTCTTCTCTCCTTGTTGCCCAGAGAACTTGTGGATGTTCCATCCCTGAAAGTGCTTAAGGCCAGGCTGGATGGGGCTCTGAGCAGCCTGGTCTAGTGGGAGGTGTCCCTGTCCATGGCAGGGGGGTTGGAAGTAGATGATCTTTAAAGTCCCGTCCAACCCAAACCATTCCAACCCAAACCATACTTGATCCTGCCTCTTGGAATTGCCCACCTTGAAATCTGTTTTCCCTTGGGAAGGATTGGAGACTGACACAGCAGTGGTTACTCCAAATATCTCACACATAAGGCAAAGACATTTGCAGCGCTACATTTGCAGTGGGCAGCATTTCTTAGACTGTACAGCAGTGGCTTTACAAACAATGATTCCTGTTGGTGCAATGAGCAGCCCCGGGCCTGTCTGCAGAGCCACATCATCCCTGTTTTCAGACATGAGCTTGATAAGAAGGTGGCAGTCAAGCCTGATGGAGCACTGCAAGCAGCAAAACTGGCCCACAGAACAGTTGGCCTACAAATCAAAATACCTGGGAACAATGATAATTGAAGTAGGGATCTTACATACAGGTACTACTGACAGTAGCCTTTGCTTTTATTAAGCTGTGATGCCATCTGACTCATCACAACCTCTTAACAAGGCTGAGATAGAAAATTTTAGGTTTGGTTCATTTTGATAAGGTGTCATACTTTTATTAAAAGAGTGCTGTGGTTCGGTTTATATTTTTCCTCAGAAAACTAGGTCACGTTGGCATAGCACAGCTGGAGAGAAGAGGAAAAGCCACTGCAGCAGATGCTTTATTATCACTTGGGGGGTTTACGTTTGGGTTTGAGGGGAACAAGTTTGTTTTTTTTTTAAATAGGGTAATGAAAATTCTTTCCAATTTTAGCTTGTTGCTAACAATGCTGCTGATGATGATCTTTTTATTTTTGCTCATTTTGTTTCTTAAAGCAGTTCTAATTAGGTCACAGGCTTTACAATAACCCATCTAGAAAAAGTTGTGCTGTACAGTCACTTGTAGTTTTTTGGGTTTTTTTTAAAAAAGGATTGTAATTCATGTGATGCACTCATTCTCACACAACAGAGTACTCTTCATCCACCTTGCTGTTCCTGAAATAAAATGTAAGGACAGGGAAATCTCGTCTCTACAGCTGAAGCATCTGCAAAAACAAGAAATTGCGTATTTTTTCATTAAAACCTTACAGTCAGCATCAGCATTCCCTATTGAAGTTCTGTTACTTCCTGTTAGTGGCAAGATGGTTTGTTTTATGACCTGTTAGCACTTCACTCACAGGTATCATTTCTTATCGCTGCTGTTTTTCCCGGGAAAGCTTTCAGTCCCAAAGGCAGGCTTGTGTCACTTTCAGGGAGGTGTGTCCCTGCCCGGTGGTGTCAGTGAATGGCTGAGATGCTGCTGTTTCCTTGGGGGACTTCTGCCCGGCTGTGCAGGCATTTTGTGCAGATGCTGTTCTAGCAGAGATGGTTCCAAAGCATCCTCTGATGCTGCTCCCTACCAGCATCTGAAGGGGCCGACTGGGAAGCTGAAGAGGGACTCTTCATTATGTACTGTAGTGATAGGACAAGGAGTAATGGGTACCAACTGAAAGATGGGAAATTCATGTTAGACATTAGGAAGAAATTCCTAACTGTGAGGGTGGTGAGGTACTGGAATAGGTTGAAGAGAGAAATTATGGATGCCCCATATCTGGAAGTTTTCACAGCCAGATTGGATGGGGCATTGAGCAACCTGGTCTAGTGGGACATGTCCCTGCCCATGGCATTGGAGTCGGAACCAGATGATCTTTAAGGTCCCTTCCAATCCTTAGAATTCTATGACTCTATGATTTGCACAGTAGGGATGAGCTCACTGGTGGAAGTGTCAGATCAGGACTTCAGCGCATGTCTTCATTTGTAACTTCCATTTTCTGTTTATTTAAATGCTTTTTGAAGTATCATTCATGATTCCTTAATCATGGATTGTAGATGAGTGTGGAGGCAGGAAAGTGGACTGTACAAAATAGGTGTAAAGAATAATGGAGAAGACTTTGCATTCACTGCTGTGACTGTGATCAGTTCTATACTTTTAAAAATCACACTTTTATATTATCTTTGAAAGTATCTTTCAAATTCTGTGCTCCAAAGTTATGGATAGCAAAGCTCTAGAGCACACCTTCAGCTTCAAGAATGTGAATATTTCAGCTGACAGCAATTGCATTACTCACATGTTTAGACTAAGTGCATGTCCAGCTTTGATGGGGTCTCACAACAAGGCATCTACAGGAGACCTGTGTTGTTGTTATGAGAACGGCCCCACTCCTGTTCTAACACCCGTAAGAGAATACTGAGGTTTTGTGGAGACTTTTACCCTCCCTCTTTTGTCTTTCAGCAGTGATAAACTTTTCTGTGGTCCATCAAAGAATCACCTTGCAACTCCCCTTGCTGAACCTCATGAGCCCCCTCTCACCCCACTTCTCCAGTTCCAGTGAGGTCCCTCTGGATAACAGCACACCCATGTGGTGTATCATCCTCTCCGGCTGGTGTGGTGTCATCTGCCAGTTTGCTGTGGGTGCCACTCTGACCCATCTAACTCACCAGTCAATTTCAGTATTCTTCATCATATGAGCCTTTTGTAACAGATGCAATCCTCAAACCTGTCTTATGGTTCAGTTTGGGAAGTACAACTAAGAATACTGACAGGATTTTACATTAAAAGTTACAAAAATGCACAGCTGAATTATTTCATCACTTCATTTTATTCCATACATTTGGCAGTAGTCAGAAAGGAATGAGCTCCATAATGACACAGGAGGAAACTCTGGCTCTACCAGACTATGTGAAAACTTGTAAAAAATGTGGGTAAGAATTATTTAAAAAAAAAAAAAAGGGAAGAATTTAGATGACTACACCATTTGAATTTGCATGGTGTAAACAAAGCAGACAGTAATACCAATTAAGGAAAAAATTACAGAATTCCTGAGATGCTTTCTCCCCTAGTTAAGCCACAACTCTTGTCCTTTTTGCTTGTAGTCATGGGGTGTGTGAACACAGTACAATTCAGTATGAATTACCAGATCAACCTCTAAAATACCTGCTTTGCCATGACACCTCAACAGTATGACTTGTGTACCATGGAGCAGGATAGTCGGATTGTTACAGCTGTGTCCCAGCTGGCATCCATCCTGGCTGCTGAAAGGAGAATTTCATCAATGAGAGCTCTGCATTCACTCAGGTGCTTCCAGGACCTGATGCTGTGTTGCTGTACTGTGCCACAGAGATTAGACAGCTCAAAGTTAACATCTGTGTCTTCTTTTCTGTAGGTACTTGGTTTGACTTGGTCTGTAATATATACCCCTAGTTCCTATTGCTTCTCTAGCCATTTTTAAAAAAGCAAACAGAACCCTTAATATATGTAAATGCATGAGACAAAAATAGAAATAGGGAAAATGAAGTCAGCAAATTCATGCAAATATGCCAAATCACATTAGAAGGTAAAAACATATACTTACTTGAAAATGAACAAGAGGCTAGGGAAGCTTGCAGGGGTGTCCTACTCATAATAGATCAAATTGTTTTTCTTATCCTTCAGTGTTGTTCCAAGGAATTTTTTTCCCACCATTTTTCTTTCTTTATGTCTCTCTGAGAAAGAGCCTTGTTCCAATAACTGTATGTTCTTAAAGAAAAAGATTATGAAGTTCAAAGGCAGGTATGTTTAGATTGGGAAATAGTCCATTAGAATTGCCATGAAGTGAAAGATAGAATATTTTTACCTGTATGCACATATCTGCATCCGTATGTATATATTAATTCCTTTCTGAGTAGTATGAATGTTTCTGGGCTTTTTATTCTTATATTATGTGAGGGAGATTAACATATATTTATAGAAAACATCAAGATAAATAATTTAGATATATTAACCTTGTGGCTGTGCTTTTTAGCTCCAGAGAGAAAACAAGTCCATGAAATTGCTGCATTCTCAAATCTGACCCCAGGGACTCCAGTTACAATGTTCTCACATCCTTGGCAACATCTCTCTGCACCTCCTTGGAATATTCTTAACGCTACAAATGATACCACGTATCCCTGCCTACTAGGTACATAAAAATCAACAGTATTTAGCTTCCAATTTAAAATGTTCCAATTTAAATAGTAAAATCTTCTTTTCCCAAGGAATGGCAGTCTTTCCCTGTGCCTAGGACTCAAGTTAGCAGCTGGAATGCTCGAGTCAGCGTTTCATTACATGAGAGTGAATAACACCAGATCTCCAGAGATTTCTTAACTGACCTTCAAAACACAAAGTCTCGCTTCCAGCAAACTTAAAGTAAACATATTTCTCTAGAGATTAGGATCAAAGCACAAGAAAAACATTCTACTTAACTGTGTGGTGCTCGTACCACTACTTATTTATTGGAGCAAGGATAAGTGGTGATGGGAGAGATCAGATTCACCTTTTTTGTTGCATTTTCTAATTGTAAAAGTAGTTCTCAAAGGTTACCCAGACCTTTGCCTAAAGATTTGCAAAAATCTTCATTATTTTGCATACCATTGCTGCTTCATTCCCAAACATGGTCCTTAATGATGATTCATGGTCAAGCTCTGAAGAATTTCTGAAGAAAACCCTTGGGCAACTTGAGCATTTTACTAGAGGAGCAGCCCAAAGACACCCTCAGGCTTTGACTCTGTTCTTGGGGCCGCTTTTTTAAAGTTCTCAAGCAACAACTCTCATCTGTAGAACAGGATTAATAGCACTTCACTCCCATATCCATATAAGGCTTCAGGAGTATAATTACATTGCAAATTCAGAAGTTCTGAACTATTACAGTAGTGAGTCTTGTTTGTGCACACAACCTGGGCTTCCTGGAACAGACTGACTTCCTAGGGGAAAAAAGCAATAATCAAGAGAACCACATTTTAAAGAAAATTACTTGGTATGCAGAGTTTTTGATAAACTAAAAACTTGATTGACATTCATTAGAACGAAAAATCAGAGATGTTTCTGCTGGTATAGGAAGCTATTTGTTGGTGAGCTTTGTGCAACAAAAAAGCACTGTAAGTAACAAAACTCTACATGCATGTCCTGTTTGGATTTTGCTGTTGCCACTTTTAGGCTGAGATGAAACTCTTTCAGGAAGCAGGAGTACTGATCCAGCAAGGAGGAGATTAGAAAGGTGGTTCACTCAGGGTTATCCTCCGAGGCAGTTCACACCTTTAATTCCCACTGAAAAAAAAGAAAAGAAAATTCCTCTGAAAGCCAGTTTCAAGCCTGTCCTGTGACCTTGAATATAGAGCACAGTTAACCACAAACACTCCTTGATTGTGTCCTTAGACACCAGTTTTTACTTCTTCCCTGATATAGAACAAAATGCGCAAAACTTAACCTTGACTTTGGTCGTGACTGTGATTGTGCAGTAAATGCACTGAGCTCTGCCTGGTATTTATATGTCATGTTCTGTAAATGTGCAAGCTGATGGATGTAATTTTCTCATATAAGTGGGTTTATTTGTTACACCTTCAAATCTCTGTTAGATCTTAAGGAAATGGAAGTCCAGGCTTAAGCCCTGTTACATTATTTTTCCAAAGGTATCACATAAAACTCGTCATGGGTAAGCACTCCCTCGAATCTTGTCGTCTGTATGCTCTTCCTTACTCTCAGGCACTGCATTGGTTAAGATAACTAATTTGCACTGTTATTCAAAGTGAAAAAATTTCAGCTGCCCAAAGTCACTGACATGTAAATATTTTAGGAGACCTTCCCCGGTTGTTTTCAACTCCTCTGAGTTCAATGAAGAGTGCAATCCAATGAGTCCAGCAGATGTTTTTGGGGTTGCTTCACTGAACTTTCTGGTTTCTGCTTCCTTCATTTCCAAGAATCAAGACCCAATTTTAGCAAAGTGGTGATGATCCAATCAGCAACAAGAAGACTGAAATGAGTCTTCATCTCCAAAATCCTTAAAACATTCAGTATTGCAGATCTATAAGCAGCTGAGGTTTGGATGCTTGTCCAAGCGTCTTTAGCCTGAAAAACTGAAGGATGGGAAATTCATACAACTGGCTCTCAATAGATTTGTGGTATTTCCTGCACTTGTCTGGCACGGAAATATAAACTATCTCACATTATTTTGGTACTGCCAACATGGAATCTGGCAATAAAGAAATATGTAAGAATAAACAATCTTTTCCAATAACAACAAGGGAAACTTTCTTTGAGTTATGATTTTGTTTGACTTATGATTTTGTTTATTTTTCTTTATACTTTACTCTTTTGCTATCCAGGGGTATTTGTGTGACCTTACATTGCCACCAAATACTAGCACCACAGTTGGGATAATGTAAAAACCAGTCATATATCCTGGAGTCCCTTGTCTTCCTTCTGTTTGTTCAGGTAGATGTGGGGGTATTTTGAAAAGAAAGGAAAAAGCAGAAAGACAGGAGTATCAAGAGAAAGCCAGGAACACGCCATAAAGTGTCTGCCTCTTCTCTTTGGCCTTTTAACTCTGCAGTTGGTTTCATTTTTGAATTATTGCTTCTATCTCCATTACGTTATTACTGGGTGATCCATGTCTCAGAATCCAGTACATAATGCTCATAATGCCAGCAGTTGTGCATAGAGAATGTGAAGATGTCCTCATTTTCAGGTGTCTGACTTGAAACGGTGTTAGAAT
This sequence comes from Corvus kubaryi, assembly GCF_017639235.1. Classification (NCBI taxonomy): domain Eukaryota; kingdom Metazoa; phylum Chordata; class Aves; order Passeriformes; family Corvidae; genus Corvus; species Corvus kubaryi. Next base: position 19,515,821 of record NW_024582091.1, read on the forward strand.
AAGCTGAAGCAGCCCTCTTGCTCCCCATCATGTAGGTAATACAGTACTCAGTATATGTTGTTAAAGGCCACCCTTTTATTGTAGAACAACCCAGCATTGAGAAATCCAGGGCACTGCAAATGACCAGGAAATGCCTGTCTAACTTTCACAGGTAATGCAGCATTACTTATTATTTGAGCAAGCAAATGGTCATGCACTGAATTACCTGATTTTTCCATCTTTGCAGATCACCTGGAGGGCCCCAGCAGGATGACCAGCAGTCACACAGACTGTCATTTCTGCCTTCAGTCTCTCCGTGGCAGGAAATACGCACTAAGAGAAGAAAATGCTTACTGTGTTCCGTGTTATGACAGCCTGTATGCCAACCCCTGTGAAGAGTGCAAGCAACCCATTGAGTGTAACTCCAAGGTAAAGATACAGCTTGCACTTTTTGTTCTTTGTTAAATTATACACAAATCCAATTTCTTTAATGGCAGATTCCATATCCACCCCTCTGTGTATCCCTGTATTGCTGAAGAGACCTAAGCACGGCTGTTGTACATCCACACGTACAGCAGAGTGAAACAGTGCTATTTTCCCAGAATAGGAAAGCTCTGGGACCAAAGATGAGGAAATCTGCACATGCATATACCCCAAGCATACAGCAAGGCTGTGGTGTGTGGACATCAGCTAGGCTCCATCCTTCACCTCCAGTCACTCACTGGCTGTAGAGGCTGCACAATGTTGGAGGGGTGATAGGATGGCTGGTGTAATTCAGTGTATCAGGTTGGATGACACCTTGGAATTTCTGAGAGATGTTCATCGAAAAATGACACACAGATGTCAAGCTGAGAAGACAACATGTTTATTATTTGCATATTCTCTCTTTTGGAAATGAAGTATTTTTTAATTCCTACTTAATGCCATGCTTACCTTGCTCATCTCAGAGATGGCATATTAGTGGCAGTTTTTCTAACCTTGTCTTTCCTTTCACCTCTCCATTTTTTACAATATTAATTAATAATTCAAATTCCTCTGTGGTCTGACAGAGTTGCTAATACCCCATACTTCAATTTAGAGCACATACACTTGACTTTGAATTTTAAGTTCAGTTGAAACCCATCAAAAAGCATTTGTTTTGCCAAGCTCAGTGTGCAGTGCTCACCTTCTCCCCATGCTCCCTTTGCCTATGTTCCTTAGAAATAAAAGGACAGGAAGTTATTAAAATAAACCTCTTGGAAGGCTTCCCCAGCCCAGCACTTCAAAGCACATTGTCTGAGTACAGGAATCATCCAAGGAAAACGCTGATTTGGATGAAGACACTCCTCAAACTCTCATTAGCATTTTACTCACAGCAACATTGAACATGTACCACCAGTCAGATTCACCAGGAGAACAAATGCTTTGAGTTCACTTCATTTCACTTTTAAAATCAAAAATTAAGTAAGTGACAGGATTACCATTGTTGAAGATTGTAAACAAAAAGCCATGTCTTTGGACTGAGTGGAAGGAAGAAATGGGAGAAAAAAGCAGAGGTGATAAGAAAGGAGTGGACCCAGATAGACACATCTAGAAAAGCGGCACACAGAGATCTACAGCTGATTGTCTCACCTCTGCCAGGGGCTAGAGCTTGGTTTTCTTCCTCTCCTCCTCACCCAATCTTTGCTTCAGGCTGCTGTGGGCTGACAGCCTGGTTCCTGCAAGGTTCAGAATGCCAACCAATGGAAATTAAAATGGTAAGTGCTCAGCAGCTCTCAAAATGAAGCATGGTCTTTCTTTGTTTTTTAGCACTTTAAAAGGTGGAGACTTGAAAAAGGAGAACAATGCAATTGTATTTGTGCCCTTTTGTGCTTCTTATAAAAGAGACCTGGAAGGCTCTGGTTGATTTTTTTAAGGTGGGACGGTTTTTTGGAGGTGCATTTTTCCCTTGCTTTTTTAACTGTGGAAAAATTAAATCTGCTCTTTGGTCATTTTTGAATTCTTAGCCAGGATCTCATACACATACTGTTAGTTCTTTCATCCCCTAAGCCCGCTGAGTCTTAAACAAACATTATTTCTACCAAGTTTTCGGGGGGATTGATATCAGATGTAAACAAAAGCAATTATTTTTTTAATCTTCCTAATAATAATTTTGTCCTCAATGAGATTTTAATTGCTTGTTTTCTGCAATAACTTAGCATTATGTCATGCCAGCTGGAAGAAGAAGTAGTAACATTGAAAATACATAAGGTTCACTTCAAATTCTATAGAGTAAGGGCTTCCTCTACAGTGGTCTGCGCACATTAAAAACATTGATCCCTTCTTTCCCCTCGAAAGACAACTGTAATATATGACATGATTCTTCCAATGAAAACATACCTCTATGTTACATAAGGAAGGCCCACTGTATCTGCCGAAGCACCTCCTAAAGGCCTCTGGAAGAGATCTACACAACAGTGTGACATTGAGTACCTACACCTTTCCTGAGCACACCTCTGGTTGGACCCACCACTGCAATGCTCTCCATTTTTCATTTTAGTTCTCGAAGGACCTGAAGGATTAAAACACCATAAAGAAATGTTAACCTTAACATGATCCTTCTTTCTTCAAGGATCTGGCCTACAAAGGCCGCCACTGGCATGAGGGGTGCTTCAGGTGTGCCAAGTGCAATCGCTCACTTGTGGAGAAACCATTTGCTGCCAAGGATGAGGTCTTGCTGTGTACTGAATGCTACTCTGATGAGTATTCATCCAAGTGTTTTCACTGCCAGAGGACCATTATGCCAGGTAAGACAACAGGGATCCTTTGGTGAAAAATGGAACTACATTTTTAATTATGACCAGCTCCTAGAATAACCAAGCTACAAGGTCCTTGACTTTCAGAACATCTTTGAGGTGACTACTCTTTGTTAGTGTGTAGCACTCTCCCAGCAGTAAGGAGAGGGCAGGCACACTTCTGATCTGTCATCACTGACAGGTCTTATGAATCCTTATAAAAATATTAAGAGTTCAATGCATGGTAAAGTGTGTTCATGTGACGTCCTTGATTCTGTTGCAGTTCTTAGGAAGCATATCCCGCTGTGAGCATAGGTAGACAAACTGAGCTATTGTGAGCAGGAGTGCCAGATTAGACAAGTCATCTGCATGACTTCCACACTGACCAGACCCAGTGCTTGTGTTCTTTATAGTATTGCTTTCACTCAGAAATATTTCTTATTTAAATTTACAAAACATGACAATTTGCCTTCAAATCGTTAGCAGCATTTTTACTAAAATGAATAAAAGTCCATTTTACAATCTTTTCCATGTTTACAATAGGCTTACCTCCTGCCTTTAGCAACCTTTATAATTCTGCGCTTTCCACTAAACTGCTTCTCAGCTGTTCAGGACATGCTCTAGACTTTCCATTGCCACCACATCAGTGAAGCTCATACAGCAGAGTGATTACCCAAAAGCTGCCTCTTCATAGGCATCTGAGAGAAGCCACAGCACCACTTGTGGCAAAAGGAAGCTGCTCGCTTAGGAAAGTAGGTCCCTAACTTTTGGAACAGAGAATATCAGTAAATTCAGCAGTAACATTGGAATTTATTTTTCAGTATATCTTAATGCCAAACAGTAAGGTCCAGGCTGTGCAAAATTATTGTCTTACTATTGATACTAGATTACTCATATTGCATTCAACCTGTAACACTGATTTGTATTTTTACAGTTTGTTTCCTTTTCATTACAAGTAAAATCTGCATTAGTGGAAAAAAATATTGTAAAAATATAGTTGTGTTCATTTTAAGGATTATAAACTGCTTAAAAGTTGTCAAATAGGCACACCTTACCAGATGTGATCAAGAAAGTACCAGAATACACTCAGGTTTGCATTATTACCTTCTGGTGTATATCCATGCTGCATGTTTTGTGACAGAGTCTAAATCCTTGCATCAAGTGCCTGAAGGTGTGAGAAACAGTGCAACAGTGGCATGGGAATGCCAGCCAGTCTCTGTATCATTAACTTCCTTCTCATCAGCTTGCTAGCTCTGTGTTGACAAGACCCAGTTGTGAAAGACAGTGAAGCTAGCCTTCTGATCACTGGGAAGAAGCTGCAAACTTTTCATGTCTAAATACAGCCAGTAGTTTCTCCACTGGCCCCACAGTTCAGGAAACAGGTACAGTGGGATTAATTGGTTGTAGCAGCCACCCTCTTCTTCATGTGGAAAGGATGGTAAAGCACCTTGCACCTCTCTGTGCAGTCTGATGCTACCTACAGGTAAGAAGTTATGATGGAGATCCACTGGAAAAATTGTTCTCAGACATATGTGCATATCTTAGACTTTTGCTTCTACATCAAGATAGAACACCTGTACACAGAGACAAAAGCTCTGAAACTCCTCTGACAAACATTTAACTGAGAAACTTTCTGTCCTTGTGCTGTATCAAAAGCATCTAGTTAAACATGATAAAAAGAATTGTTGATCTAGGTCAGAAATGATGAGCTATAAGAGAAAGGCAGTGTAATGTGCTGTATCACAGAAAAAACGTTTAGAAAGTTGCCAATTTAAGCTGATTAAGATAAATAATGCATTTATAAGTGAAGGAGCCTTAGTTTAAGGAAGACAGAAGACAGAACAATAATAAATGTACTAAACCTCCAACAAATGAATCTCTAATTTATAAAAGTGCTGTGTACCTGAACATTATCACTGAGTTGGCTGGCTGGAGAGAAACTGAGCAACTGGAGCATAACCACAAAGAAGAAACCCGAAAAGATTCATATAAGAGCAGACTCTAAAAATCACAGCTTAGGCAATTCAGCACATCTTTTGCCAGATGGTTATATGGCACTGAATGTGTTCTTGAAATTTCAAGTGCATCCTTAGAAGCTCTATTAAATTGAAGATAAGTGTTTTCTTGGGTAATCTAATACTGAGATAGAAGGTTCAAAACAAGAGCATTCCCAGCATTTAAAACTTACATTACAGCACCATATCTGAGGGGATTGTTCACTTTGGTTTTTTTCAGGTTCACGTAAAATGGAATTTAAGGGAAGTTCCTGGCATGAATCCTGTTTCGTTTGCCAGTATTGTCGACAACCATTGGGAACAAAACCATTAATCACCAAAGACAATGAGAATTACTGTGTGCCCTGTTTTGAGAAGCAATTTGCTCACCATTGCTATGCTTGCAAAAAGGTAATTAAACATACAATGCAAAAATTGCCCTAATGAGACAATATTGCTCATGAGGGAAAGGCCTGGATCATGTGAAATGTCTGCCAGAGTAAGAGCAGAGTCTTCCTTTTGACATTAGGCGCTGAAAGCAAGCTGCAACAGTGTCTGCTGTCCACTCTAGTTAATATTAATCTAAGACTGATTATATCCAAAATACACTTATTTACCAAAACAAGTGCTTTGGGCTTCTTTAGTTATTGATTGTGTTTTTTAGCAAAGGTTAAATGGAAAGTTATGTAAAACCCTTCTTTCCTGAAAATCTCTGATTTTGCCTTGGTAGACACGGCTCTTTTTCCATAATTTTTCAGATACATTCATATGCATAATTAGCCGCCTAAACTGAGCAAATAATCCACAATCTTGGCTAATTTTTTTTGAAATGTATCAGGCACTTGGTAGATTAATTAACATTCAATTGTGATAACACTAGTCAAGAGTCCCACTGCTTCAATACATGATCGTACTAGAAAGCTTGGTTTGATTTCTTTTTTCCCCCAAGTACAGATAAATCAGTTCTTCCGTCCCTTGATTTCTCATGTTCTAAAATTGCCTCTGGTTGATGAAAATGCACAAAGCATCATACTATTCTAGTGTGATACTGTACTCTAGGGAAATGTTTTAAGCTGTTTTTTATGGCAGAATTTTACTTTTTGTTTAATACCTGCATCATTCTGAAAGGAGTTTTTCTTTTTCTCTTCATCAAATAACTTATAATCTTCTGTAGTTATTTAATGTTTACCTGTAAACCTCTACCTCTAGCAAAAAGTTTTAATTTAAGGAAAAGATGTTGCCTATTTTGTTCTTCAGTAGTTAAACTTTAGAAAGTACTTTTATATATTCCCATATCTCTACATCTAGCCTTTTATTTGTATTAAATGAGCACACGGCAATTATAGTAATTATGCTCAATGGTTATTAGAGGCTGTAGTGGTTTGGTTCAAAATATCCATTACTTACTTATTTCCCTTTTGTGAAATAAGAATTAGGAGAAAGCAAAGCAGGCACAAAACTTAAAATAATATAAAGAATTTTATTAACAGACCTAGAAGAAAAAAAGTCAGACTAAACCTTCATAACATTTTATCTCCCCCCACCTTTCTCCCTTCTCCCACTGACAGGGTAAAAAGACAACCCTTGAGATGTTCAGTCAGTTTACCACTTCCATAATAACTTTTTTTCAGTTCACTTAGGGAGAGGAGTCTCTCTTGCTCATGCTATGGAGACATCTCCACAAGAAGTTCTCTCATGGCTTCAATGTCACAGTGAGACAGCCGCTCGGGTTGGTTCTCTGCTCTCATCATGTGAGAGTCCTTTCCCCCGACCTACAGCTTTCCCCACAACTGCTTTTGAGGGTCCAATCTTGAGCTAATGGGGTACCATTTTAAGGATGCGCTCTTCAGAAGCAAAGGTTCTCTTCACCTGTCTCTGGGAGCATCTTCATCTCTAGGAATAGAGGCCCTCCTCCTCCCCTGGGAGTAAGAGTCCTCATCACTTTCATCTCTAGGAACAGAGGTCTTCTCCTTCCCTGGGAGCAAGGGTCCTCATCAAATTATAGCTGCTGTCATTTGCTTATTTCAGCACAGATACTTTGCCGGGCAGCAGGTCAGCGGCCCCAGGCGAGGCGGGGAGGCTGCGGATGGAACAGGGCTGAGCCATGGCCGACCCGGCCGGGTTGAGCAAGGCCTGGCCCAGCCCTGCTGGGCTGCCTGCAGGCCCCCCCCAGTTACCTGTCCAAAATCCGGAAGGCAAGGGGGCTTTCCCAGGCTCTGTTAGTTCTTAAATGTGGATCACAGAGGTGTGTCAAGCTTCTTAAGGGGCTTAAAAAGTTGCCAATATTCAAACTAGCCAGGTGATAGGTTCTGTTAGGTCATAGAGGAATCTGTAAGCACCTCTTTGCAAGAGAATCACTTCCGTGGCTGATGGAGCCCTCTTTACTAAAAACCCAGACTACACTAAACCATGACAGAGGCATTGATGTTAGCAGCACCTACGTGAAATAATCAGGATTTGCTTCTTAAAAATTCTAGGAATGCAGAGTCCCTCTATATTATAGCTAAAACCTTTTTATTTCTGAAACTTGCATCAATTCCCATACATGAGAATTGAGCTCAAAGTGATTAAATTGGCAAACTGAATCTTGAGTTTTGTGCCAGCGATTTTGAGATTTTAATGGAAAAGCAAACATAACTACAAAGTAGTCCAAAACTGGAAAGTTACAGGGATCAGGAATTATTTAAATCTCTTTATTGCTTGACATGACCCGGTACTATTCTTTATTTTCCTGAAACTGTATTCCCTGGGGAAATTTGATGATACCACTATTTTTACTTAAGTTTGTCCAACTTTTTCTCCTGCTGTTCTGACAGCATTAGTTCATTCATTCATTCGTTCATTCATTCTGTCATGCATGTGACTTGATAGTAGAAACACTATCTTACAGCTCATCTTTGTAGAAATTTCTCTGTACAGTCTCATACAACTTCTGTGAAACCAGCTCTCTACCACACATAAGAGAGCCATAGAAAAACTGGAAATTTCCCTTTTCAGAAATAACCAATGCAGAGCTGTGAGTGTATTGCTGGCAAGGAGAAGTTGATGACACTGATAAACAGGATTTTTTTTTCTTCTTCTGACCATGGAGATCTCCTTTCTGTTTTACTTCTGTTTCTTTATTGCCTTTTTTCCTATTTAAAATACTGTTGCTGTTGAGAGACAGCAAAATACTGGTTGGAGATTAACTTTTATCTCAACATCAGTTCTCTCACTCACTGCTTATCACTGAGAATTTCTCTTCTGAGACCATACCTGATTCTAAACATTTATCTACCATATAATACAAAAATTTCATTAAAAGATAACATGTTTATTACAAATTATAAGGTTTTACTGTGATAGAAAATTGAGAATAACAAACCAACAGCATGTTGGACCCAACTCCAGGTAGTTAAATGGATAATCCAGATGAAAAAAAGTTGATGTGACCACACTCTCTTCTCTTGTGCACATGGGAAGAGAGAAAGCAAGTGGAGGTACTTATGAAGGATTGGACAATCCTTCGTGATTCACACCTTTGTTCTTTTGCTCTGTCCTTGTTTGTCAATACATTAGGTTATAACTTCTGGAGGAGTGATCTACCATGACCAGTCTTGGCACAAAGAGTGCTTTGTGTGTGCTGGGTGTAAAACCCAGCTGTCCGGACAAAGATTCATTTCCAAAGATGAGTATCCATACTGTGTAGACTGTTTCAGCAGATTTTATGCTAAGAAGTGTGCTACTTGCAAGAAACCTATTACAGGTGAGTCTCATCTTCTAGAGAGGGCCAGACAGCAATGAATCATCATTCTTCTCTCAGAGAAGATTTTCACTTTAGAAAAAAGCTTTTCAAATACTCCAATCAGAATGAAAGACTTAAGGACTTAACTACCAAAGAGACTCTCTGTGTGTCACTTGTCCTGTATGTTGCTAGAACATACTGATCATACATGCTTCTAACAGATGAGGAGTTGTTTTATGTGCCCGAAGGAGTTCCTCCATTGTTGGATTTAGACCTTTCTGTAGTAAAATTCCTCCTTAAGAATATAAAAAATGGCATTTTTTTGTTCTTCCCATGACAGTAAACACAAGTCCCTCTGTGATATCGTCAGGGTTTTTTTAAATGCAAATGTGATCAAACTGAACATAGATTAACTGCCTGCTGGTAAGGCACACCTGTCAAATTAAAAAGCTTGCCAAATGCAACATAGCTCTATTGAATGCATCCTTGTATACTTATATGTGACTTCTAATTAGACATGTATGTCACTGATCTATGATAGTTGAAGTTTTCTGAGAGCATTTGTTGGTGTTCTGCATTTTAATCCTATTATGTGTGGAGTCAACTGTTGAAAAGTACTGCCTGATTCTTACAGGTCCATGCTGCATATATCAGTGGACAAAGAAATTGATGAATACCCAATCACATGCACATGATTTAAAAAAAAACAAACTACAAACAACAAAAAAAAAACAACACCAAAACTATCCAAATCCCCCCAAACCTCAAGATTTTATTTCAGATTCTTCTGCTAGGAATCCCATGATCTAGTAATTTCCAAAAGAATCCATTTGAAGAAACTTAGGTGGAAATTATTAAATTTCATTCTGTGTTGTATAGAAACTATATGTTTCAACATATTGCAAATAAATTTCATGACAGTTTCTTGGGAAGATCAGTAAACCTGAATGGACATTCTGATAAACTCACTGTGTTCAGATCTCAATGGGATATGCGAGCAAGCGACTTGTGTCTTTGCTTGAAATATTTCTCACTGCATTAATTTTAAAGTTATTTTTCAATTCAGCCAACAAAGAATATTTCCGAATCCAAATATGGATTTTTGTTCATTTGTTTGTTTGCTGTATGAATGATGACCTGATCACACACCAAAAAGTCATCTGTTGCATTACTGAACAATGTCCAGAAATACTGGATTCAGATCTTCTTTTTTTTTCACACTCTCTTTCAGCTCTCGGAGGTGCCAAATACATCTCATTTGAGGAACGTCAGTGGCATGGGGAATGCTTTAACTGTGCAAAATGTTTTGTCTCCCTGGTGGGCCAGGAATTCCTCACTCGGCAGGATGACATCCTTTGCTACGAATGTGGCTCTGCTTCATAGTTTCGAGGAAAGCTGTGCAGCTGCTTTATTCTCACTCTGTAACTATGTAGTTCACTGCTCTGCTGTAAGAAAACCATATAAAAGATATTACAGTTTTTTAGTCATCCAAGTAACTTTCCTTCGGCAGTTTAACTCTGTCATAGTTCTCAGCTGTTTATAAGCAAAAATTAAACAACTGCCCCATTCTGGTTAATAAAATGATGCAGAAAAGGTTTGTATGTATTTTAAGTCTAACCCCAAAATGTTTTCCTTGTAACACACTGCACTCTGCAGTTAGAATCTTAAAAATTCATCTTTTATCATCTCTGAACCAAGGAGGATTGTGAAAAGTCTGTTTGGCATATGAATAATGATGAGGCATTAGCACTGATTCACCTTGGCATGGAAAGCTGAGCAGAAGCATTTTTCTATTGGATCATAACATTCAAGAACACCTTGTAAATATTATATTCTTCCATACTTCAGGCAAAAAAAAGATGCTGAAAAAACAGGTAGAAATTGTGAGTAGGAGGTGCTTTCACACTGAGGAGCACGGAGACAGAGAGCCCCATTCCAAGGGCCAATTAAAGGGAAAAAGGTCACTTTCCTCTCCTTACTGGGATTGCTACCCAAAGAAGTCATCCAAAATACTATGGCACAGGTTCTTTCCCAAAACTGGCTAACTGTACTTAATTTTTTAGGTATAGCTGCTGTAGAACATAAATAAACCCATATTTTCAGCTACTGCAAGACGTAAGGATTGCCCAAGATTGAATAGTGCTGATGTACATTTTCCCATAACTAATATGCCTTAAGACTGTTTCCATTGTCTTTGCTATACCTTCAAATACAGGCCTAAAATATATTTTTTAATATTTGATGCAAGAGCCAACTCATACTGGTCCCTTTAACCTTGTACTTTCCTCCATTGAAAACCGCTTTGCCAGCAATTGAAGCCCTGTTAAGGGCCTCACCTGCTTGGTCTTTGATTCACAGATCATCCCTCTGCTTGTAAATTCCTGCTTGTGGACTGTAGGCTGTAAACTCACCAGAACCAATTCCTGATTCATTTCACCATTAGCCACACGGGTTTTTTAACAGTATGTCAAGAATTAGTAATGTTGTCATTGCAATCTAGGCAGCTTCTGCTTGCAGTACAAGCTCTTAGTTTCTAGGTAGCCGGCATTTATATCTGCTTGCTGACCTCCAGCACCTAAATGTCTACTATTAAACGTCATCTAGAGCTGAGTTACAAACATCTATCTTCTTCCTTCTTCCACACTGTGTCTTACAGTGGCCTGGTTCATGTACTGGGCCATTGTGGATGGAGCAGTGATGTTAGGAATGGCAGGTTCTGCTCTGTTCAACAGAGTTTGAGTCCTCATCTTGCATGTCTTTAAGTCATTCTTTAGACTCTGACCTTGAGTGTATAGAGTTATTTGGCTGTCTTGAGTAGCCTTTATTCATACTGAAGACAGCCATTACTTTAGGCAGGAAAGCAAAAAAAAAAAAAAGAATATGTGTGCATGGCTAAGCCAGGGCAAAAGTGCAGTGGCGTAAAATCAATACGGATAATGACTGACCAATGAGTACATAGAAGTCTGTTGTCCAGTCAATAAAATATTGATCTTTTGCTCTATGTGGTGTTAATTTTTGGTTTTCATTTTCTTCTTTCATGGTAGCTTTTATTGCAGTCTAGAGTTTGATTAGTTTATGTTTTTCATTTTATCCCAGCTGCTTTCTTTTCTATTTACACATCTCCCATGGCTGAGACAGGTTCTTGATAAAGCTTAGATTCCCATAAATAGAAATATATTTCATTGTCTTATACGTATAAATGTATAAATATATATATATATAAACACACAGACATAGTGGTTCACAGTTATGTACGATGTTTTAAAAATTTGCACTGAGCTATCAGAAATTAGTAAATGTTAATGCTCTTAAATTTTTTTATTAAAATGATGAATCACCATACTCAAGCTTGCCTGTGGGGTGTATCTTTTGCTTGTTTGTGTGAAATAACATTTCACGCAAGCAAACAAACACATTGCAAGAATGTGGTTTGGGCCCTTTATTCAGTCTCCTCTGAAGAATCTTCCAGCTTAATTACAAATTGACGCAGGAATTACCAGACCGCCTCCTAAGACATGACAGAGTCACAGGTCAAGACACACTGATCATTATATTCCCAGTCTTCCAGCCTTAACATTTATGAAAATGAAATTCTTCTCTGACTCATCAACTAATTATATTTTTAGAAATACCAGCTGAATTATTTATTTCTTCTGCAGTAAATACACTAGAGTCAAACCTGAAACTGTGCATTTTCATTTCAGAATAATTGTAAGAAATATATGTGATTTCTACAAATTGTCTGAATAAAAGTTGTATTAGATATCAAATTGCTATTTCCTAGTCTCTGTCACCAGCTACCAATGCCTGAACATAAGTACAGCGACACTCCTGTGGTGGGCTGACCCTGGCTGGACACTAGCTGCCCACAAAAGCACCTCTATCACTCCCCTCTGCAGGACAGGGGACACTTCAAAAGGCTTGTGGGTGTAGATAAGGGGAGAGAGACATCACTCAGCAATTACTGTGACAGGGAAAACAGTCTTGACTTAGGGAAAAATAATTTATTACCAATCAAATCAGAGTGAATAATGAGAAATAAAAAAAATTTTAAAAGCGTGTTTTCCCCACCCATTCTTCCTTCTTGGGCTAAACTTTACTCCTGAATTCTCTACCTGCTTCCCCCACAGTGGTGTAGGAGGACAGGAAATGGGGGCTGTGGTCAGTTCATCACACATTGTCTCTGTTGTTCCTTCCTCCTCAGCAGGAGGACTCCTCACACTCTTCCCCTGCTCCAGCATGAGGTCCCTCCCACAGGAGGCAGTCCTCCATGAACTTCTCCAATTTGAGTGCCTCCCACAGGCTATAATTTTTCAAAAACTGCTCCTGTCTGGGATCCCTTACATGGAGTGCATACCTTCAGGAAGAAGCTGCTCCAGTGGGTCCCCCCACTGGGCTGCAAGTGCTGCCAGCAAACCTGCTCCAGTGTGGGCTCCTCTCTCCACACGTTTACAAGTCCTGCCGGGAGCCTGCTCCAGCACATGCTCTCCACAGGGTCACAGTCTCCCTTGGGCATCATGTCTCTGGCAGGAGGTTCTACAGGGGCAGACAGGAGATATCAGCTCCACCATGAACCTCCATGTGTCGCAAGGGGAATCTGCTCTGGCCCTGGAACACCTCCTCCCCTTCCATCTTCATTAACCTTGGTGTCTGCAGAGCTGTTTCTCTCACATGTTCTCACTCCTCTTTGGCTGCTGTTTCCACAGCCATTCTCCTTCCTCCCCTACCCACCCTTCTCAAATCTGTTATCACAGAGGCTCTACCACCATTGCTGGTAGGCTCAGCTCTGGCCAGCAGTGGGTCCGTCCTGGAGCCAGCTGGCATTGGCTCTGTCAGACACAGGGGAAGCTTCTGGCAGCTTCTCACAGAAGGCCCTCCTGGAGCCCCTTGCTACCAAATCACAAACCGAAGGGAACTCTACACAGTTTGGATCCTCTATTCTTTTTGTAGATGAAACCAACTTGAATAGGTGCAGAGAAGGGTGGCAGGAGGAGTGTGTCTCTGGGGAGGACTGTAGATCATGAAGGGGATACATGGCTACTGTAAGCAAAGAGACTACATTTGGTCTAAGAACAAAGGCAACTAAACTCCTCAGCACTGGAAACCGGAGATCAGAAGGCGACAGCTGCTGCTGAGCAGTGCTGCTCCAGGAGAGCCTCTTCCCAGAACAGAGGGAAACAGCCATGTGAGCACTTTTAAAGTGATGCCTGATCTGTGCATTAATTGTCATATAGAACATGATTGACTGGTAAAGAAAAACAATGGGAAAATATTAACCTGATGATCAGCTTCAGTCTGTGTTGCTAACATTGGATTTGCTGCAGAATGACCAGGATACGGACTCCAGCACAATTCAATTTTTCTTTAATAAACTTCAGAGGATAGAAAATTTGAGAGAATTATTTTTAAGTAAATTTTTTAATGTCATGTGTTTTTCTTTAACATTGTACTGTTTAATTTTAAAATATATCTAGTTCTTCCCTTTGTATGTAACAGCCCAGGTCTAAGATAATCACATTGCTTTTGTTACAATCAAGCTAAATTGCCCTGAGGTCAAGTGATGTCTCTAATGCCCTGGTCACATCTCTGTTGTACTCATAGTTATCCCAGGGGACCAGGAGGGAGGCTGACCTTTGGGACTAACTAAGAGTGAATAGATGCCCTATTACTTCCCTCAGTATTTCAGACTAAGATTTAAGTTCCTCAGCCATTGCCTAATTGTCAGAGAACTCCCAGAGACAAACATGCTTAAAATACAAAGACAAGCCCTGAGGTATCGTTATCTAGTGACCCTTCTCTATCCATATTTCTGAATGTCACATTTTTTACTCTGAGGCAAAGTCATATTCTGAGAGCAAGGTATCAGGCTTTTCCTTGAAAATTACTTTTAAAATCCAGGCAAGTTTTTGGTAGATGTTGTAGCGGCAACACAGAGCAGTAGTAATGTTGGAACCCAGAACCACTTCTGCATTTCACAAGAAAAGGTATGCACTCCAGAATCATGTTTTATGTCTATGAAACCCAGACATTTTTCATTCTCTGTCCTTGTGCCCTAGTTCTCCAGAGAGAGAATCTGGGAGCCTAGACTGGGGAAGAGCTAGGGCACAGCCTGGCCATGTCAGTGAAGTGGATGTCACACCATAGTTTTTCCAGCACGTGCAAGTTCAGGTGGTTCTTGTACTCAACCAGTGGACAGGTATGAGGCTTTCTTCATGCTGACCATGGCTCAATGCTACCAGAGGAGCTTTATGAAAGGGATGATAAGGTTTTGCAAGGCATTCTGAACTTGCGGTTTCGAACATTTCCTGGGCCAGGCCTGTCACAAGAAGGGCTGACAGGGTACATGCATATGTGTACATGTCCACACCTCAGTGAATTGATCAGCCATTTCAGCACCTGCTCCAAGGTTTTATGAATCTCCCTTGATTCCACAGAATGGGTGTACAGCACTGTATTTTGTTTTAGGAAGACAAGTAGAAACTCAGTGATTTTTATACAAGGACAGATAGCAATAGGTGAATGAAAGTAATGTTAAATGACTGCATAAATGGAAGCGGAGAGACCATTTCTGTAAACAAAAAACGTTGGATGGAATCCAAATGTATATAGCCAGAACAAACTTGTTCACCAATCAAGCAGGAAAGCTGCAATAAATCCTCTACATTCTTGTTAATAATATCTCAAAGAAAACGTGTATATGCATGCATGTTTGTTCACCCTGGAACTGCCAAAGCTTTAATGGACTGAGTCATGGGAAACTTGGCAATTTAAACCAAAGTAAAAAACACCTAGCATGGTTATAGACTACTGTAACCACAAAATTTCAGTTCATCGTATACAAAAGTACCAATGTCTTAATCAGAAGTACCAGGTACAAGTAGCTCAATACAAGAGCTAAGTGGTTTGGAGGACAGACATGGTTGCACTCAGGGACATAACACAGGTGTGTTACATGCATACATAGCTGCAGTGGAGGATCTAGAGATGTCAGCTTTGCCCTGAATCATTAGGCCTCTCTTAGTTTGTTACCAAGAACATTTGTCTGATAGACTCCAGTTAAAACATTTTTGTAGGCTTTCATCCTGTATTTTTCACCCAAATCCTTACTGGGGCTTCTTGAAGATGAGGCCAGACACAAGCACAGTCACACAGACCTGCACAATGCCCATAAGAACCTAGATTTTCTCAGTGAAAACTTATTCCATGTCAGAAGAACCATAGCACAACATGATATCCAAGCTAATAAACCTTATCTCTGTCTTGAACATAATTTAATATCTGGTTTTATTAACTTGAGCCTCTGCTGTACATTTTTTACTGTCTTCTCCAGTAAAATATTCAAGACTGTAGGCACTCAACTGATTCACTGCAGATTTTTCATAGCACCAACTGAATTGTGAGTTATTGAATACAAGAAGCTGCACTACCACCACATCCCTGACAAGCAGGAGCCATTAATTCCTTTCATGCATAGTGTGTGTGAGGCTTTGAGAACAAATCACATTAGAACAACAAAAAACCACTCAGCTCCATTCTGTAGCCTGGGCACAGATACAAAGGTACCAAAACACTCAGATAAGATCACTTATAGAGCAAGCAAAGAAGCATGGCCTCAGATGTTGCAGGAAATTTTAGGCAGAAAATTACCTATCAAAATCAAGAAACAACTGAGCAAGTGTTCGGGGGTTGAGATGTTTCACTCCAGTATCTCAGCGCTCTCTCATGTCACTTACTAGGCTCACACCCAATACCTCACATCCTAACTGTCCTCAAGGGCATTCTCGTAATTCCCACTTGTGATGAGGACAACAGACCACTACAAAAGGATCTCAGTCTGGCACAATGACTCAACCTCAGGAATCTCCTGGGTGACTTATTCAATAGAAGATAGGCCCAGCTGGAGGTAACATAAATCCCACCAGCCTTAGATAATTGCTCATATTTAAACCCCAGCACTCAGCTTAGAGTACTTTTATAGCAAAGACATACTTCAGGTAGGTGTATCCACATTGTTCCTGGATGAAACATCTCTGTTTTCACCTTGCATTTTGGAATAGCTTTTGCTAGACTAAGTATCAAATAAATAAATAAAATCTCTTCCATCCAAGCCCATCTTTCCTAGATCACGAAAAATAAAAATACAGTGTAAAGTAATGCAGTTTATCCAGTTCTGCTGAGTAACATTTTTTGTTGTTCTTGCTTCCCAAAGGAAAAAAAAAGGGAGTACTTATTTCTTGAGAACAAGCTCTTTACATATAAAAAGGCACATCAAGCTCTTAGTCAAACATTTTCATTGGAAGGAGAGCAATCTGAGTAGAAATTTATGGCTATGAATGCAGATGACTGTAAAAGGCTACTAATATGAAGAATTTCTCACAATAGCCATCTTATTCCCTGTTAGCTTGATTCTTTTTTAATTGCTACAGAATTCTTATTGTAATCTTAACTCTTAACTCCCTGAAACCCCCTCTGACTGACTGGGGTGCAATGTCTGTTATTGGTTACCAGGATCTTTGATTCAGGGTATCTTTTCATTTGCCCATAAAACTCTGCCAAAGTTAAACACTTTGTGCTGAGCCCTGTGCCAGACTTTCTTAGGTCAGTCCCTGCTTTCTTCATATTTTTCCTTTTCTTTCTCAGAACATTTCAGTCAAAATCACTTTACCTTTCACAAAACAAAACAAGGAAAAATGTAGTGTTTGCCCTATACTAAAGAACCCTGAACCTTTTCTTTGAAAAGTTCAGGTGCTTCACCTGATTTTGGCTCAGGAATCTAATTGAGGACATAAAAGAAAAATTTCTTTCACTGAGATGTCTCCTGCCAAAAAATCCAGTTGTCCCAATTAGATCTCTTCTGGATTAAGGAACTGCATTTGCCCATTTTCCACAGGGCAAATATGTGGGCCAGTTACTATGTGTTCAGCGACAGTCACTTGCAAGCATTTTATGTTGGGTACATGTCTCAGTTCCCATCTTGAAGAAATCTAGTTAGACAACTGTGAGAAGTGATCCATCTAAAGCACTGCCACAGCAGGCCTCTGGTGACCAATAGGATGAAGTCAACCTCTAAGCTGAGCTCCCAGTTCTGTCATTAAAATAGTCTTCAGCATGCAGCCACACAGGATGCAGTGCTGAGAGTCACAGCGAGCGTGGTCACCAGGAATGTGAAAACTCTCTTCTTTGTCCAATTTGAATTAAGGATTTGAACTTCCTCAAGAAACTGTCCTGTCTTGAGCACTGGTTATTTGTGCTTTCTGGAATCAAGACAAGCACCACATTTCTTGCTGAAGAAAATTTCATATTGCATAGATTAATTAAACATCCATTGGTCCAAACATGTGAGAAGACCTCTGCCATACATAATCATGTTGCTCAGCTGGGAAATCTGGGGTATCCAATTCCAGCTGCAGCAGATGACAAGTCTCTGTGACTCTATCTACTAGCCTCAAGAATCAGACATGGATTAGTTGGGATGCAGTTTTCCAGAGGAAAGGTTGCTTCTGCAGACGTTCATACAACAGGGTGAGGGCATTTTTAGCTTCTCTCCTCTCAAGGCTGCACTATGGACATCATGGTATGGATTTAGCTGAGAAATCCTCTCCAAAAAGAACATAGAAGCAGTTTCAGCATGGTGGCACACAGACATGGTTATCCAGTATTATTTTCTGTAATACTCTGAGCAATTAACTTTATTTTCTCAGAACAGTAAACACAGGAAGCAAGAAATTTAGCTCATTCGTAGCTACTATCAATAACACACATAACTATCAATGATTTCAAATACTGGTCCTGATGGGAACTGTCTCTCTCCTGAGCAGCAGCAGAGAAGTGGGTTTGCAGAGATGCTGCTGGACTCCCAGAGGCTGGGACAATGAGGAGACAAGGGGTGGTGTGTCCCTTGTGAGGGGTGGAAGTGTCATGATCTACCTGTGACTAAAGGATCTGAGAGCTCCTTTCAGACCAAGTTCCCATGTGCACTCTGGAGATGGAGAATCATACATTTTATCAGGCAACTGTGAAACCTTTCAAACTTTCTGCTTCTTGTTCTATGTGGCCGGATGGGAATTTTAAAATTATATAGAATGAAAATTGTCAAGAATAACTCTCAATTGGTCTGTTCCAGGAGGAATTGATGGGTTAAAAAGAATTATTTTTACTCTGTTGAATGATTGGATAGAAGAGACTGTCTTTAATAAAGTCCCTGATGGATACTAAAGGGGATAGAACTAGTAATAGCTGGATTAAAACTTCCCAAATACAAGGATGTGGTGTAAGCAGCAAAAGAAGGGTGTATTAATGAACAAATAATTGCAGCAATAGCTATCAGAATGAGACAGAAAATAAATACATAAATTGTTGCAGCTAGCTACAGGTTTATTTATGAGAATAATGTTTTAGGTACTGAACCAAAAGCATGTGTGCAATTCCTCTAAATATTAAATATTAAACATGCAGAACATGTTCTAAGAGTGACAAGCATAGTAACAGAAAAGTGAAAGGAAGCAAATGAAATATAGGAAAATACTAATAATGCATCAATCAGTATTGACAGCAGAACTTTCTTATTTTAAAATTATGTAGCAATTTAGTCATGGAAAGATGATGTCAAATCTAGAGACTTTCCACATGAATCAGTAATCTCTAGCAAAAAAACCAAACAAACCAAAAAATAAAAAAAACCACAAAGTCTATTGTATTGTCATCACAACAGTCCCCACCTGAGTGAAAAGTTAACAAAGAGCCATGACAATTTTAAATGCATTACTCCTTATAAATAATTTATATATTTTCAGCAACTTAGTATTTCCATCACTTAGGCCACATACAGTAGAGTCTGTGTAAAAGCCTATTACTATAATCCATGCTACCTGAGATTATTTTCACTTGATGAAAACATTTTGTGTTACCACACAGATTTCCTTATCTTGTTAACTGGAGAAACAGGTAAATGTGTGTGCATATTTATTTCTTACTTGTTCCATAGCCTTCATAAACAAAGAAGGAAGTTTTTTTTGTTCAAGTGAATCTATGAAAGGCAAGTTCTTCAATTGTTTTTAGTCCTGTCCAGCACAAATAGGATAAAATTTTAAAGACAGTTGGCTACCCTATCTTATGGCCACACTCACAGTTACAAACTCAGTGCTATGTGATGTGGAAAACATCAGAAAAGTTGGTTTTGCACTCACACAATTTAGAAGAGCTGTTTTCTTCATTCCCATATGGAAGATCTCAGTCAGATAGCAGCAAGCCTGCCTTACCTCACTGCAATAAGAAAGACTTGTCAGGACACAAGCAGCTTGCACAGCTTCTCTGTTGTTACACAACACACAGAGAAGCATGAAAGCTAGTAGAACAGCTAAAAAAGGCTACTTCTAATCCACCTTTGCAATCCTTCCTCTACTGTGTTCAAATGAGTTTATGATAAATTATTTACCACTGCAGTGACAGATATAGTCTGTCACACAGCATGTGCCAGCTACGCGAGATGGCTCAGAGATAAGCACACCCACCCTGACCTGGTCAGATGAAGCTCACACAGCAGTCCCCCACTGTTCTGCACATCAGACTGGCGCTGAACAAGCCTTCCAGAGTGCATTCTCCAGTGAACTCAAAAGCCTGTGCTGTCAGGTCATGAAAGAGAGGTGGCAGTTCTGACAGGTTTAATGAAAAACCAGAGCAAAAGCCTTTTACACTCAGCCCTCTGTAAAATGACCGGAAACTCAACTTTCAGCATGAAGAAGCAGAAATGCAGCTCATTTGCCATTATCCTTTACAAATGCAAAACTTTCTTTAGAAAGCTGTTGAAAGGATGGTCTATCAGAATTGGTTAAATATCACCTGCAGTGCAGTACATTTCTTTCCCACCACAGGAATCTGTCATTCATGTGTCAGTCAGGTCAGCTATGGCACTTCTTACAAAGGGCTCTTCATAGAGCCCACCATTTAAACCCAGACAACTGCAAGAAACTCTCACTAAGTTCATCATTAAGTTCACTACAAAACACACTCCACTTCCTTGGAAACAAGAAGTTTGATGTGACATACTTTTGCCATTTCTACATTTGGTTGAAAGTCACCTCTTGTGAAACGTAGTTGCTTAGTGTTGCTACATGTTCCTTGGCAAAAAGCCTGTCAGAGAAAGTCCATCACACTGAGACCATCTGTAATTAGTCAGTACAATGCCATGACAGGTTTACTGCATGACATTTTGTGAAGGAGAAAAACTACAGTATTTTTCACTTCCGTACCAGTTGTCAATCAAGCCAGTAGTTCATCACAGGTATCAGTAATACTCGGTGAGTAACATTCGCCATCTCTAATGACAAAATCAAAGATAAATCTATCCTGAGTCAGGAGCTCTGGATTTGCCTGGCGGTAAAGTCTCGTTAATACTGACTAGGAGTACATCTCTTCAAGGATGAACCCTCACTGACGGTCTGTCAAGATCTAGTTGTGTGTTCTACTTGTAAAGGAAAAAATACAGTTCGAGACTGTCTTCAAAAGCTACAGATTTGTGGCCATGTGATGAGAACTACTCCAGATCAAGAGAATTTCTACATCAGGCCTGTCAGTATTGGCTAGCTGGTCTGGGATTGTTTTTGAAGATCATCAGGAGCAATCAGTTAAACACCCAGGATAGGAGAGAAAATGATTTATTAAGACCATCATAAGAGAGAAGATGGAGGCTTTTCTGACATTGAGGCATTTATAATTGGAGCTACACTCATAAAATTATTTGACTCTGATTTTCCTTTTTTTCATATCTGAAACATTAGGCTTCTATTTTTAAATTCCAGAAGCACAAATCTTTATTTAATGATATTTGGCAGTTTTTCACTACAGCAGTTCACAGTGCTTTAGAAACATTAACCACATTTTAAAAGTACAGAATAGCAGCTAAATAAAATGATTGATGTATTTATAGTCATGGGCAGTTGGGAAGCAGGGGAAAATGGGCACATAACTGCCATTCTTTATTCTGTGGTGAACAGAAGTCTCACCTTCATAAAAACCTCAGCAAGCAAGATAAACAAAACCAAAACCTTTAGAAGCACAGTGGCAATAAAGCAACACATAAAAATACAGTTCATTTAACCATGTAGACACATTTTGAGACACTAACTAGAACTGGTATTGCTTAACTTTGCTAATGACCCAAGTAACAGGAGAGAAAGCAGCCCAGGAAACCCTGGACCACATCCAGTTGTAGGGAGTAATTCCCATGCTAGAGGGCTGGATTGAGATTCAGAGAGCCTATAGGAGCTGGGGATGTGGGCCAACAGGAACCTTATGAAATTAAATAATGGGCCTGTAGAGTAGACCAGAACAACCCCACGTACCAGTACAGGCTGGAATCCAAACTGTGGTTTGTAGAAAAAGATCTGGGGGCCTGGTAAATATCAAGCTGAACATGAGCCATCAATATACGCTTGCAGAATAGGAGGCCAAGCACATCTTGGCCTGCATTAGGAAGACTACTGCTAGCATGTCAAACCATGCGGTGTTTGCCCTCGCTTCAGCCCTGGTGATGCTGCATCCACAGCCCTGTGCCCAGTTTTGGGCTTCCCAGTACAAGAAAGACCACGCTAATCTGGAATGAATGTGTCTCTATCCCATTCTTATTCCTGAAATAGACACTAGAAACTAGGACACTTGAAACAGCATGGAAAAATTCCTTCAATTCCATCCCTCTGCATAAAGAAAAAACTTACTATGTCACATAATGGAATTAATAGTCTAAGGGAGAAAGTATAGAATAAAATGTAGTTTTAACCAATGGTCTCCAGAACCTTCCCTTTATGTCCTCTGCTGTGTCTCAACTCAAGTTTCTAAAGGAAAGCTTTGACAAACCAATGACTGTCACACAACATTCTGCTTACAGACATTATTAGTCTTTTCCTTCAGTAGCGCATTCCAGATACATGTCAGAGGCAGCAGCCTCCCACCGTTGACATCTAATTAGGTCAGTTTGGGGCTGAATCTTTCATGAGAATCCACTGAGAGAAGCAGGAGCAGTACATGGCCCTCAACAAGATGAGAACAAGGCCCAGGTTTAGAGAAATGGCTTCTGTGTGGTCAGCCCTGCTGCATTCAGTTTGCTGCCAGACAGCCTGACTCTGACCCAGATTAATCATTGTACATGTGCATGTGGTCATACACAGCAAGTGTGAATGTGCAGCAGCTGTCTGATGACCCTCTTTGGCACATGATATTAGACCTCACAGGCTGATGCATTACATTCCCGTATTTTTTTAAATATATTGCTCCCATAGATGTTGGTGAAGCTTGTCAGGTGCCATTTGGTACAGACATACCTTGAAATTCACAGGGTTAAAATTTCTTGTACATCTGTGACCTCTAAACAAGGCCATGAAAACTGCTTCTGTGCTGAACATAATCCACAGTCTCTCATCTACAAAATACTTTAATGCACATATATATACGTATATGCACAGTGCAGAGTTCCTGTGTTTTCAAGAGCCACTGCTGCAAAGCTAAATCAGCCAACATCATCTAGCACCCTATTTTCACCCTTTTATGATAAAAATTTCCTTAACACCATTGATGAAGCTGAAGCGATGACATTTGGTGCCCATTAATATGGACATTCCTTTCTTCCATGGTTAAATTTTTCTGGTTAATTCTACTGATGCATAAGGGTTATCCTTGCCATTCATCCACACACTGAAAACCATATGCTGAATGCGACCTTGAGCTTGTGTTCCAAGATCTTTAAAATAACCTTTCAGACAGTGATTCAGCATCTAACTTTCTGGATTTATTTGATCTGTATCTTTGGAGCAAACAGTTAAGCTGCCTGTCTCAGAAAGAAAATAAAGCACTTGAACTCTTGCCTTGGTCCTATTTTAGAGTTCTGTTTGCATGTTTGTTTTAGCATCTTCTGGGAACATTCTGTCTCCTCGAGGGCTATTCTACCAACATAGAAACACAATTTGATTGAGGTTTTTTTCCATTGGCTTTGTCAACTTGATTTTGTCTTAAATATGCAAAAGTCAAGGATATAAATTATGCTTAGCATGATAAACATATATGGCCATAAATAGAAAATCGCAGCAACTATTCTATTACCACTATATGTGAATACAGTCTTCAGCTACCAAATAGAATACCAGCTAGAGATTTTTTTAGAAAAACTGAAAGATGTCCAGTTTCTGCCTCACAAATAATTTTCTCCAAACCACCTAAATACCTGTGAGACATAATAACTAAGTGCAAGATCACATTTTTATGGACTTCTCACTTCTGTGTGTTTGAGTATTAATCATGCCTCATTGAACTTAATGGTATTTTGCCTTCTTAAATTACTGCTACAGGAAAGCAAAGGGAGCAGTTCTTTGCGTTTTGATAATCTGATCGGTAGGCTGAGAGTCAATTTAAAGCAAGTTCAGTGAGCCATAGCATTATAGTCATATCAGAGTACTTTATAGCAGGAAAAACATTTTTCTTTATTGACTGTGTGAGCACAGCAAATGTCTGCCAGAACCAGAATCACTGTTCTGCATACATTAACATATTTGTCACGTTGCAGAATAATATAAAGCCTCACTGTAGAGTGAGTCAGTTGTACAAACACATGGGAGAAATCAATTCATTACCAAAGGCTTAAACTTCAGTCAAGAGGCTGCTTGTGACAACCAAAATGGGATGGAAGTACAATAGGATTGACTGAAGAATGGGGCAAGCTACAAAATAAATAATTTTTGTCCACTGTACCATGTTTACATTGGATGTTCTCAGCTGCCATCCTTGGGGTAATCTCAGTTGTAGCCAGTCTGTCAATACGAGATGTTTGCTTTGCAGCTCTGCCAGCCTTGGAGGCTGATCTTCTGCACCAGCCCAGAATGTCAATACTGCACTCACATCATTGCACCAGAAATTATGGAGTTTTAACCACTTGTTTTCTCACTGCTGAACAGCACTCACTAATGCTAATTCTGGAGTAATAAAAAAAATTTTTAAAGGAGAAAATAGTTCATAGAATCATAGAATCACAGAATATCCTGAATTGGATGGGACTTACACGGTTTATCAAAGTCCAGCTCTTGGCCCTGAGCAGGACAAGAATCTCACCATGTGCCTGAGAGCATTGTCCAAATGTTTCTTGAACTCTGTCAGGCTTGGTGCTGTGAGCACTTTCCTGGGGAGCCTGTTCCAGTGCCCAACCATCCTCTGGGTGAAGAAGCTTTTCCTGATACCAACTTAAACCTCCCCTGACAGAACTTCAGGCCATTCCCTTGGATCCTGTCACTGGTCACACTGGAGAAGAGATCAGTGTCTGCCCCTCCTCTTCCTGATATGAGGATTTTGAAAACTGTAGTGAGATCTCCCCTCAGTCTCCTCTCCTCCAGGCTGAACAGACCAAGTGACCTCAGCTGCTCTTCATATGGCTTCTCCTCAATTTAGCCATTTTCTTTCTACTGTGGTGGAGGAACTGGCTGAAGCAAACTCAGCATACAATGTCTTCCTTTGGGTGACAAAGAATACTCACGTGTGAGGTAATGGTAAATTAGAATGGGACAGAAAGCTGTAGTATTTGACAGGTGAAAAATTGCCTTTGAGACAAATCCCAGCTGGCTCTCAGCTGGTGATCCTCTGGCTCACACCACATCACAAACCTGATCAGTACGACATACCAAGAACCAAATGACAGATATCCATGCAGGGGGTGGCAGTGACCCTGTGTACCCACAGAAAAAGCAAGTCAGAGTGGCAGCTGCCACTGTAAGTTTTGGGGAAGAGGAAAGGGAGGTTTGAAACATAAACAGCTTTTTTAAATAGTCATCAAGATCTAAATGTAGTAAAAATATGTAAAGTAGAAGTAGCAAGAAATGAGCACCCCAGAATACAATGCATTTTAGGTCTGTATGAACAAGAACAACAATGGCAACAACACCCCAAACAATAAAAAACGTATTTAGCAAATATATTTGTGTTAAGACATTTTATTTTAAGAATAAATGTCCTAGACATAGGAGAAATTCTGTGGTAAGAAATCTGTTGATAAAATAACATTGCAAGGGATTTAGATCCAGCACATGAGCTTCAATTTGGCTTACCAGCAAATAGGCTTGTCTTCCTTCTTGTTTTACTAGGTAAGATAACCTGAGTGAAAGATGCATGCTTGTTCACTTATTTACTTTCTTGGTGGAAATAAGCCAGTCACACTTCTCGTACCTTTGTAGGTCTGCGGACTGAAGCAGATGACAAAAACAGCTGTTCTCCATTCCTCTCTTGTCATAGTTTTTTCCTGGCTGAGCATCTAATTAAGTTTTGCTTGGATGCAGCTTATGTGGTAATCTGTAAACAAACCCATATATTTACTAAAGCAAAAGAAAATTCCCATTGTCTGGCTGGATCCTACTGCTTAAACCACAGCCTTGAGCCATTGCTATATCCCATGTAAAACTGCAGAGAAATAAACATCTGAGGCCTGGTGGATGGTGGAACTAACACTAAGAAGTACCTATACATAGCCAAGAGAACACAATATACCGGAAAAGTGGGTGAGAAAAATGGATTCTCGTTGAACCTGAGTACTCACTAAAGGGAAGTTGACTACATCATCACCAAAATATGGGTCCTGTGGTTAATCCTGTGTTTGCTAGGAGAGTTAAGTCCAGTGTCTCTCTCATTAAACCAATAGCCCAAATATCTTGAAAAAAAGCAGAAAAGCTCTAAAGCAGGCCATCGACTGTGCTCTAGCTGAAAGATGTCAGTTTATTGCTAATACAGTGGAAAAGGCCTTTTCTAGACCCAATACAACCATCCCAAAATTTGGTATCTAGAAATCTGGCATTCTCATCAAGAAGAAGAAAGAATAAAGAAAAAAACCTGTTGCAATGCAGTAGTATATTTATCTTAATATCTGAGATCTATGTTTTTCCCCTTCAAAGTCTCATGTAATTAGGTCTTTTCCAGCATGCAGAGAAACAATAAAAAAAGTAAACAAAATATCAGATAATTGTTAGAATAAGAAAATAATAATGATTGAAAAACAGTGACTATGGTCTGGAAATTGTAAAGTAAGTTTAATACAATCAAGGAGAAAATATGTAAGACAAGAATAACCAAACATCAGGCAAGACTTGCAGAAGCAATTGATGTTCAGTTCAAATTAAAATTAATGAAAATAATTTTCAAGCCACTTAATCAAAGAATTGTACCTTTTAACCTACAATGACATATCTCCTAATTTAATAAAGGATTCTATTATAAACTTACTAATAAAAGATGCAACAAAATGCCATAATAAAAATATATTTCAAATACACCTGAAATAAAAAGAAAAATAATTCTTCCTGTTCTTTTCTAAATGAGAACATTTGTTCCTATGAGTAAGTGTTTCCAAGTTTCTTAACTGGATTCTAATTCTGGAGTGGGGACAATACTGTTACAACCCATTTCCAAACACAATTTGGGAAAAAAATGAGCCCTTTGTTGTCACCACTTTTTCTAGGGAGAGGTCTAAGTAGAACATAAAATCTTATTTCAGTCAAACAAGATATTCTGTAACTTATTCAGCTCTACTGAACAAATGCACACCCTTCCAGAATATATGGGCTTCCTAAAACATTCAGACAAATTGAAGAGCAATACAGTTCAATTATACTAAATGCAACAGACTACACTGAATACTTTCATCCTAAAGCCTTGACAGCTCTGATTATCCACAGAAGTTCTCTGTCCCTCCTCCTCTGTCTTCCTCCAGCCTCAGCTGAATTGCTCCCAGGTGTTCTTAAGCTTCCTGTATCTTTCCATAACCAACCATCCGTCATTCCTCCTGCATCTTGCAGTGCTCTCCAAGCCATGTAGAACCCAGCTTCCAAAAGGGTGTTAAGAAACTTCAGAATGAGCTGAATCCAACACATGTGAAGCATTCAGTTGCCAAACTGGGTTTCTCTTTTAAATGGGCTGTGCAACCAGAAATCACATTTTGGAAGTTGGTTTGTAAAGGTACATTGCTTTTCAAGTTCAGTGTTGCGAGTGACTGAGTGCTTAATAACTGTGTCTGATTACAGAGTTCTACTTCCCCACACTTCAGCTTTTCTCAAGAAATTTACTAGGACTCCAGGCAGGTTTGTGTACACACACAAGTAATTTTAAAAGAGGATTAAAATTTTTGGGGAAAGGAGTGAACTGCAGCAGCTCTGACAACAGAGGTTTCAAAATGCCTTTGCCCTCACCGATCATCCTGTAATTTGCCAAGGAACTTAAAAGAATATAAATCTGTGAAGTATGGTCAATGCCATAGAGTCCAAAAGTGTAAGACCTCACTCATGAGATTAAAGAGTTAAAAACAACAGGAAGAACTAAAAGATCTTTTTGTTACTACTGTGGCTTTTCTTACTACTCAGCTTTCAGTCCCCAGTAGTTTGATTCCAGTTGGGATGACACTTGTCTATAGCACAGAGAAACTGAATGTGTCTTATTTTTAGTAAAATATCTGATATTCTCATTGAATCAATAAAAAAATTGGTTATTAAGGAAAAAAAATACACCACAATCCAGGTAGGAAAATGGAGAATTGCGGCAGTGCTGTTTGCCATTTCTCTCCTCCCTCCCAGAAGGGCATGGAAACACTGACAGTTTAGTTGACAATGAAAAGACAAAAGGAAAGGACCAACAGTTGCAAAGGGCTTCTCCTTTTTAATTCCTCTGTAAGTCACACTTGTGAGAGCAAAAATAGCCCAAAGACTTGATTTGGTACCAAAGTGCAACCTTTTGGTACTTATGTTTTCTGTTGTCCTCTGAGTATCAAGGCAACTCCCCCTGAGTTGTAGGAGGCTTTGAGCTGGTTTGTCTGGGCTTACAAATGAACAGCTATTATTAGGGTGGCAGCTTCAGCAGTCACCCACAAGCCTCACAACCACCTGTCTTTAGAGTGCCAAGAGCAATCCAATATCCAGGCTGCGTGGCCTCATTAAAAGCATCCTGGGATTCCTCCCCATGTTTGTGTGCTGACTACCTGCGCCAGCGTTAGGTATTGTGTCTAATCCTCAGAACTAATGAGATCTATCTCCAGATCCAAGGCAGACTCATCATTCTCAGTCTTCCTGAACTGACAAATCTCACAGGGACATAGCATGCTGGAATAACTAACAAAGGTGCTAAATATTACTATAGCAACTGGGGAAAAACAGAGGCTCAGAATATAACTCAGCTATACTTTCTACTTCTTTTATCATTCATACTCAGTCTTTACACAACTGCAACGCAGTCCTTTGGCATTATAAACCTCATATTTATTACAAATAAAGTAAATCACTGTTACTCAGCATGATTGCATTTGCTTCCCTGGAGATTCACCTTGCACATTCATTGACAGGCTAGCTCTCTTTCTGTGTCAATAGAGAAAATTAAACCTTTCTGGCCTTAGATGAACTGAAGAAGAGTAGGAAGCAGTATGACAGAATGTATAATGAAAATATTCTTTGAATGTAAATCATATAGCTTCTTTTCTTTTAATGAAGTGTTTCAGAGTATTTAACTGTAACCCTCATCACACTTTAAGAGACATGAGGGAGATCTGAATGCTGAATTTTTCTTGTTTTACAGCTTTAGTATTTCTCTGGTAGGTGTTTGAAGGAGCACAGGATATGGAGTTTTACTTGACTGCATAACAATTTTTATATGTTAAAATTTTTCTTCTTTCATTCTTTTATCCATTTAAATGTACAATGTTCAATGAAGAGAATTTAGTCTGTCAAAGAGTGTGCTGAAGTGTACTCCAATACCAGGATTCCAAAACTACCTGCAAGCAGGCACCAGACTCCAGATTACCCCTTTATGCGACAAAGATTATGCCATAAAATAGTGCTATCTCTCTGAAGAGAAATATCTCCCTTTTCTCCATTATTAATGTGTGGGTTTCAGGACTGGATTCCACTCACTGTTCTGGCAATTCCCTCTAGCTTCATAACACTCTGCTGAAGTTTGCCATAAAAAAGCCAGAAAGAAAATTCATTCGCTTTCCAGCAATATGAGCTACATCCTTGTTTTTTTCTGTTGGCCTTTAGATCTCAGTAGAAGATGGTGATGTAAGTTCCACATGTGTACTCTGCAATGACTTCCTCTTCTGTAAAACAAAAACCTTTTAAGGTTGCTGTTATTAACTCTATATATAGATTATGTTTCATGGAGGTGGGTGTATTTATCTCAGATGGCCTTTGATGAAATAATTCCCTTTTTTAATCATGCATTTTATCTGAGTTTTCAGATAGTTCTAATAATTTTTAGACAGCTCAGATTAGGTGCATATTCTAAAGAGATTTTGAAAAATTATCTTTAAAACTAATAATCTTGTAATCTCGTATTTGGAGTAATCAGCATTTGCTCCACTGCACAGAATTTTTTTCACTTTTATTTGAAGTGGTCCTTTTAACATTAATCCTAATAATGTGTTACCCGCTTAATAGTTCTCATATTTGAGAGATTCGTTGAGTCAAACACAATCAAGGCTTTGATTTGCATAAATTTTGATTCTTTTTAA
Organism: Corvus kubaryi; assembly: GCF_017639235.1. Lineage (NCBI taxonomy): Eukaryota > Metazoa > Chordata > Aves > Passeriformes > Corvidae > Corvus > Corvus kubaryi. The sequence continues at coordinate 19,545,782 of NW_024582091.1, forward strand.
TTAATGGCTGGCAAGATATGACTAATTTATTTAATGAAAACAATGTTATAATTCATATTCATTGGCTAAAGTATAAATCTGGAAAAAGGACATAATGGGTTCAGGAAAATTTTAAAAAAAACCTTAGCAACTGGAAATGGGTCATTAAAACTAATATACCTTGACTATTTGTAAAAAGCTTTTCTCTTTTATATGTGTGGCATATGTCAGGTAAAACTAATTCATATAGCACTAAGGATAACTGTGGTATTACTTAGAAAAACTCCGAGCTTGCCTTTATAATCAAGTAGTTGCTGCATCATCTGCATTTTTAGAGTAGATTTACATTTTAAATCATTGAAAACATTCACTGTTTATAAGTAAATACAGTGTAATCAGAGAGAGAGAAAATTTATGAGCAAACATGATAGTAATTGCTGAAGCGATAACAAAAGACAATGCGACAGGAACAGAGAGACAGAAGAGGCCTGGAAACATCAATCTGTATTGTCTCTTACCTCTCTCCTGCTTCTCACCCAGCTCATCCACATGCTCTGGGAAACAGATATCAGTTAATATGACTGATCTGGAGCAGGGTCCGTGTGGATAGGTCAACCTGCTACATGCATGCCTTATTAGCCAGGAGGTTGCTGTGAAAGAGGAATACAATGACTGAGCTGTGCCTTCCTCAGAGGAGTCATAAATTTCTCCTTAATCCTGATATTTGTTTCCATTAGACTAGTAGGGAAACAACTTTGAGTACTCTACAGTTTTTCAAAGCTGGTTAAAACTATCCAACATCGAAAATAACAGGGGGAAGAGACCTGGCAAATGGATCAATGTGGAAATTATATAACAGTCATTATTTTATTTTTTTTTAGGAATTCAGGTCTAAAAGTATTCTAAGTTGAAGCATCCATGCTCTGTTTTATTATTATTGGTTTTTTACCCATCCCTAATGCAGAAAAATGAAATGTTGATTAATTTCTAAAGTAAACAAGTTTTTCACTGCTCACAACTTGAGCCCTGACTTGCAGTGAGCGCTGGGTCTGTTACAAGCCCACCCTCAGTGGGTTTGAAACATCTTGGATAGAAATGTGGAGCTGCCTACCTAGGTTGTTCTAATGACAGTATTTACTCAGCCAACATTTCTTTGGTAGTTCAGCACCTCATAAACTGCAAGTTATTTATTTTAATCTCTGTGAAGTACAGAGGCTTCTAGTTTACACATAAGATACTCACTAAAGTTACCTCCACCAAGGGGGATGCCTGAAAAACTATTTAGCACTGTTGAAGTAAAATTTCAGATGCCAGGTTCTTACAGAGATTCTTCATCAGGTCCTTGACCTCTTTGTTCTGCAAAGCTGAGCAACTAAGAGTGTCCATACTGGTGCACTCTTCATTTAAATGTGTTAGGGTACCCCACCTTGTCTCCAGATGCCACTTCAGGAAGACACACACCTCCAAACCTACTGTGCTGTATCTGTCTGCTCCACATTGATGACTTGGTAACCAAGGGCTTCTCCACTGGCACTTGGCACCTATGTTTATGTATCTAATTCCCACCATAGATGGCAGAATTCACAAGGACCAGGACTCTCTGCATAGATGAGATTGAAACATCTCTTTAAAAATTAAGCCCAGAATAGGCAGCAGCATTAGAAAAGTACTGAAGGACTCCAAATGTGTGAATTTTTTCAGGGTTTGGGCATGAATTCACCTAGTGTTCACCAGGAAGATACTGCCCACACTGAGAGCTGTAGACATGAAGAATTTTGTAAGACTTTGCTGTCACTGACAGGCTAAGAAAGATCTGTATACTTGAACCAAAACGATTTGATTTGTCATAAAGAATGTCTGAAGGAAAGGAAGAAATTGGACCTCTCTCTCCCATCACCTAAAGCACTGGCCCATCCAACCTTACAGCACATTAGCCTGAAAAACAATATTGTAACAATACCAATCCAACCCGACTTGTTTGATTCTTTATTTTGATTTTATATTTTCTGTCTTGTAAATGATTCTCAGAGAAGTCTAACATGATATTAAAGAGGTTTAAAGAGAACAAAAGGGACACAGACTTTCTGGGAAGTGAAAGGCAAAGCTTGAAAAGAAGATTGGAGGAGGTTAAATAGGAGACATTTGTGCAATTGGGAAGTACCACTCAAGAAAGGTCTTACTTCCTTTAGCTTTAGCACCAGAACTGATGAGTGTTAAATGCACTGGTACTACAGAATGATTGGTAAAAGAATTGAAAAACAAAATAAATGGCAGCCCTTACTTTCCCTAATTAAAACAGTTTAGTTACAGCAATTTACTGTCACAATTAATGCAGCAGCAGCCGAGCAGATGTGATCTATTAAATAGTTCTGCTTTTGCCAAAAGGATTTAATTTAGTACAACTGGATTTTATAAAATCTTCATTGCATCTAAATGTCTGCATCTAAATCTTCACAACTTTATGGCATTTTTCACATTCTCTTTTCCAAATGTTTTATTACCAAAACATATTCTAGGCTTTAAGATATTTGTAAATATGCATTCCTTTATCTATGTCCTCTATTGAGAACACAGATACACTGTAAAGCTTTGTCTAGATCATGGCAGGAATTATTTCAATCTCACCAAGAACAGTAAGAATCAAGAAAGCTGTGGTTAAAATGGCACTGGACCTCCATCTAGTGAGAAGAAGAATAGTGCATGTTCCTATGTAAAAAATATTTTTGTAAGGGGAATTACAAAATTCTGGTGCTTAGCTGCCAGAAGAGGTGTGGATATATTTACATAAAATACAAAGGAAAATGTTATATTTTATGTGAAAAACTTCACCAAGTTAATAATTTCAGTTTAAGTGTCAGTGATTGCTCACAAATCTCAGGGAAGGGAACAGGCATTGACAAAAACCTGCTGTAGTCAGACGAGTGAGAACTGATCTTGTATTGCAATGTCATGCTCCACTGTCTGTCCAGTTTAAAGACTGAAAAGGCCTCTTCAGCCCCTCTTGTGAGGTGGGGAGGTGTTACCACCCCACTGCACAGATATGGGTGAAACACACCAACCAAGGGCTGGGTTTTAAAGGTTTGAAGATGTAGATTTAGGCACCTACTGAGTTTTTCAGATATGCCCAAGTCTGTATTTTTAAATCAAGGTGTTAAGTGCCTGACTCCTCCTAAGCATCGTGGCAGATGGCTGTCTGCACCTATTGCCGCATAAGTGCCTGTAAGACTTGTCCTGAGGTGCCAGATGGATGCCCTGCTCCTCTTCCCATCTGGAGGGGAACAGAACAGCAGTTAGTATCTGCTCACGATGCACCTGCAATAATGACAGTCCAATATTCCCCAGGGGGTTGTATCAAGAAAATCTTCCAAGCAAGCCTCATGAGCTCACTGTAAAAATTTCTTCATTTGATTCCATAGCCTGGACTTCACTTCACTTTAAAAATTTTGGACGTCATCATGAAATCTAAGGCAAGACACAAGCCCCTGTTCAAACCAATGCTCAGTTCTTGTTTTAAAGGTGATACCACCACATGAAAAGGAGCTCTGGATAAAGCCAAAGTAAACCCCAGGTAAGTTCTATAAAGAGAAAAACAACTCCTTTCTCAAAAAAAAAAAAAAAAAAAGCACATATCATTTGACAATGGTCATGACTTGCAAATTACAGATCACTGAGTTTTTCATATCCAGACTGAACCTCTCTAAATAAAAGATAAAGACACCAGGTGTTCAATTAATTACATCTAGACAGCTACCAAGGCAGCTTAAAATACTCTCCATTGTGCTGAGCTGTTAAATTGCAGGACTTGTATTTGGCACACAAATCTAAGTATCCAGCTTAGCCCATGTGGACGCCTATTGCAAAATCCTGTCTAATAACTGTGTCACTTTTTTTCTGTATTAGAAAATGAGAGTCTGACATATAGATATTGTTTCTATGCATTAAGAAAATCCAGACTGTTTTTAAGAGGACTGGGAAATTCATTTTCCTTTTTCTGTAGAATTACCTCAGAGTACCAAAGGAGTATTGGCATTCTATTGAACCTGTCTTACAACCTTACTACAGAATAAATGTATCTGTCCAAAGATAATATTCATCAGCTATTTTAATCCATGTCTTAAACCATGTAAAGAAGATTGGTTTAAACAGTAAAGAAGAACGTCTGGGGGGATACCCAAGAATGCCAGAGGAGTTGACAGAAGTTCATGCAGACTGGGATGGTTTCCCTGTAGCTGTAATTACAAACATACCATGACAAATTCTAATAAGTTACTATTGCTAATCAGGGAAATCTATCAATCATTTGAGATATGTTCCTCAAACAACACAACATCTGAAAAACAGAAAATGGGGAACTATTGCAGAAATAATTGAGAAGAAAAGAAGGAAAATCTAGTACATTCCTCCCGAACACTGCATGTAGTTTTTGTCACTTCGTCTTGAAGATAACAGGCAAGGGTAGAGGAAAGGATGACAGAAGCGATGGAAGATAGGAAATAGTTTCCTAAGAGCTTTGGAATAGATTCCTGACAAGGAAATACTGACTAAATTAGAATAATTTGGTTGAAAGGACACAACTGAGAGAGGATACAAATGACTCTACCCAGCACATTGCCAATAAAGAAGGGAAACACCATTCAGGATCATGAAAGCTTGGCCGCACCTTTGCTCCCTCCTTTTCTTGAGCCATTTTTGTGTTGGAGGAAAGCCTTCCTGTGTCCTTGGGGGTCACAGGTGCCTGGCCAAGGAATCCACTGACTGGGTTCTTTTTATGAGGACCTAACAACAGCCAGTTCCTTTGACAGCAGGCTGAACCTTTAACAGGAGGGACGTTGAACAAAACCAAGGTGCCAGGCTGTGTACCAATGGGCAAGGCTGTACTGGGGCTTGGCCAGGCTCACCACATCTCCAAACAATAGCTGGGTTTCCCCCACTGTGCTCTCACCCTAATGCCACCTGGCTTCAGATTTTCCTCATTTTATAAGCCCTGAAAGTGCTTTTCCAGGGCAATGGTATTTGTTCTGCCTCACCCTCATCTTCCTGATGTAGAAATAATGTCCAGGTGCAATTCATTAGCTCCTGGTTAGTGTCATTTTCCACTTTGAAGACTGGTATTACAATAAAAAGCTGTAAAATCTTAATTTTGGCAGAAAACAAGGTGGCATCTTTCTTTCTGACTCCCCAAGGTTTCCTTGCTTATCTTGGGACCTCAAGAGCTTTTGCAACCCTGCTGAAGTTCAGGAGGAAAACACAAACACTCAGGATAAATAGAGCAGTTTATGCCAGCTTTATTCAATTACTATAGGTGTTAAAATTTCAAGAATTTATAAAACATATAAGAGAAGTTTATATAATTTCCTTATGTACAATAAAAATATCTATCTATGTATATTTCATTAAAATTGAATGAACTAAACAGATGAAGAGCTATTTAATGAATATTAAGCTTTGCTGCATGCAAACTGGACATAGGAATGCATAAACAAATGTCAGATGCATCATTAATGACATGGCATTTTTTCTTCCTCTCTCTTAACTCCCTGAATACTATGAAGCCCACATAAGTCTTAGGAAACTTCCTGTATTATTGTCAGCCACAGACTTGACACCTCACTCAGAATAAAAATATCAAAGCAGTGTGCTCGCTGTAGTTGAAAAGATTCTCAGTATTAGCAGGAGATTTTTGGTACCAGATGCCATTTGTACTTTCCCTCCTTCCCTATCCTAATTTAAAACATTACTTTCCAAGGCTGCGCACAGGTAATGGGTTGAGAACAGCTTATTAACTGGCATAACACAAAAGAAATCCAAGACTGGAAATGAAACACAAATGTTGCAAGAACACAAAAATTGTATACATGAAACCACTGATTTCTGGAGGATCATTGCACCTTGCTGTCATTCCCTTTTAAGTGCCTTACCACCCCTACTAGCACATAAAAATATTCTTGTATACGTAATAGAAGAAGAAAAACGTGCTAAATTCTAAGGGCTTTACGTAAAAAAAATCCATCCAAACTTCCTCTTGAAACTCAAACGCATATGACTGCAAAGAATCACTTCTCCTAGATAAGGTATCTGAAATATGTCCATAAGATAACAAGGTTCTGCAGCCACATGTACAGTTATATTCTGCCTTCCTCTAGATATGTTTGGTATTCAAAGTTACCTCATTGCTTTGTTATCTTGTGAGGAAGAAAGGCAGGATTGTGCATACACACAAATAAATGCTCACACAGAAACTTATCATCATTGGTGTATATAAATCCTAGTTATTCTCTGGTGTTCCCCCACTTCTAGTACAGTTCTCATTCTTCATTACTTCTTAAATTGAAAGTAGAGTAAATTGTTATTGTTTGGTTCTGGTTGAATACTTGTTTATTTGTTTACATTTATTATATATGAATGTAGTATACCACTCTGCATTTATCATTAACTTTTTAAATTTAAATTCCCCAAATATTATGCATCTGTGGATTTATTTAAGAGATAAAAATGGAGGGGGGATGTTCTGAATATGCAATTACTTTGCTCCCAGAATATGGAGTAACTTTTTGTCATTTTAATTTCTCATGTTTTTTAATTCCTCACTACATTTCCTTTTGTCCAGTTCAGAAAAGACAGTCTTACATACAGCAGGCTCAGGTGTGGATTCTTCACACCTATTTTTAGGATGTGCTTGCACTAAGATTTATACCATTCTCTGGAGGTGTCTTTCTCTCTACACTGATTAAATTGGCAGGCTGTGTGATTAAGCTTCTAATTTGGGCTTCTCGATGCTGGGTTTAGGCACAGGCTGTTCTCAAGGGTCCTGGCCACATCACCTGCATATCTGGCATCATTAAGAAAAACAATTCCCTTTTTACGAAAAGTCTTCACTGCACAGTCAGACAGCAACAATTTATTAAGTCTTTGGCCATGGGAACAGCAAAATTCAGCAAGGCCTGCCCTTCATGAGAAGCCTTTGGCCACTTCAAATGGTTATCTCAAGCCAGCTGCCTGTGATTTCCTAAGTCCCAGATTAGCATCTCAACACACAACTGGAGTTCAGCTGATGAAGACTGCATATGTGAAGAGTGAACATGTACAAAGCCCACCACACAACGCAAGGCTCCCGTTCAGGTATTATGAGTCAAGAGATTGCTACTGTCAGTACTGCCAGGAGCTAGTCTCTGTTCCTGTTCCCTCTTTTTATCCCAGATCTTGACATAAGAGCCATCCATCATTTTTCTCAGTTTTACTCTCCATAACTGAAATATGTCATGTATTTTCATCCTGGATTTCTTAGATGATTGTCAAATATTGCTGAACTTTGTAATTCAGATAGGGATGGAGAATTTCAAATATTTTCCTGTTTCAAACATGAAAACAAAAACATTTCTGACCCCTTGATTCTTAACCATCCATTGATAAAATCACCTAATTTTTTAGGTTTGAAGAAACATCTTAGATTATTGAACCTAATATTAACCCAGCACTGCCATATCCACCACTAAACAATGTCCCAAAGTGCCACATCCACAGTCTTTTAAGTATCTCCAGGGGTGGTGACTTAACCATTTCTCTGGGCAGCCTGTTGCAGTGCTTGAAAACCCCCTTTTGTGATGAAATTTTACCTAATATCCAATCTACACCTAGCCTGGAGCAACTTGAGACTGTTTCCTCCTGTCTTTTTGCTTGTTACTTGAACAATAAGGTCTCTCCTGAGCCTCCTTTTTCCCCTCAGCTGCTCCTCAAAAGACTTTTGTTCCAGACCCTTCACCAGCTTTGTTGTCCTTCTCTGGATACGCTCCAGCACCTCAATGTCTTTCTTGTAGTGAGGGGTCCAAAACTGAACACAGCATTCAAGGTGCCGTCTCCCAGCTCAGTGGGGGCTGGATATCCAGAGAACAACTGGTCTTGCTGTTAAAGACTGAGGCAAAGAAAATGTTAAGTACCTCAGTCTCTTCATCAGCCTTTGACTCTATATTTCCCCCCACACCCAATAAAGGATGGAGGGTCTCCTTAACCCTCAATGTGTTGCTGATTTATTTCTAGAAACATTTCTTACTGTGTTTTACAGCAGTAACCAGATTAAATTCTAGTTTGGCTTTTCTCCCTGCATAACCTCACATCATCTTTTTAGACCTCCTGAGCTGCTGCCCATCTTCCAAAGGTCATAAAATCTTGTTTTTTCCCTAAGCTCCAGACAAAGCTCTGTTCAGCCAAGCTGGTCTCCCCTGCTGGCTCATCTTTCAGCACATGTGAATGTCCTGCTCCTGTGCTTTTAAGATATCCTTTCTGAAGAATGTCCGGTCTTCCTGAACTCCTTTGCCTCTCAGGACTATCTTCTGACTTCTGACTTCAGACTGAACCTGTCAGCCAGGTTCCTAAGGAGGCTGTGCCTGGCCCACAGAAGTCCAAGCTTGCAGTTCAGCTGGAACCCCTTCTTACTTCTCTGAGAATTGAAAACTATTATTTTGTCATCACTGTGCCCAGCATCACCCACCAGTCCTTCTCTGTTCATGAACAGCAGGGCTAGCAGGGAGCCTTCCCTAGTTGACTCCCTCACCAGTTGTGTTAGGAGATTATCTTCCACACACTCCAGGAATGTCCTAGACTGCTTCCTCTCTGCTGTGCTGTATTTCCAACAGACATTTGGTAAACTGAAGTTCCCCACAAGAACAAGGCTAGGAATTTTGAGACTTCTGCCAGAGGCATATAGAATATTTTGTCTATGTCTACATCCTGTTTAGGTAGTCTCTAACAGACCCCAACCATGGTATCTGCGCTTTTGGTCCCCTCCTTGATTCTTAATCATAAGCACACAACCCTATCATCACCATCATGGTGGACTCCCATGAAATCCTTTCCAGGTGGAAGAAACCCTTCTGCCATGGACAGAGACACCTTCCACAAGCTCAGCTTGCTCATAGCCCCATCCAGCCTGGCCTTGAACACTTCCAAGCATGAGGTGTCCACAGCTTCCCTGGGCAACATGTTCCAGTGCCTCAGCACTCTCACAGAAAGGAATTTCTTCACATAACTAATCTAAACTCATCCTCTTTCATTTTAAACCCATTATGCCTTGTCCTATCACTACATGCCCTTGTAAAAAGTCTCTCTCCAGCCTTCCTGTAAGCCCCCTTAAGTACTGGAATGTGCTATAAGGTCTCCCCAGAGCCTTCTCTTCTTCAGGCTGAACAGTTCCAACTCTCTAATCCTGTCTTCATAGGAGGGGTGCTTCAGACCTCTGATCACCTTTGTGGCCCCCCTCTGGACTTGCTCCAGCATTTTCATGTCCTTCTTAAATTAGGGGCAGCAGAGCTGGTCACATCACTCCAGCTAGGGTCTCAGAGTGAAATACAGGGGAGAAATCCTCTCCCTCACCTTGCAGGCCACGCTGCTTTTGCTGCAGTCCAGGATACATTTGGCTCTCTGGGTTACAAGTGCACATTGTTAGCTCATATCCAACTCCTTATCCACCAGCACCCTCAAGTCCTTCTAGTCAAGGCTGTTCTCAATCCCTTCTCTGCCCAGCCTGTATTTGTGCTTGCCCCAACCCAGGTGCAGGACCTTGCACTTGGCCTTGTTGAACTTCATGAGGTTCCTCTGGGCCTACTTCTCAAGCCTGTCAAGGTCCCTCTGGACAGCCTCCCTTTCCAGTGTGCCGACTGTACCACACAGTTTGGTGTCACCTGCAGCATGCTGAGGGACACTATCCATGTCACCAACAAGGCTGAACAGTGCCGGTTCCAATACTGACTCCTGAGGAACACCACTTGTCACTACTGCCCGCTTGGACATCAAGCTGTTGACAAGAAACAACACTTTTACTACCCAGCAATTTCTTATCCCATCAAGTGGTTCACCCATCAAATCCATGTTTCTCCAGTTTAGAGACAAGGACGTCATGCAGGACAGTGCCAAATGCTTTGCACACTTCCAAGGAGATGACATCAATTGCTCTGACGTCACTCATACATGATGTAACCCTGCCACAGCAGGACACCAAATTTGTCTTTAATGAAGCCATATTGGCTGTAACAAATGACCTCCTTATTTTCCATGTGCCTTAGCATATCTTCCAGGAGGATCTGCTCCATGATTGTGCCAGGTACAGAGGTGAGACTGGCCTGTAGTTCCCCAGGTCTTTTTTTTTTTTCCCCTTTTCAGAAATGGGGCTTTTGTTTCCCCTTTGCCAGTCACTGGACTGCCACAGCTTCTCAAATATGATGGATACTGTGTTAGCCCCTTCATCTGGTGGTTCCCTCAGGACCTGTTGGCTGCATCTCATCAGTCCCATGGACTTCTGCATCTCCAGGTTCCTTAGATGATCTCAGATCTGATCTTCTCCTACAACAGGCAGTTCTTCCTTCTCACAGTCCCTGGCTTTGCCCTCTGCAACTTAGGTGGTGTGGCTGGAGCACTTTGGTGAAGACTGAGGCAAAAATATTGTTGAGTACCTCAACCTTCTCTATGTCCTGGGTAACCAGTTCTCCTCTTTCCTTACAGAGAGGGCTCAAGTTTCCCCTAGTCTACCTTTTATCACTGACACACCTATAGAAGCTTTTCTGGTTGCCCTTGACAGCCCTGGCCAGAATTAATTCTATTACAGTTTTAGCTTTCCTGACCTGATCCCTGCCTGCTCAGACAATTTCTCTATATTCCTCCCAAGCTGCCTGTCCATGCTTCCATCCCCTGTGGGCTTCCTTTTAGTATTTGGGTTTGTCTAGAAGCTCCTTGCTCTCCTCTTTGGGATGCATCAATCCTGAGCTTGGAGGAGGTGACCATTGAATACTGACCAGCTTTCTTGGGCCCTTCTTCTTCCAGGGCTTTGTCCCATACTCTATCAAGCAGATCCCTGAAGAGGCCAAAGTCTGCTCATATTATAAGTGAAAATGAGGCCACTATATGCTTATACTCTTTTATTTTTAAAAGTATGGATCCAGGAGATAAGATGTCATTTGGAGAGAAAGGCAACATTTTTCTTCCAAGTGGTTCTCTTTAAATGTATCTTTGTTTGGTGTGTGAGATGGGGTTGTGCTTTAACTACTACACAGTAAGAAATGAGCAGAGAAAGTTCATTAAATGAGCAGAGAAAATAAACATCAGTCAGATCAGCTTGATCTATTTCAATTTAGTATTAGAGGTCCACAGAAATGAGGGCCTCAGGAAAGTAAATGTGTGGATTTCTCTGACAGAAAGAACAGTTGCAAACTGTAACAAACGTAATAAGAAAAAAAATGCGTCACATGGTGAATTTGAATGAATCACACACAACTGTACATAGACAGCGTGTTCACAGCCAGGAAAGGCATTTTTCTTGATATAGCCCCTTGCTGACTCCTTTAAACACTGTTGTTATTTCTGCAACTCAAAGGTACAAAAAACTAGCACAAACTGAATATGACTATATCATTCTCCTCCCCCATCAAAGTTTAAAGCTATCTGTACTTGGATAGTCTTTAGATTTACATTATGTTAGATTACAGCATATTTTGGAAGCTAAAGCCTTAGGATAAAACCAATGGCCATGAAGGCTAAAAAAGCCTTGAAATAATAAACCCATCTCCTGGTGGAACACAGATTCAGCACTGCAACAGTGAGAAAGCAAATCAGATAACCAGTTTGGATTGCCAGAAGATCAGGAGTCCCCAGCAGCTGCGTTTTTAGTTTCTTAATGGACACCAACAGATGGAAAAAACCTGAAGAGAACAGGCTTGTTTTCTCTGCCTGCTGAATTATTTCCTTCTTATGTCTTTTTGTCTATCTATAGCTTACAGCTCTATTTACCCAAAATGACTAGAGCTTTCTGTGAAACAGAAACTTGGGGGAACAACAGAAGGTCAGGTATATTCTTGCTGATACAGCCACCTGTTGTCTTGCCACATAATCCATTTATTTACTACTGACTTGCTCAACCTTCCCCCCCAAGCCCAGTGATGCTGTTGTGGTTTGAAAATGTCAAATGAGATCTCGATTTCTTCTTTTCACTTTTGATGTAGCAAGGTAACAAAATGACAAAAACTCTCTGCCCAATTTTGTGACATTTCTCTAGTGACATTTGTTCTGTTTTACCAAAATTTGTCATGGTCTTACGTCCTGGCACCCACTCAACCATACAAGGGAGGTGATGGTGCCATGGGTTTCCAGACATGAGAAATAATTTTGAGTCAAGTGCACAGCCAGAAAGGCATGAGAGGGGAGCAAGGCAGATCATTCATATTGAAGAAGCTTCACAATGGCAAATCAGCTAAACCCCTGGCTTATTTTCCAAAGCAACTTGGCTCTGCTAGAGACTAATTTTCTCTGCAGGACTTTTGGCAATGTTGTTATAGCCTGCTGAGACACTCTGGACTGCCAAAATACACACTAGTAAGGATCTCCAGTATACTGTCATTTCTAGGTCAAGCTGGTTCTGAGATAAGATTTTTACAGAATATATCACAAGGAATTTCAAAAAATGAAACACCTACATTTTTTTTATTGGCCCTTCTCTTCAAAATAGGCATTGTCCAATTATGTTGAAACTTTCCCAGAAAAAATGTACCTCTGGCTACAGCTCCACTCTACCTGGCATTTTTAGATGGAAAATACTTTAAAAAAAGAACAACAAGAAAAGGGGCAAGCATTTGGTGATTGTATGAAGGTGAAGCAGCCAGAATCAGACTTATAACAGAAGGTAATTCTCATTTTATCTTTGGGTTTACTGTACAGCATCTGTAATTTCACCTGTTCTCATTTTGCAGGAAGACAAGGAGCAGAAAAACATGTAAAAGACAGGGCTGGAGGTAAGTTGAAGGAGGCCATGGGAACGTGTCTCCAACTTTCAGGAGCACCCGGGGGGAATGCATATAACTACACTGGTGGCCTTTTGTCACAATCACTGTCTTCTGCTCTCTGAGAAGCTAGATGAACTGAGGCACATATTTAAAAGGTTTTTCCAATTGCTTTCAAAGTTTAAGTCACTAATCCTTTAGACAGGTCATCTATCTATCAGACTTCTTCTATGAAGAAGAAATGTTAGTTTTTATTTCCAATCACAAAGGTGTTATTTCAGTGTTTCTAAATGGTTTGGGGAAGATACAGTCTTTAAGCTGCCAGTGTTCTTTTGTTATTGAGATTCTTTGGTTTCTAACAAAACCAGTTAATTTGCCTGGACTGAAAAATCAACTGGGCAAGCACCATTTGTTTGGGGTAAACCTTGTTAATAATACTTGCACTGGGAAGTATTAGGCTGCTTTAGTCAGCATCAGCATTTTGTTTCAGAAATTCTGTTACATGACCTGTCAGATTACATTCACTGCTGGAGGTTTTTTAGGAAGAAGCACTCAAATTAGACTTGGAAATATTGCAATGCAATGAGATATGCTAGAGAGAAACCCAGAAAAAAAAAGGACCCCACTGAAAAGAGAATGAGGTCAGATGTGCTGTGTTTTATGGGCTGGTAGCAGCCAGTAACCACCTGCCCGAACAGCACATACATTCTCTAGGTTAGTCAAGGTCGGTTCTGGCTGTCATTTAGACCCTATCCTAAGGGGAGGCTTCAGCATCCAAATAGCTTGAGCTGGCTCCAGCAAGCTTCAGAGTTCCACACATGCTTGGTCTCAGCTCCCTGCTACTTGGGGAGAGCCATTTCTTTTCCAGTACCATACCAGCTGCCAAGAAGAAACCTGTCAAGAACAATTTTTTTCTCAGAAAGTGTCTGGAAAGATGTATGAAGTTACATCTTGGAAACACTGAAGTAGGGCACACCAGGACAGAGTGACAAAGGAGATTTAAGTTGTAAGAAACCAATAGCTCCTATCTCAAGAGCTAGGATTAGATTTTCCATTCTGAGTTTGGAAACTGTATCTTACTCTCCCAGTGAAACCACTTGTGAAGTCTGATAGGAAATCTGCTTATCAATGCTACAAGATCATAGAATGTTAAGGATTGGAAGGGACATTAAAGGTCACCTTGTTCCAACCTCCACTAGAACAGGTTGCTCAAGGTCTTACCCTGGCCTTGAACACTGCCAGGTACGGGACATCCACAACCTCCTCAAGCAACCTGTTCCACCCTCAAAAATTTCTTCCTAATATCTAACCTAAATTTCTCCTCTTTCAGTTTGTACCCATTACTCCTTGTCCTATCCCTACAGTTTTGAGTGAAAAGTCCCTCTCCAGCTTCCCAGTAGGCCCCTTCAGATACTGGAAGGTTGCCATGAGGTCTCCACGCAACTTTCGCTTCGCCAGGCTGAACAGCCCCAACTTGCTCAGCTAGTCTTTTTAGGGAAGGTGCTCCAGTCCTCTTGTCAACTTCATGGCCTCCCTCTGGCCTTGCTCCATGTCCTTCTCGTACTGAGGACACCAGAACTGTCCACAGAACTCCAGGTGGGATCTCATGAGAGCAGAGTGGAGGGGGAGAATCACCTCCCTCGAGCTGCTGGCCACACTGCTTTGGGTACAGCCCAGGATTCTGTTGACTTTCTGGGCTGCAAGCTCACAGTGCTGGCTTATGCTGAGGGGTTTTTTTAAAGATCCCTGTAAAATTTTAACTATAGAGGCAATTATTAGTCACTGTAGCCCTTCTGGACACCACCAAATCTCCCGCTCCTAACCAGACCGGAAAGACCTGAAACTGATAAAAGATAACAGCAACAGGTATTTAGGTGCTTGTTTCCACCAGCCTCCTGCAAAGATGGACTTCTGCTGTGGCCCAAACTATACGTCCTGAAAGGACATTTTTGTGGGTATATGTGGGAGTCAGGGAGCAAAGAAGTGAAAAGGCTGGCTCTGCCCCAGGATAACACTGGCAGTGATAACAGTCACTATTGATTCTGGAGGCAAGGACAAGATTCTTGCCTTCACCTTGCCCTTGGGTGATACAGACAATGGGCACTCATGGGATAGTGACCCCATAGGTGCTCGTTCTGTGGTGTTCAGTGTAATGTTCAGGCCATCCAGGAATCTGGGACATTTAGAAAATTCCATCAAATGTCAGGTAAGCATCCAAATGCATGTTCTACCCAGACAGAGAACATGGAGAGCACCTATTGTTACAACAGGAAACCAGGGAAAAAGGACAGAGTAGTATGTGTCATTTGCCACATCACAAGATGATAGCCTGGCTTTATTGGTGTTACTCCACTAGAAGGAAGAGGTCGTGAGTCTGGCAGTGAATCTGCAAAGATGGCACTCTTATTTTTGGCCAAGGGATGTTAGTGCTCATAAGCAAGCTGATCCTGATGCTCCTGCTTGCATAACTGAGGCATCCACTGGAGGAGATTGGTCTGTGGCTCTTGGTCCTCTACAAAAACCCTGAACAACTCTCTCCCTTGCCCTGAGCGGATAGACACTGAGCTCCAGACAACAAGGGCAGGCTGCTCGAAGTTTGAACAGATGTGCCAAGTTAGGCATAGCCTTTTTCCATTGAAGATGGGTGCCAGCCCCTTGAACAGTGAGTCAAAGATGAGAGAACTCTGCAACCCTTGAACCCTTTCCAGTAAAAAGTAGGCAGAGCTGGTAACAAGTGATGCTGGAGAGGTGATGCAGACAAGCTGAGGAAGAAGTGTAGCTGGAGAAACCAATGCTGGGGAGACATGAAAAGTCCATGAAACAGTGAGATGGGATTTACTTCTGCCAAGCTTTGCACTCTGCTGAAGCAAGCTGGAGATAAATGGCAGTGTCTAAAGCAATTGGAGACCAGAGGAAAAGCCAGGCAACCTGTAGTGCTCCCTTCAAGGAAAAAAGGCTTTTTAAGGTTTATGTCTAATTCCACTGCTAGAATAGCAAAGCATTCAGGCTTCCCAGAAGCAAGAGAAAGGAAATTGAAGAATTTAAGCTGTAGTGTAATGAAATGCGCTTTCCACCCACTTAGATTTAAGACTGTGATTCAGTACTGCATTTATGCAGTTTCTGGAGTGGAAGGGCATTGTGATGCATCTAAATCAGATTTCTGAGCCAGTGCTAGCAGATGGACCTCAAGAAAAAACCGCACACAGTCAGATAGCTAAAATAAGGAGATATATTTCACCACCTCTATTTCAGTGATGGTGTCACCCTCTGTCATTTCCAATTCCAACAAAACTAATAACCTCTTTGAAAATAGCAACACAAGGGAGATAAAAATATCAAAAGCAGAGGTTAGTTAATTTAGTAACTTCACCATTTTTTGCACAATTTGCATCATCTATATCATCTGCCTGACACTTTGACACATAGTGACACACAGCCTTTACTGGCAACCCAGGACAACAACTACTAAAGGTTATTCCATTAATATTACTGTAAAAGATTATATTAATAGACATCTTTAGAAACTGATAGCAGCCATACTTGATAATTAACTCAGTTTTAAGGAAAAACTATAACAGACTGTAAATTTGCATGGTTTTATTTTGTCATTAATTTGCTTTATTAAAATACAACTTTAAAATTAAATAAGACAATGAGGCATTGGGAAATATTTTATGCCTCATCTTCATCTTAACAGAGAAAAGTTTCTTCAACTTTAAAGTTGCACAGCCATCCTGCAAATTTTACTTAATGTTTCCCTATCAAAGCAGCATTTGTATTTCTTATTCCTGCATTGGGAAGTTCTGAACTCTCACTTGCTATTTAAAAAAACCCAACAAACAAACAATGAAAAATCAACCAACCAACTAAACAAACAAAAACAACACAAACCCCCCACCATATGTCAGGACAACATGACTGCTTCTTATTTGGTTCGGACAATCCAGTGTTCACCGAAAATAATCAGTTTAATCTAAGGGAGATAAATCACTCCAGCATAATGCCAAACACTGCCTGTGGTTTCAAGCAGAGGAATAATTATTGCTTTCCAAGTCTAACCTAGGTGGGGATATTAATAACAAGTAAATTTAGACTAGCATGTAAAGCAGAAAAGTTCAGTCATCATGAGGCAAACCAGAATAGCTTTTAAATTAGGAAGACATATGCACCAATTTAACATTTTTTGCTTCTGAGACTTCCAGTTATAGAAATTGTCGTACTCAAATACGTCATTACCATTCCATTCATTTTTTAAGATAAAATGTGGCCAAAAGCATCCATCTGTTCATCTTTAGCACCCACCCAGACAGAATCTATAGTGCCAATTTCTACTCAGTAGTACACTGAGGTAAACCAGTAATAACTACTTTGACAGTAATGTATTCAGGTTTAATATAGAATAAAATTTGTTTCCTGTTTGGCAGCTCTCAGAAAATCTCCTTGGAGCCCTACCTAATATTTCTTCTGAAAAAAATGTCCCTAGAGACCTACCTACTACTTCTGGAAAAAATAATGCTCCTTATCTACAATAGTGTTTAAGTCATTGTTTGGCAGATCACTGTAAACACTGACCACTGTTTAACTGCTGAGCAATCTGCTTTAAGGTATCATATTTTAGAAAAACATCATATAATGCCACAGTCTATTGAATATGTAGAAAAAGACCTCCAAACAACATTCTTTCTCTAATATCAGGTTCTCTAATTAGAAAATAAGGTATCTGTTGGATATTATAGGAAGTTTTGCATGTTTTTCTTCAAACATCCAGTTTCACCCTGCCTGGAACAAAGCTACAGAGGGTTAAGGTTACAACAATCTTCAAATCAATCAACCCTGTGTCTCAGCTTCATAAGCATATGAAGACTCTGCACTCTCCTGCTCAGTGGACACCACAAGTGAAATAAATTTGATAGACCTTAAAGTATGGCTAAAGAATCTGTCATCATTCTCACTCTCCAGCAAAAGCCTGTGATAAGTATGTTTCTTAATAGAAAAATATTAAAGGGTGGAAACAGAATGAGTTGATCCTGTTGCCCATATCAAGGTCTGGGAAAAACCCTATGAAAATTCCATTTTAGGATTTTTCTCGTAAGAGTAGTTGGAATTTACAATCAATTTCTGAGAACACTAGTGGTTGCTGAAAGTCCCCCTAATCTTGGTCTTTGATGCCTCTAATCTAAATTATTCATATGGGTTCAAATCTATAATCCTAATTAAAGTTTTGTTTCATTACTGCAACTTTCAAGCTCTCTCAAAGGCAATGGCATTTCTAAATGTTAAAAAATAAAATTATTGTGTTTGTAGAAAATAAGTGGAACTCAAGTTCACTGGTGTACTTTCTACTTGGCTACAGAAGCTATATATGAAATGAATATTAAAAATAAATTGATGTTAAGTTTGGAAGGACCACCTGTTACTTGATAGCTTCAGAAATCTACTTTGAAACCACGGAACATATCCAATCCAATTCATTAAAATTTTATTAAACTCTCTTCAGCCTGAGCATTAGAAGCACATTCACCATTTCCTGATGAAACTATGACCAATGAAAATGTATGCCATGACACAGTGTAACAAGTGAGCTTAAAATGGCAATGTCTGGAATTTAGAAACTTTCCTCACTGCGTTCTTGCAGTGGGGGTATGAATTCAGCTGTGTGACTTTGTTGGCTTTAGTGGGAGTCATGCAGCAATATCTGCCAAATGGGTTTGCCTACACATTCCCATGGCTGATGTTCACTAATAGGATTGTGCCCACAGAAATATCGATTATCCTATTCTATTATGATTCTCCCATAGAGCAGTGTAACCATAATATAACCTATATTTCTGTCCATTTTCACCTTTACCTTTGCTCAGACAGTAAAGCTACATTGACACATCAGAAACGGCCTCCTCATACACAAGTAGCTTTCCAAAAATTGATTTTTTTCAGCTCCCACAGTTTTCAAATAAATGTACCAGTTCTTGCAAGGGCTAAAACCAGTTAGCCCTTTAGCATCTCTAGCAAGGAAGAAGTTCCTGCCTAGTTACTGACCCCCATTTTGATCTCTAAACAACAGATGAAGAACTATTCACTGCCCTGGACAGACCTTCCAGAAAACCCTTCTGATGAGTCTGCAAACGTGTCGATGTCAGCTTGTTAAAGATTAGAAAGAGTTCTTGGAAGCCCATCTTGCTTACCCCACATGCTCACTGGGAGTAACACTATCTGCTGTGACATTGGACAGGCTTTCTTCTTCCTATTTAAGAGAGCACTAGGTTAAAACAACCTGGCCTGTGCACCACAATCCCAGGGTACATTACAGTAACTATTACAGTACTCTTGTGCCACAGTACATCACAAGCTGTGTTGTGGCTATATTTAGGTCCCACATTGTGAGGACAATTCTCTATAGGTGGAATTGAAAGACTGATTTGCTGAAGGTATGAAAAGTATCATCAGAGAGGGTGGATGAAAGACAAAAATGCTGCTGGACACAGCTTGGAGCTAAGAGAGAAATGTTTAGACAAGTTTTCCTCTGTGCCATATCTTATATTAATAATTTAAAAAAATATTTAAAATAACATCATATACCTGTACCGTAACAGGGAGTGGTATAAAACAGTCCAACTAAATGTCACTAACAATACAGGTATTAGATACAGAATGTGATGGTAGCAACATCTCTGTGTAATTATTACTATGCTGGAATATTTGCCATAACAAAATATTTGACTTATTTTTTTAGCAAGTGAAAGTCAAAATCTTAAGGTGATGATGCAAAGACACAGTGAGTTAGCTACAGGTAAAATTTATGTATTGAGTTATGTAAGAAACTGAAATGTGATGAGACCTGAAAAAAGGGTGAGGGTGAGTGCCTGCAGGGCTTGTCATAAGCATCACACTGGAGAGTCTGAGAACTCTCACCTAAAAACTTGAAGGGTCATTTGCAAGCTTTAAGTAACATCTTACAGGAGAAAAACAAGGTGCTCATTATTTCTGCTGCTGACACAGAAGCAAGAGAAAACCAAGATGAGACAACACTGGCCAGTCAAAATTTGAACTAAAGCGATCTACTGCCTCTCTATACCTCTGACTAGAGGGGACCCTTGTACATATTCAAAAGACAGAGGGAATGCCATATCAGGTACCCCATTTGCCTGCTCACATAGGACTTGATTCAGTAAAACTACTAAATAAGTACCATGGGATAATCACGGTGTAATTCTGTGCTTCTCTCTTTTTGAAACAAACACAACCATGGTAATAAATAAGTCACAGATGAAAAGAGAAGCAAACTCTCAACTGCATCCTTCCACACTTTAGAGATGCAAAAGTTAACCCCACATCTTAAGCTTACCCTCCCCAAGAGGCACTGGAAGCAGGTGGGCATTTCTGAATAATGACTCATCCCCCTAAAATAAGTTTCTTGGATAGAAAGGCTGATTCACCACCTGGAGATACCTAGAGAGCACATGGGAGTAGTTTAGACTAGATGCCTAATTTTTAAGTGCTGAAAGTTAGGTAAAATTAATCCTTAATACAATAACTGATATTTCCCAGAACCCAGAAATTAAAAAAAAAAAAATACAAAAGAAGATCCATGAATTTGCCTCACTCTGCTGGACTTACATTGCCTTTCAAAGCTAATAAATAGTCACAGCTTATTCTTGAAAGAATTCAAAGCAAATGCCATTAAAAGACATGGACCGAGTAGGTAAATGCAGTAAAAAAGTAACATTTTACTGTTTCTTTTATTTCTCACATTGCTATTATAGAAAGGAGACACAAAGTGATGTTCAGGAAACCATAATGAGTCCCATTATCACCTTTCAAATACAAACCTGTTAAAGCAATGTGCATTTCACTGTAAGACATAAAAAACCAGCACAAAATCCTGCTGATCCAAGACACTGGCACCAAGAACTTTAAGAAACATCCAGCCTGTCTCCTTTAAAACCCACCCACCTATATTGACTGAAATAAAAAAAAAAGTCCAAGTTCAATTCACTGCCTTGTCAAAGGAATGCTTCAAAGAGGTAGAACTGGATATATACCCCCTGCAGGTTTAACAATGGTGGATGTTTCCCAGCTCCTAACCCCTACTGGAGCTAGAGTGCCTTTTTTAAATAAAATATCTCAGCATACAATATATAGAAACTGGAAGTAATAGGCCCTTATTCTCAAAATGAAGCATCCTCTGTTTTAGTTTCACACTAGAATATTTCACAGAATGTATGTCTTCAATTATTTCTTCAGCTGGAAGAGGTTTCATTTCACGTGCAACTCTTTTCTTGGGACAGGAGTGAACTGGCACCGAGAGACTGCCACAGTCCTTGTGCTATACTAGTCCTGGTGGCAAGGACAGATCAGAGACGTAAAAAGTCATGCATTTGTTATTTTTAATATTCCCTTGAAAGAGAATAATCCCAATTTCTGGCAAACATATTTAAACTAATTCTTCAGATGCAGGGCAATATCAGGGAACAGCAGGGATCTCTGGGCAACAGCACATTCTGACAAGCATATCTAGAAAAAAGTTTATTTTTCCGGAAATTTAAGCACATTAGTGCCTAAGCCATATTTGGACTTCCTCTGCATCTGCCATGAATAGCTGCATTACTAGTATTGAATGACAGGGTCAGAATAGCAACAAAAATACAGATTTTACTATGCACATGCACACACTTGTTTTGAGTCAAGTAAACCAAAGTTTTCTATTGAGCTCTGAGCTCGGCAGGGTATTTTACTGTTTGAGGCACAGCTCATATGGAAGACTACAATTAAATATCCCTGACTGGAAATAAGTTAAGTTAAAATACCACTGTCTGGATAAATTTATTGGGAAAAAAAGTCAAATTTTGATTCCTTGAGAATTGTTTGCTAAGAAATTTTTATGAAGTCTGGATAAGAAAAGCAATATATATAAATACATTACAAATACCAGGGTTTGTTGCTCTACAAGAGCCATTATACTTCCATGTCAGAAATATTTACTCAGGTTTATATTTTCAGCATGCTTGCTTTTAGTTCCTCTGTCTAGGGCAGCCCTCAATCAGAAGATTGGCTCTAGTGGCTCAAAGCGTAGTGCCTGTACCACATAATGTGATAGTGATTGATATGATATGATGATTAAGACTCTTTATCTTCCACCCCAAAATAACTTGAGTTTGCAAACCAGGTCATTTGAAAACGGTACCATGTTCCTTGGGCAAGACATACATTTTCCATCACCAAGCTTTGTCATTTTCCACTCCAACAGGGAAGAAGGCCAGTACAAAGGACTATAGTAATCTCATTATTTTTACATATTCAAAATGCAGTAAGAAATGTGTAGAAGTAGAGCCTTCTCTTTTCCACTGTGGTTCTATCTATCTTTGAAGACCAATCCCAAATTATAGGATTCATTTTTTGGAGCTTAGTGTGGGTAAGTGTGTAAACATAAATGACAGTGATGACATTGATGACAACAATGCGTAAGTACACATACACACATGATCACAGATCACAGAATAGTCTGATTTGAAAGGGATCCCCAAGGATCATCAAGTCTAACTCTTAAGCAAATGGCTCATACAGGGATTGAGCCCACAACCACGGTTTTGTTAGCACCATGCTCTAAGTACACTCACCCAAAAAAGGATTTTGCTCTGGAGAGTGTCATACCTTTTATACTGGTGACTGCCTAAGTTCAGAAAAGTAGGACCTACTGCAGAAACTTAACCTGAAATTGTCCACATCAAATTATTCTTGAGAATAATTACTCCAGCAGCTGCAGAACTAAGGAATTCTGATTTGCCAGTTTACAGATTATGTATATTTATGCACCTTCCCCCACATTAACTACATATTTCTCTTTGTTCTTTGTTCATATTTATCTTTGTTCCTTATAGTTTGGGATGTAACAAAATGTACTGAAGCCAGTACAAACAATAACTGCTCTATGTCAATCTAACACCAATTTTAACGTAGTGCTAGTATCAAATTTTTAAAAACCAGTAATTTTATCAAGGTTCTTATAAAATGTAAGTATCATTCAGGATATACAATTGACCTGTGGCAACATGGCAAAATCTTTACTTCCGTAAGACTGAAAGCTATACTTACTGTAATTAATTTATCAGACTTCCTGCAACTTATTTATTCCAAACCCTTGGTTAAATGATTTACAGCCTACAACATAAAATGAAGATGCAATTAAATAAGAGGACCTATTTCTAATAGCACGTTCATTTTTAAAAGCCATCCAGTCACTTGATACACAGAAAGCAGAGACAGTGGTGATCTTTGAGCTGCAAAGTTTCTACACAAATCTGGGTGGGAGAGATATTATGGGTTCAGATTCCCAGGCATTTTGTCCCTGGTTATTTTTATTTTATATACTCTCACAGAGAAGTCATGGGGAAACAGATTGTCCTTTCTTAAATCTCAATCCCTTTAAATTGGGTAAGGTTTAACTTTCAGAATCAGACATCCAGAAAAAAATCCATCATGCAGAAGTTGTGTATTTACAAGATATAGAATGCTCTGGAAAAGGTGTGAGACTTTTCAGGTCTGAAAGGAGAATAGACCTGAAGTTGAACATAACCCTTATCTGCAGCTTCAGGTCAGTCCAATCCTATTTTCAATTTATTTATTGGGTATTGAGACAGTGCTTCATGGTGGCATCAACATTCTCATGTGCTAAGGCATCTCCCAGAACAGCCACCCAAACATGAGCTGCAGAGTATTCCTGGGACAATACTAGACTGTGTTGAGATACTCATTAAGCCCAAAATCAGTTATTGCTACAAGGTGTGATGGCTGCAGTGGCTTTCTGTAGAAGGAGAGAGACCTGAATTTAAATCCTTGTGTAATGAACACACGTCTTTTATTAAAGTCCTACGTTCTTGAGGAAAAAGAGTGGGCATGAGATAACTGTATCACCTCTGTAGGCAGGAGTTGCGTTAAATGCCTGGACACTGGCAGGGCTTTGGTGTGACTTAAGCACCTCCATCACAGCCAGATGAGGACACAGCCACTCCTAGACATGTCCGAAGAACCTACTTCACATAGCTTGGAAGTGTAGACACCTGCTGACCCGCAATACCTCCAGGGACAAGGAAGCATCTAACTAGAGATTGTTTACTTCATTTCTCTAAAATTAGTGTCTCTTGTGCCTCGCTGGTCACTTTGTAAAACTTTGAATAACAACAAATCTTTCTTTTATGATGTCAGAAGATATATTTAGAAAGAAACTGTGAATGTAATTATCAGAGCAGTTAGAAAATATTTGGATTCCTACGCTAACAACTGTTTTTTGTATATTCTGTTCTTACCTTTGGGACTTTGACATTCAAGAGATGTTTTTAACTCAAATATTTAGAATATTTTACTTATTTCCAGATTGTACATATCCTACACGTACCATGATTAGTGAGTTAAGTTGTATGATATTGATGTTTTTATTACTGTAGAATTTATGAATTCTTGAATAAATATTGAAATTGAGCTCACACAAATTCTATGCTAGAAAACTGCACCACTTCCAGAGTCACCCAAACTGAACACAAAAAAGAAAAGAACAAGACCAAGGAGCTTACTCAAACATTTAAAAGGTTATTGGAAGTAATTGAGGGGTATGGGTGTTTTCCCCCCTTTATCATTTGTACCTTGTATTTAGCAAAGCCAGAGGATAAAGGCAAATTAAGAGGATAGAATGAAATCTCTATCCTCAAAAAGCTGAATATCCAGGTGTGCTTTTTTACTTAAGCAAGGTGCAAATACATATTCCTACTCTGACACAAAGCTGCACAGATGACACCATCTTTTGTGACTCAAGAAAGCACTCCTGTATTTAATTTCCCTCAGCTCTCACAACTGGAATAACCATTCTTCTTTTAATATTGCTAAAATATATTACAGGTTATAGTTTTTTCAGAAGAATTACATATGCTGAAATATATTTGGGACTTTGTTTTTTTTCCCTTGGTCATGCTCTGATGTACCTCCTCTACATTTGAGTAGAGGCTGAACCTTTCTTGACACTCACCAATAGATGGTGATATGGTTTGTGCTGATCTTTTGCTCCGGCAGGAACCTTCCCATTGGTCAAAAAACAGCTTTCAAGGAAGGAGATTCCAAAACAGGCCCTGGACATGGTACTATTTGTGGCCTCTCTGTCTGGGGATAATATTTCATCATTTTTTGCACTGTGTTTTGCTTTACTCTTTATACATACTACAGTTTCAGACCCCCAGGAGACATTCTGCAGAATCTGTTGCTTAGTAATAGTAACCTTCATGGAAATTAGCTTGAACTTCAAAAGAACAAAACATCTTTCATTAGTCACAGGTTTTCAGTTAATGAATTCCTCTGAGAAAGTTGACTAGAATAGCAAACTTTCCAGAATCAAGTGCCACCAAGGTTGACCTAGGATGAATTGCCCTCTTGAAAGTGCCATTTCTTTGTCCTTTTTAAATTATGTTTGAGATTGTTTCTGTCAATAGTCAGGCTTACCTTGTACAACAGCACTAATAAAATTAAGGTTTGTGTAAGTGCAATCAAGATCTCATACAGAATACAGCCAGAAAGAGTTAGCACAGTCATGTAGTCTGGGCTCTTGTGTAACATAAATCACATGAATTAATTATTGTGCTAACAAAAGCACCACTTAAAAAAAATTATCTCGATATAAAATACTTTTTTTTTTTCCTAAAGATCTGCTTTAGTTAAGAAAAACTCCTACTGTGTCATAAAGATGACGCATTAAGGACCATAAGGGCACCAGAATTGCTGCAGACTCCTCATGAGAGGGTCAGAGGTAGGGACCTACATCTGCTGCCCTGTGAGTGAAGGAAGTCAGCCACCTCTGCGGCCTGCCTCAAGTCATCCAGGTGACAGAAAAGCATCTGCTCAGTAGAAATGCTTGGCAGGACTGACAGCTTGCTGCTGAAGTCCTGGTTTCCATCCCCCACAGCACCTACCTGAAATCCTACATTTCCAGTTGATGTGGAGGAAGGCAGGGATCTAATGATAAAGGACTCGTCTCCTTTAAAACACGGCCGCATGGAAAAGGGCTTATCTCTCAGCAGGATGGTTCAGCACAGGCTGCTAAAGAGGCAAAGCAAGGTCTGAGTGCCTCTCCCACCACTTACCTGGGAGGCACAGCACAGTGCAACAGGCAACAAAACCTTTGTGGGGACAGAATGAGGGGAGCAGGAATGAATGAGATGCTGGTGCCTGGAGACCAGGACACGTAAAGCTTTAGGTCCCACCAACATTTCCAGGATTGCTCCTGCATTTCACATCAAGTAATCCCTGAACAAAAACTGAAATCAAATGGGCAGTTAGGGTTGTCTTCAAGGATTCTGACCTGCCCAAATTAGTAGGCTGAAAAGTCAGGTCCCCTCAGGAGAGTCCCTTAGCTTCCTTCTTACTTAAATTTAGTCTTACAAATCTTGCATTGCTCTCTCTATCTAGTCTAACAAAATAGATACGAGAGCAGCTCAACCTATGCAGTGATGTCTTCTGGATCTCTAAATTTGACATAATGAAATGGAGTAATTACTAAAACTTGAAAAACCTCATGCTAGAAGGCTAGGTAATTTTAGAAGTAACTTCATAAAGTCTTGTCTACATTGAAACATGAGAAATCAAAGACCAAGTAATTAAAGGTACAAGGGCAATGTGTTCTAGTTTAACAGTCCTAACTCTCATTGTAGGTGTTCTCACATAGAAGCAAAATGCTCTAATTCCTTCAGACAAACTGGACCAAACTGAGCCCAATTTAACTTTGCAGGAGAAAATCCTAGTTAGAAGAAAATCATGATTAGAAGTGCGGGGATTTTGCATCTCATCTACAAAGAAGCACTAGAGGAAGTGAATCAAGTTCTACAATGCCCCGTCTTTTTTCCAGTGGAGTTATCACCAGAAATAAAAAAAAGTTGTTTAGGGCTTTTTCACGCTGCTTCTCTCACTCCTTTTGGAAGGTAAGCTTCCAAAGGAGCTCCTAAAAACTTGAAAGCATCTACTTGTCTCCACTGACTGCAAAGGAGCCTCATGTGATTGGTGGAGCTGTCTATGCTATAGATAGCTGAAGTATCAGAAATGTATCTCATCATATACATCTGCTTCTGCATATGCCCAGAAGCGCTGCAGCACTGATGGCAGTAAGCCATGCCCATCCCAAACTAGAATTTACAAAACAGGCTTTACATTATCTATGCCACAGAGAAGATACAGTCATAGGCATTTTAAGAGCACAACCAACAGCTTAGGCGGCAAGAAAAAACCCATAAATGAAACAGAAAATCTTGGCAGACCATTCCCTTAACCTAATAATTCAGTAGTGAAAATACTAGGAAGGAGATGTGGTTTCAGTTGTTCTCATGATCCCAGGGGATTTTAAACACTCTCTCCTCACCTCTTTAACTGGTGAATTATTACCTAATCTGAGTTAGGAACAGAAAGGGCACCCTCCCTCCCCTCTGTAAAAGCCGTTTCACTTTTAAAGACTAATTAAATATTCAGCAGAAGGGAGACACACGTGGGCTGGGGTAGTTACTGCACTGATGGAGAAAGCCTGGCTTCCACTGCTGCTCTCCCAACAGCCAAATTGTGAAACTCTACATCATCTGGTACCAAACAGTGCCTGGAGCACATCCTCCCACTTTCTTCCCACACTCACCGTTTGTATCCAGCCCAAGGAGCGTTAAGTGTGAAAGAGTTCACAGGAGGGGCTGATGGTATTGCTCATCTCCTGTAGATCAGACCAAAGAACACAGGCTGAAAAATAACAGCTTCAATTCTCCTTCAGGAAGGGAAAGAAATCCAAGTCCAGAGAACCACATTCAGAATTACTATTCTCACAGGTAAAGTGTCAATAAAGAAGCAAGAGATGATGGAAGAGATGTCATTTCATCTCTCTTCCTTTGAAAGGAATTACTTTTACAGAAAAAGGCAGCACTGACACCTGAAAGAACAGCAGGGCTCAAACTATAGCACTGAGATTTTCATGGAGGCTTCAGTGGCTCCCTCTTGCTATCCTGGGTGTTCAGGCAATACCATCAGCCACCAAAAGCTCCCCTCTGACACAGAGCCCAAGCCCAGTAAATCAAAGGAAGATCTTGTTAAATTTATTACAGCTGTGACTACATCCCCTCGGGAGATCAGATTAACTGACTCTTGGAGGAACTATCATTTATTTCACTAGACCTTCTCTTTCAACAGACAGGGCAGTGTTAGTGGAATTTCTACTCATGATGGTGAAGAGGATTAATTTTATTTCAGGTCAATCACAGAGGTTTGGATTGCAGTAACCAGTTTAAGGCAGAGCACCGATTAAACGAGGAGTATGTCTCCTTATTGCTATGTTCTGTGCCTGCACATTGGCAAAGCTGGTCGTGTAGACAGGATAATAATATAAACCAGGAACAAGTTCTACTTCGGTATTTATGAACACTGTGCCACTTATCAGCAGTACTGTTAATGATTTGGTATAAAGCTGCATCCACTGTCACACAGTTAGGCAGAACAACACAACCCAGAAGTCTGTGCATAAAGACCCATACATCAATTTTAAAAACAAACATTGTCTCTGTAACGGGCACTTAAGAAGTCCCATTACAACTCACATTTTCCTCCACCACAGAGTGCAGTCACTGACTTATGGCTGTTTTACCTGGTACATCTAAGCAGAGTTTTCCATGAACGCCATTTTGTTTTGAGAGCAAGCTGTAGGAAATTTTGTTATACTGGAAGCTCACTGGAAGATCCTGTGGCCAGAACACTCACAGAGACACACAAGTCAGCTCAGGGATTCTTATTCAGTCATGAATTGGCTGTAGATGGATAAAGCTCAGTTGCTGAAAGATGAGGTAGAATAAAAGTTGTAACACTACTGGGGATAAAAGAAGGATCCTGCACTAGCACTCGAGGAAAACAGAGGTGTTCCTGTAACACCTCTCCTATGATGGCACTAATGTTAGAACCAGAGGTGGTAAAACTTCCTCAGCCTGTCATTAATGGTCCAATCTGAACTCAAGACAGGAAAGAGAGGCACAGGGTGAGAGGCTTGCTGCCTCCACGGCTTGTCCAGGCACCTCCACCTCCTCCTTCCACCATTGTACCTGCTGCACGACATCGGTACAGAAGGAGCTGCCTCGGGGAGGTGGAGGGGGACCAGGAGAGGACGAGGAAAAAGTGGCTGATGCAGAGGTATGGACTCTTCACAATGAGGTACTTCAGCAGCTGAGCATGGCCACTTCCAAGCAACCAGAAATACCCATCCCCTCTCAGGCACTCTTTAGGGACATGTCTTTATCACTTAGAGAAATGACTCCAGCAGCATTTCAGCTAAATCATCATCAAGCTGAAAGTTTTCCCCAAAACAGCCAAGATGCTGACCTTTTTTCACTCTACTAATATGGGGAATAATCCATCATACACAAACATGCAGCACTTGAATCATAAAGGTCACTGTCTTGTGTGGATATGAATCATGCCCTGCACTACCACTGTCTGCTTTATGTATTGCACAGTAAGATGATCTTAATTACTCAGTGCAAGCTAAAAGGTATTACACCCAGTTCAGGTAGTATTTTAGGAAAGTTACTTTCTTATTAGGCTCTCTCTCTGCTTGCTGGATACTATTTCAATTGTTTTAGATATCTTGACATACCCCAGAGTCTCAGAAAAGAGCATTCTGCAAAGGCTTTTTACAAAAAAACCATTTTGGCTTAAACAAAACCACCTCAATCAGGCAATCATGGTTATTTAATAGACAGATAAAAGAAATGTTTGAAACTATGGAGGTGGACATTAAATACAAGAAACGAGTGTGAATACAAATGAGAGTCAATTCTAAAGACTTCTGCTACATTTCTGGAGAATGTTTATGTTTATTTTCTTTTTTTGTTGTTTCTCAGGTATTTTTATGGGTGTAATATGTACAGAAAAGACAATGCTATTTTACTAAACAGCTGGTCTTAAAACAATAATTCAAGGCTTCTCCACATCAGAAAATGACTAGTCCTCAAAAAAACCAACCAAAAAAAACCAACCAAAAAAAAAAAAAATAATCAAACCAGTTCATACTGGTTAAGTAGTGGCTCCTGGAAAACTGGACTTAAGATATTCCTCACCATTCCAACCACAACAAACTTGTGCTCTGAATTTTTAGTCTCCACATAAAAATAAATTATAATCTCTTTCAAGGAGGGCATTGTTCAATGATTTAAGAATTAAATTGTTTCAGAAAGATCACTGGAATCTTACAGTTATTTATGCATATGCCCCCCAAAAAATGAAAGCGTTAAGCATACAAGTGAAAAAAATAGTGACAGAAAGCAGTAAGAGGCAAAACAATTTTCTTTTCTATATACAGAAATATTTTTACATAAGTAACAAGAAATGTCAAAAATACACAATTTTGAGTACAAAAGAATCATTTCAGCAATAGATTTGTACAATTGAGAACTGTGTAAGCAGCATGCTTTGACTGAACAAATTAAACTGCAACATATTTCAAAATACATTCATTTAAATCCTCCATACTAAAGATGTGTGAAAATGGAACATGAGGGAATACAGATTAGTAATGACTATCATTTCTGGAGAGGAAGAAAATTATAATTCCCCAGTAAATTCAAGGAGGATCAGTCTGAGTTTTTAAAATCCTTGGTCTTGGTCAAGACCATTAAATTGCCTCAGGAGACCCAATTCTGCCAATATGTATATGTTTTAACATTACAAATCTCAGCAAGGTTGTGCAGGATTCTTGGCAGGATCACAGACAGCAAGACTGAGCAGTTTAGAGGTCTTCTACTTGGTCCTAGGACTTCAGCTGTAATTATCAAGGCACTGCTCTCAAGACAGTACATAGACACAATAGCTCAAATGATTCTGTAAACACATATTTACCCTGGGGATACTTCTACACCACTTTGTTTCTTTTTTTGAAAACCCTTTTGTTCACTATATGCTTTGATCACCTCAAAAAACCTGGTAAGTGTGAATACTGTATCACTATGGAAATCACCCCTGAATTTGGGCCATACAGATGGGTTTCTTTTCTCCAAGGATCAGCAGATGCAGCTTTGACCAGAAACCTTGTTACAGTCAGTGCAAACAAACAATTATCAAGACAAAGTCACTGTCTTTGATGTTTGCAATTTATACTTCACAGCCAGTACGTATCAGAGATCAAGAAAACCCCACAAAATGTTTTTCCTTCATCCTTCAGGAAAGCAATTTCACTAACTTTGCTCTATTAGTCATCTTCTCTCCTTCTTGAATTACTGTGTTTTACAACATTCAAATCTCTTGCATCGTAGAGCTGGAAGACAGCAAAAATACCTGTTCCTGCCATTCAGACAATGTACACTCTCACTCTGTTACATTAACTCTAAACACAATTTTGCTGCTTTCAGAGATAAACAGGTATGACAGCTTTCAAACAGAAAATCCATACTAACCACATAATGAACTTGTGCTATCAATGTAAATGTAATTGAAAAATAAAACCCTTACTGCAAAGACACACTAAAATACTCTGTTTTATAGTGAAACTCCTTTAGATCAGAAAAATCTACACTGTCGTCAGTAAAACTGACAAGGAAGGGCATGGACATTGATAACGGCACCACTGCCAGGTTCCTTTACATGTAACCCACAGTCTCAGCTGGCAGCATTTTTTTAAAAAAATGAAATTACTAAATGCAAAATTGTTCCTTTTATACTCCTAAAATTTAAATAATGACAACAGTTTTACCAATAGCTGTCAATGAGAAGAACATGATAACTTCAATTAGTTCTTTATTGAAGACCTTTAAAAAAAATCTGGGGTGTGAATGCTTTGTTGCCCTCAGGAAGCAAGTAGTCCCTAGACACCCACCTAGAACAAGGAATTTCCTTCATACACACATGTACTGTGTGGATAGACAGATAAAATTGCTATTTTTTTGCTCCTCTGGTACAAGAACAATGAAGAGGTCCCCATGCTTTGGGGCACTGAAAGACAGATGGAAGCAAGAGAAGCCCAAACCCTAGCTCTGGTTGTTGCTTGTTGTAAATCAATCCCTCTGCTCTTGGTCATTGCCCCAAAAAGCTGATTCTGCAGGCACTCTTCCCAGCCTCAGAGCAAGTGGGGATCTGGCTCCAAAGCCTAAACCTAAGTCTTAATTTTATTTGTCTCACAATAAATATTTATTTAGCTGATTTAAAAAAAAAAAAGTATCTGAGTTTGGTTTGCTATCATCAAGGAAAATCTTTGTCTTTCTGTGTTCCAGGAGGATACCAACACAGCCTGACATTAATCAGAAAGGTAGTTTGGCATTTTAGGGAGAAGCTGATGCCTAATAGATGAGAACACAGAGTAAACCTTTGAGGCAGCAGCCATTACAGAGACAAAGGGGTAATGAAAAAAATCAATGTGAAGTATTATCAGAGGGAAATGGGGAACTTAACTTACATCCCCAGCAAACTCTGATGGCTGCTGTAAGGGGTAATGGCTGAAAGAAAGTGGATTTAGAAAAGATATAGGATGAAATTCTTCCATGTGAGGGTGGTGAGGCACAGTACAGGTTGCCCGAAGAAGTTGCGGATGTTCCATCCCTGAAAGTGTTCAAGGCCAGGTTGGATGGGGCTCTGAGCAACCTGGTCTAGTGGAAGGTGTCCCTGCCCATGGTAGGAGGGTTGGAGCAGGATAATATTTATGGTTCCTTCCAAAGCAAGCCATTTTATGATTCTGTGACTGTTTATGGTTTTGATCCAATACTTAAATTGTAAAACAAGCAAGTTCAGGATTCTTTTTTTCCCTGTAATTACTACGTAGACTAAATCCTAACCTCAACTATGGTTCATTTGCTATCTGTTTGTTGGTTTACCCTACCATTTCTAATCCTATCCCAAAAAATGCCTGACAGCATGATTTCAGCAGTGTAGAGCACATCTAGTCTTATATGAGCTCCAAGCAGAAACAACATTATACCAACACAATATAAATTGTAGGCCCAAAAATCACTATTTCAGATAGGTTTTCAGGCATAGCATCAGGTTTGGATAACTTGTAACAGCCTCAAGTAACAACTACTGTAACAATTTTAACATGAACACTATTCTTCTAAATCATGTGTTAGCCTAAATCTCAGGTCATGATATTTTTCTCTTTCATTCCTCTGCTTTCTCCTTCTAACTCTCCTGATAACTGAGCAGGTAATTTTGATCAATTGTTAGAAAAACAGAAAATCTATGACTGTACATGTAGCTGTACCAACATAAATTGCCCTCCTAGAGCTTACATGGGTCTTTCATTGAAATTCACCAATATAACAAATAATAATAACAGCAATAATAATATGCCTTCGACACAGAACAAAATATTCAAATGAACAAACTATATAGTAAATTTTATAAAGTGCACAAAAATATTAATGGAAGTATTAAAAAAAGTTTTTTAATGTTACCATGAAAACTTCTGAAATATCATTAAATTAGATAGAAATAATCTAATGAGATTTTTTGGCTCTAATATATTGGCAGACAGCAGCAACATTTTTCAAAAAAATTACACCAACTAAATACACCGTATCTTAGCAGCATAAAAAAAGTCCCTACAATTAGATAAAATTGCAGGGCTAGTAAGCATAAACCTGACAAAATGTTCCAAATGTAGTTTTCATTAAAAGAATGGATTTCCATGGAATCCTAGAGGTAACATTTGTTATTTCGTTTACATTGTATTCTGGTAGTAAACCCAACTATAGCCAATCACCTTCCTTCCCTCTGTCTTCCCAAAATTGGACAGAGTACTGAAAATTTAATCAAGTTATAAGATATGGCCACACTGAAAAAGCCATATGAAACAAAACAAAATTCAACCTAAAGCCAAAAAAACAAATAACCCAAGCAAACAATCACTGTCAAGCAACTGCAGTTTCAAACCACCGACCGATGCTCCCCACACACGTAGATGGCACTGGGCCGGATGCGCCGCCTTGTATGGCCAGGGAGCTGTGGCAAGAACTTGAAGAATTTGGGCATCAAGTCTAAGCATGCATCATGAAACTTCTTAATCCTCCAGTAGTAAATCAGCGGGTTCAGTGCAGACTTGAGGTAGCAGAGCCAGAGGAGCCAAGTGCTTATCTCAAAAAAGTTGTGCTTGTAGTAGAAGTGGCTGTTGAACGTGGCAATAAGGCTGTAAGTGGTGAATGGTGCCCAACAGACTATGAAGACAAGGAACAAAATCAAGATGGTTGTGAAGGCACGAGTTTTAAAGCTCATATCAATATTCATCTGAAAAGGTCTCTGTAAGCTCATGAGACCAAGTTTGCTGGCCTGGCTGAGACATATGCTATCAGGGTGGCTATGGATACGCACTGCGTTGTGGCGGACGGTGTTGAGTATGCCCATGAAAGAATACAGCATTACCAGGAATGGAATAAAAAAAGAAATCAGCAAGATAACTATCACGTAGGCTCGGTAACCTGGGCTTGTAGAGTAGCCAAAAACACACTGAGGTGCTCTCGAGGGTATCTGCAGATTAGGATTCCCTACTGATAATGGAAAAGCAACAACAAAGGATGCTGCCCAGGAAATCGCAATAAGAATCTTTGCACGGTAGGGATTCAGTTTATCTTGCCTCTGAACTATGATAAGAAATCGGTCAATACTAATAATAAGAAGAATGGCTACCCCCTCTATGACAAAAAGCCAGAAGAACATGGCAGAAACTCTGCAAAATATATCCCCAAAAATCCACTGAGTGGTAATGATCGTTATCAGAGCAAATGGCATGTTTAGCACTGCCAGCAGCAGGTCTGCAAAAGC
The DNA here is from genome assembly GCF_017639235.1 of Corvus kubaryi. Lineage (NCBI taxonomy): Eukaryota > Metazoa > Chordata > Aves > Passeriformes > Corvidae > Corvus > Corvus kubaryi. The sequence goes on from NW_024582091.1 coordinate 19,580,308, forward strand.
CAGGCTTGCTAAGAGGATATTAATTGCAGATCGCATAGCTGCCTTCTGGTAGACCATCAGGCAGACAACGAAGTTTCCAAGGAAAGAAACCAATAGGATAAATATCATAGCAGCAGAAAGAATGATCTGGAGTGGCAAACTCAAGCTCCTGAAAACTTCTTGCGATGGCAGGATAGCTGTAGTGTTTACCAGGAAAGTACTTCTCTCAGTGGTGAGCACGGCACCTGAATTATATCTCAATGGCTGTGTTGTGCCACTGCGAAGCAAGAACTGGGGAGTGGTAAAATTCGTATAGGCATTTTCATAAACAATGAAAGTAGCATTTGAGGTCCCAGGGTGGGCCAGCGTCAACATTGCTGAGAAAACCATTGCTTCAGGAAAAATGAAAGCAGAACCAAAAGTCTTCAAGGCATTTCATCTTGTTCAGGCAGTATTTTTAACTGGTCATTTAACAATCAAAATTCGAGGTTTGAAAGCATCAAAGTTCTTAAGTTCATGTCATTATTTCCATCTGAAAAAGAAGAAAGAAATGTAAATCAACAAAGTAAAACTCTCTGAAACCAATGGGAACCTAATGATTGCTCAGCTTTCCTTAACAACAATAGTAGCCTTAATATATGTTGAAACTTCAGGTTGACACAATTTACACAGGAGTCTCTTAATATTGGCCTTTTTCTCATAGATCCTGCTCCCATAGTCCTGCCAATACTGTACAATACTCTCAGCTCACCACGCTTTTTTTCTACCATAACCAAAACTGGCAACTTTTGTGTTTGAAAACAAACTTTACTGATTAAGAGTGAATAAATCAAATAAGTATTTTTATTTAAATCTTGTAATTTTTGAACTAACTTTGTTATTTTGTTTTGAAATTGCTTACAGGTGGAAACTTTAATAACATTTCTAAATAGCTTAAATAGTATCAGTATATTGCATATCTGCTTGTTTGGTAAGCACTGAAAAGCCTATTTATCCAAGTTATTGTACATAATACAGAATTCTTGGTTCCATGTCAGCCATCCACATCAGACGTCTCAGGAAAAACATGCAAAACATCCTAACCTGTTATTATGAAATAACTTGTCCACAGGATAAAAGCACTTCTCAATTTGTTTCATTTAGGGACTGACTCATATTAAGGTGCAGGAAACCATCACTTCTTTGGTCACTACAACTCTTCCCTTGGCAGTAAGTTTTCCTGCTTTCACTGGTCTAAGCATGTTTTTGTTAATTAATCTTGGTATTCCACATAATTTAACCATGTGCACCCTCTTTTTCCTTGTAAATCTAATCCTTAGACATCCTGCTGAACTCCCTCCCTTGTCATTATAGAGTCATAGAATGGGTTGGGCTGGAAGGCTGGGCAGGGACACCTCCCACTAGACCAGGTTGCTCAGAGCCCCATCCAACCTGGCCTTGAACACTTCCAGGGACAGGTCATCCACAACATCCCCAGGCAACCTGTACTGTGCCTCACCAGTCTCACAGTAAAGAATTTCTTCCTAATATCTAGTGTAAATCTCTCATCCTTCAGCTTAAGACCATTGCCCTGTCCTTGTAAAATGTCCCTCTCCAGCCCTCCTGCAGGCCCCCTTTAGGTACTGACACAATGCGAGATTTTCTTTTATCGCTTACAAGCACCGTCTTGTTGCACTATTACTACTAGTATTATACTGTTACATATACTTATATGTACATATTCTTAACAAAAAAAATGCAAAAGAGTTGAGAGATCTCTCCCCTTTTCAGTGCTAGCTCCTCCCCTCTATCTTGGACTACTAAATTAAGCACTTTCAGAGCACACTGGCATCTGATCAAGCTGGAAACCAGAAGGATTCTATGCCCTTTTCAAAAAACGATCACTACAGCCAGAAACATAAAATGGGCTTCACCTCATTCATTCTGGATGACAGCAATAGTCCCTCTGGCTGTTCTCATGTTTATCATCAGAAGAGGGATAAAGGCATTTCAGAGGGCAATCTCTCTCCATGTCTGCACTTGATGACAAGCTATTGCCACTAACACAAGCAGCTTATGCTTGGTAGCACAAACCCTGCCCACAGTATTTATACAGGTTCTGTTTAGTATCAATGTCAAGCAAAAATAAAGGGAGGAAGGAATGTTTTCTATGAATTTACACAAGGACCACATGCTTTGTGTAGGATCAAAAGTTTACCTTTTGCTGGATAATACTCCACCAACAAAGAAATGAACTGTAAGACAACAAAGTCTGATCTATGCCCACAGTTGGACTTCTAGCAATCTGAAAGCAAGACTGCTCAGGCTGCTGTCAAGAATTCAAGTAACATCAGCACTGTGACCTGCTCCTTTCATTCCCTGACTATCCGTAAGCTCTATCACAAGATGATTTCCAGAGCCAGATTACCATCAGCATTTTTAAGACAAATAATTAACCTCTCTGTGTCCTTTAATTTTCAATGGTATCATGAACAGGTATTATTATAAACATTCTAATTTAATTGACTCTTGTGATGGCCTGATGCTGGCTGGACACCAGGTGCTCACAAGACCTGCTCTTTCACCCCCCTCCTCAACTAGCCAGGGGAGAAGAAATATTACAAAGGGCTTGTGTGTTGAAATAAAAACAGGGAGAAATCACTCACCTGTTACCATCACAGGCAAAACCTCAACTTGAGGAAATTAGATTAAATTATTACCAATTAAATCAGAGTAGGGTAACGAGAAAATAAAGCAAAATCTTAAAAACACCTTCACCCCACCCCTCCCTTCTTCCTGAGTTTAACATTCTGACTAATTTTCTCTATCTCCTCCCCACCAGCAATGCAGAGAGACAGGGAACAGGGGTTGCAGTCAGTTCATCACATTTTGTCTCTGCTGCTCCTTCCTCGTCAGGTGGAAGACTCCTCAAACTCTTCCCCTCCTCCAGAGTAGGTTCCTCCCATGGGAGACAGTCCTCCATGAACTTCTCCAATATGAGTCCCTCCCATAGGCCACAGTTTTTCTTCAATACTCAAGCATGGGTCCCTTCCACTGACATTGCTCCTATCGGTCACAGAGGAAGCTTCTGGCAGCTTCTCATAGAAGCCACCCCTGCAGTCCCCCTGCTACCAAAACCTTGTCACACAAACCCAATAAAGAGTCATAAAAATTCCACTTTCTAGAGGTCTTACTGCTCAAATGAGAGTTACAATTTTCTATATTATCCTATTATAGTTCAAAGATTGTAAAACTCAGCAAAAGTATATAAAGCTATGTACATGGACATTTTGCAAAAATGACCAATTCCATTAACTTTATTACAGTTTTTTCTTTCCCTCCATTCTTTCTCTTTAATTTTATTTTTACACTAACTCCTTTAGATAAAACCTCAATGTTAACTACAGGTTAAAGCATATATAATAGCCAAAGCTATTCTTTCTCTGATCTATATAAACTTTTCCTTTACTTGTCTTCTTTAACTGTTTTTAGAACAAAATATATAGCCAACAGGAAAAAGGTTAACAGAACTTTCCAGAATAAATAAGAAATAGTTTAGCAATGAACAAGAAAATCTCACCCAAAGTTCCACTGAGGTTTATGACTCCACAAGTTGAGAACACTATGAAGGAAAGGAAGCGGTAGCATTCTGCAGGGACTGCAAAAGAACATAAATTCAACAAATAATTCTAGATTTAAAATCTTGGAGCAAGAAAATTAGATCCCCAGGGCAGTATCTTTTAGAGCTAGGTAAGCAATACATCAGCAAAAGTAACTTCTGCATTTCTGATCGGCTTTGAATATATCTTTCCACCAAGGCTCTAAAAGAAACTAATCTGCCATTAGATAAATGTAAAACCCTCCTACAGACAATAATCAGTTTCAAATAGGAAACAAAAAAAAGGAATGGTTAGTTTTGCAGAGAAAAAAGGTCACCAGCATGATCCTACAAAGAAAATCTTTACTGGGGTTCTAGCTCTTTAATCTATAGAGGAGAAGAGGGAAATGCAAAACCATGACATTTGCTGATGATGAACATGAACTCTTTTTCAGGTCAATTTAATAAAAACAAAGGTCAACTATAAAAAAGTACAGAGGGATCTCTCGAGAGTTAGTGGCAAGCTAAAAGTCTGCCCTATAAAATTCTGTGCTAGAGATAAAGCTATGCCTGTACTGAAAAAAGCTTTCTTCACACTAACAGATGCTAAACCAATAATTATCATCCAGAAGAAAAGCAGATCTTCAAATTTTCAGTCTGCTCTATGAAAACATCAGCCAAGTGTTCAGAATTGTTAGCAAAGGAACTGAGAAGAAACCTTAGATACACTACCTGCTACAATACACATCTATGGTGCCTCCTCAGTGCTGTGTTCAGTTCTGCACCAGCTGATCTCTATTCAAAAGAGACTGAAAAAAGGTATCATAGAGGTCTACCGAGTTTATAGTGGCACAGGTTAAGTGAATGATTGCTGTCTCTTATAACATAAGAATAGGAAAAGTTGAAAAGTCACAAAACACCTCTGGAGGCCATCTTCTCCAACCTCTCTGCTCAAGCAGGGCCACCTAGTAGAAGGCCACAGTACAGAAAAATTGTCTCCTGATGCTCAGGGGGAATTTCCTGTTTCAGTTTCTGCCCACTGCCTCTGTCACCTGGCACCACTGAAAAGATCCTGGCTCTGTCCTGTTTGCACCCTCCCTTCAGGTACTTATATACATTGATAAGATCCCCCTGAGCCTTCTCTGCTCCACGTTGAACAGTCCCACCTCTCTCAGCCTTTTCTCATGGAAGGGATGCTCTAGCCTCTTCATCTTTGTAACCCTTCACTCTACTCCCTTCAGTATGTCCATGTCTCTCTTGAACTGAGGAGCCCACATCTGGAAATTATTATTTCACATGTAATTATGAAAACACTTGCCACAGAATGTTTTGGATGCCATAGAGCTTCTGTGAATTCAGACAGCAATTTAGGACATATTTCATATCATTATACAGATGTCCATGTCAGAAAGAGGTGAATCACCCATCTCTCTCTGCTGACTGCAAAGGATACCTGGCCATCTGATTTGAATACAGACATCTGAGCACATTCATGCAGTTACTTGACTAGCTTTAAATATACATAACAGAATTTGCTCGCTCAGGTTAAGTTTACATCCTTTACACTCTGAAGTATGAAGTTCAGCAGAGGCTTAGATGATAATATGTATAATAAAAGCTTTAAAAAGGAAAAAAATCAAACAAACACCAGACAAACAACTGCTAATGTTCCATAGTCAACAATCAAAGTTTCAGAAAATACTGCTTTATCCTAAATTCTCCTTCTAAACAGAAGAAACCAGACAAGGGGAGAAGGAGCAAAATTGTTCTGCACCCTTAATTTGGTTGAAAAGACTGTGCTACCCCACTCTTCTCAAGTATATAGTAAAGGACAAAGGACTCACAAGTGTCTATTCCTAACAAACCCAGAAGTGCCTAAGCAAAATAATCTCACATATGTTCTCTTACCATCCCAACTCTCTATGCAAATAGCTACATCCTCTTTTGTGCTTTCTCCCCTCTGTGTGATGTTCGAATGTTCCTCTGTGCAGCATTAAGAGAAGAGGAGGAGAATGACCTCATCCAAGCTACTGCCTGGACCTAGCCAAGTGTTTAAAGTGGAAAGAGAGAGATGGCCATCAGCCATATCTTTTCAAGAAGGACAACAGTGTGAGCAGCTGTTGCAAAGAAGACACCTAACCTATTAAGAGAACTGCAGGCTTTGGATTGCTTGCAGAAATTAATTCTTGAGTGTTGTTCCTGTGATCATTGCTTCCCAATGGTTTCCAGCTCTGTGCTCTGTTTATCACTCTGGGTATGAAATCTCTGTGTGCAATGCATACAGAATCTGCATGCTCAGATGTGGTTTGGATTTACACTTATCTAACCTGCAGGCAATGCTCTTTCTTGGCTATCATTCTTCATGAAAGTTACTGACAATTCAGCCAATAAATTCAAGAGGTTCCCTTCTGTTGCAGTCATATATAAATTTTTCTCCTTTTTTTTCCTCCCGACTTAAAGGCCTTCTTCCATGAGCATGCACATGATTATTAAACATGTGCCTCCCACCCTTCTTCCTACCTTCCTTTCCCACTTCCGCAAAATTATGTAAAGATAGAAATATAAGATGAAAGAAATGAGTAAGAAAATTTCACAGCAACGGCATTTCAGTCCTCACTTGCTCTTTGAGAAAGGCAGATCCTGTAATTGCAACGCCCCAGTCCTCACTGAATGGTAATCATACAGCTTGTAAAAGAAAACCATGCTTTGATAATTTAAATGGGTAAGCCTACTGATGGTCAGGTACTCAAGCAAGAGACAGATAGGTACCTTTTTGTCACAGCATTCTCACTTCTGGAACATGTACTCTCACAGACTCTCTTCAGATGCAAAAAAGCTTCATACAATCACTTTTTTCAATTTCAGTGCTGAAATTTACTGTGTATGCACATTTTCTCTCAAGCAAGGTTCTCACTCATATGCAACCTTCTTTTTATGGAACATAATAGACAATTATTTCAATGAAGTACATACTTAAAGCTAAATAACACACAAATTCCATTCATCAAATATAATTATTGCTAGAACTATGGTGTCTGTTTTTAACAGCTTTAGAAGCTAAAAGGTTCCTGTTCAAAATTTGGATAGCATGCTCAACTGGAAATAAAAGATTATATCCTACATGCAAAGCTGACATCAGTCAAACCCAGGAACTCCAAAAAAGACAAAGGAAGGCACATAACAGTGCCATAACAACAGTTCACTCACATCAGAACACACTATGAAGAGCTGCCAAAATGTTCAATGATTTAATAAATTTGTCTGCTAAAAGCAAGCATATTTTCAATACTGACCAGTACCAAGATTTTATCCAGCATACAGAAATCATTCTTACTTAGAAATCTGTAGGTAGCACTGCCTGGTACAGTGATCCTATTTCTTGGGGATGTTTTAAGTGATCCCAGAAGCTTCTGGCATGCCGTATAGCTTCTATCGATGGTTTTATTTTACAGGCAAACTTCGGCAAAAAAAGATTTTTTGCAACATTAAAAACATTTTAAAAGCAAAATATTCTTAGAGGAAAAACAATAAAAAGAAGCATGAAGGCCTTGGGCTTATTTTATTTTCAAAAGAATTTATGTGCCACAAGAAAATACTCAAGTATGTGCTCTCTGACACCCCATTATTGCACAAAGCAGCCCAGGACATACACCCCTCTCAATACGCATCGAGCATTGTTTCCTATGCTATTAAGCAGAGGCAGGAACACGTTTCAGTGGAATCCTTCCTGCTTACACCAGTGAAAAGAATGAGTCAGAGCACAAAGCAGCATGGACAATATTCTTACTCACCTAAAAGGAACCAGCAGTTTTCAGTTTTAATACCTATTTACATATAACCTAAATTGAAACTAATCAACTACACTGCATGAGTAGATGACCCATAAAACTATTCACAAGAGGCATTACTTTAATTTAGGAAATTGTTCTTTTTTCCACTCTATAAACACTACTGCAGCAATTTTCCTAGGAAAGTACTGTGGGAAACAGTCACCTCTGCTTTGGGTCATTTAGTACAACTAATCACTCCCTTGATGATACTTCCTTATGACCTTAATTCAGAGAGCCATTAACTGTCAAGAAATGTCAGTCACAGTAGTCATTATTACTACTGTAAACCACAAATATTCAAAATGTAAAAAATAATTTTATTTTCTTAGCTCTTGGGAAAAATCATGCTCTCAATTTGCACAACATGTAAAAGGACTTGGGCAGTTCTAGGTTCATTTCTAGTACTGCCATAGTTCCCCTGACTTCTAACTTTCCTTCTAGCTCAATGGTCACATTCACCATACTCATGATGAAGAGCTGAGTGAATATTGTAGTACATAGAACAAGAGTAAACACTGAACATTACTGAAAGCATACTATTTTAATTCATAGTCTCTGCCCAGCTATTAGTATGCAACTAAAAAGTTGAAAGCTTCCTAAATGATTGGATTCCTAAATTTTAAGTGGACTTTTGGATTATACATGCAGTCGCTATATGTCAGTGTGGCAACAAAAAACCAACACACAAAACCCAAAGCATACCAATCCAGACAGGCTCCCATGAAGAGCAGGAATCATAAGTCATCTTGTGCTGTTTTGTTCAGCAAATTATGCCCTTCCCAAATAACCTGCCAAAAAAAAAAGAAAAAGTAAAATGTGACATATTTACATTCAAGGCAAGACAAGAGAAGAATAGCAAAATTTTCCCTGTAATAAAACTTTATTTTTATTGGGAGACATAGAATATGCTGCGTCTCCTGACAGAAGGCAGATCGCATGCCCCCTTCTGGAAAAAGGTATGGAAAGGACTAAGGCATCAAAGTTTCACCAAACCAAAGAGAATCTCAGCTATGTCACCTGTAGATCATAAGAATCTCACCATTTAATACTATTATCTGCCAGGGTTGGAGTAACACATTGTTTCAGGTCTCATTCAGCTATGTTTATTTCACTTGCAGACAAGCACACAGCAGCCAGCTGCTGTAAGTCTTACTGGATCTATCAAAATAAATTCTTAGTCTTAACCATCAGGATACTGATCTTGATATCCCCAAAGACTCTCAAAACAGTAACATTTAAATTTACAGGGTACTACTGAGCATCATAAAGAACATGAATAAATTTTCCCCAAACAGCAAAGGTAACAGCATAACACCATTGGAAAAACAAAGGACAAGAAAACAGGTCTAGAGAGGAAGAATATGTCATTAAAGTTTCAATGCAGGATCTCAGCACCTTCTTCACACACACTTATACCAATCAATCGTCATCACATTTGTAATAACCTCAGATAGTTAAAATTATTTCTGCAAACTGGGCCTAACATAGCTAAAAAGCTGCATATTGTATCATGACCTGTTCTTAACCGAGAATATCAATTTTCAATGAAGCATTTCCTTATACTCTTGGAAGGAAGCCATAAAATTTCAGTGAGCCTTGAAAACTGTGTTTATGTCACACTAACAGATTTAAGTGACCTAATAAATTCGTGAATATTGTTTATATAGATAAAGCAAGAGGAAAAATATGAGACACTTTACATGCTTGTTTTTAAAGGCTACATAACTTTTAATTTCTGCAAGAATAAGCTTTAGGAACATCTGTAAGTCACCTCCACACTGGAATAAAAGATGTCAGGATCCTTCAGGAACAGGTTTCTAAATAAATGATGTACACAGCAGTTGAAGGACAAACCAGTCAATGAGTTTACAGCAGCCTTCGGCAAGGGAAGCAGTAAGAACAAGCTGCACTCTAAGACCGCACAAAATGTACTGACCCCTCCAATCATTCAAGTGCTGAGCTTCTGTAGCTGCAGCCAACTTAACACGGACTTCAAACAGTCAAAGCAGAAGGCTTGATTTGCCAGACTGGCGTCTGCTGAGACATCTGCCTTCTGCAGAACACATTATCTAGCCACAACAGAAGTCGGTGTCTGAAGGATTTTTCTGATAGTGATACAAGTTGTTTCCCATTAGCACAAAAATTTGGTCTGTACATCTATTCCACAGAACATGGAGAGAAGGAAAACACAATTCTCAGATTTATCTATGAATAAAAGAGATAAAATGTAGCCACTGGATTATTATAGACTTTCTCCATTTGGTTTGTTCCCTCTTTAGTGAGGTAAGTAATATAAACTGTTAATCTTCCCTATTCTGCTCTCTGGAGTGTCAAAGAAGTGAAAAGGTTTGCAAGGAGGCAGAAAACTACCAGGAGCCTGGACAGATTAAATACCTCGATAACTTGTAAGATCTTCCCACCAGACAAGCACATCCTCTGACACAAGGGCCATTTCCAATATCTCCTTACATGATCACAGAAAACATTCCCTACTCTCATTAAAATGAAAATATCTTTAAAATCAATTTACACAAGCATCCAAAACATCATGATGAAATATGAAATTCTTTCACTTCAAGCCTCCAAGAAGGAAAAAAAAAAAAGTACTTTTTCAAAGTAAATCTGGAAAATTTTAATAAACTGGGAGTACCTTGCAGAGCTTGCTGGGCAAGATTGCTTTGGGTAGTTTTCTGTTGACAGTTTGGGGTTAACACTGTTTCACAATGAAACTCCTTTTTTCCACTCCATTATAAATGATTAGTCAGGCTTTTTTCTAAGAACAGAGGGGAAAAGCTCTGTAACTCTTCATGAAGTTTGAGTGCAAAGATTCCTGTTCATGCAAGGAACTCTAGTTGTGGAATTACAACCTTGATGATATCAGCATTTAGACCTGGCAGAGCTACTGAAAGGGTAGTCCTGACCTTTTCCTCCTTCATTCACTCATTCCTGAACCCAGCTCCCCCCTCCCAAAGCAGAAGGAATAATCTGGACTAAAAGAGACCCTGGCAAGCAAATTTAAAAGCTTCATATTTCTGGCCTGAAGCTGTGAGATGCTGGGGAACACACATCAAGGCTTAAGATGTAGATTTAGCTTCTACATACTAAGAGGTATTTTAATTCAAGACTGTCCTGTGCCACAAGGATGTGGCAAGTTTTTGCACAAGGATGGTGCAAAAACTTTACTTACTGATGATCATAGGGAAATTTGCATCTTATTAGGTCTGTTTTGATTCCCCAAAGCAGGAGCTGTCATTTCCACAGAACTAAAATCACAAATATCTTAAACATAATCAAACTTAGGTGTTTCCCACAAGTGTTCAGATTACATCAAAAACTTAGCAAGAGGCTAGAGAAGGTCAGAAATATTATGAAACTGCTTTTCAAATGAGTTGTAACTTTGTTACATGCTTTACTGACAATTCTCTATGTCTCCTTGTGCCTAGTCTATAGCTGTATTTTATCAAGTTTTCCTAACATTTTCTTGGGATACTAAGTCAAACCACAGGCAACAACAAAGTGAAATACTGAAAGCTTACTTCCTTCACAAAGAAGTCAGTCCATCAGAAGATAATAAGCAAGTAAAAAACCCAGCTTCAAGTCAGAAAGCTTTAAGAGAGTTGTCCTAAGGCTATCTTGGCTTTTCAGCTACAGAAATTTCTCCAGTATACTCTCTGAATGAAAGACAGAGATCTGTGGAAATGTTTCACCTTCATATACTGTGGGAACCCAGAGTGCAGAGAATATTTCTCTGCCTGTTTTGAGGGGTTTCACCCCCCTGAACAACACAGCTTTTGACCTCTGTCCGTGGAAAAAACTGCCTACTATTAGAAAAGAACTAGAAACTAAACTAGTGTAAATTAGGTGATAGACTACCATGTAAGATTGTCACAGGGTGAAAAATTTAGAGGTTTTGGGTTTGTTAATGTAGTAAATAGATAAAAGCAAAAAAACATCAAAATGGAGGATTGTTGTTGTTGTTCTCCAAACCTTCTCCTTCTCATTCTACTACTTACTCCATATTCTGCTGTAAAAGTAGTTTGGGATGATTGGACAAAGAATTCCACAGTTCCTGGCTGTGTTACTAAATAATTGGTAGAAAAGTAAAAATAATGTACGTTTTTAGTAACAATTGGTTAATTTATCTTTAAAAGGCTGTGTAAATCTTGATAGTTGGGCTTTTCTCCTGCATTCTCTGCTTAGTGCTGTGTCTGGATCACACTAGCGACTCTTTTTATCTGATAAGACTTAATAAACAGCTATCAAGAAGCAGCGAAGACTGAGAGTCCCCATTTGTCTCTCGAACTCCTGGCAAGGACTTTAAAAACTCTTTCCCATCAGGAGAGGTTTGATTACAGCACGAACAGTGTCAATATACCTTAAGGTAAAGATCTAAAGGCTCCTTGCATTACATCATACTTACTTCCTCTGTAGTGCTCCAGTACACCTAACACACAGTATTGCATTGCCTTCTGCTAAAAACAGGGGAAGATTAATTTTTTTATTTGCCAGTAGTTTCAACAACAGCTGTTAACATACTGTCTTCTTTTGTAAGAGAAGGCTTTCAAAATTCAGCTTGTAAAAATGGTCACGCCAGCAGCAGTACTCTACACCGGTGGAATTGAAGCTCTCTATCCCACAAAACCAAACCTGTTTCTTGAAACAAAATTTATTTTAACAAAAAAGCATATTTTTTATAAAACGATGCAGGGATGCTAATGAAAAGGTGATTAGAATGACCAAATTTGTACTCTCTTCACACACTGTGCTGCCCACACGTTCCTGGGATTTGATTTAACTCCCAGAGCAAAGCAATCAGCCCTGCTCCTGCTTTTCCCACAGGGATTCAGGTGATGTTAGAGCCAAGTTCTGTGCCTGCCCAGGAGTCTTGCTGCTGCAATACAGGTGTTACGGATCCGGCTTCTTGGCGCTTGGCTCACATGGAAGAGCTGCTGGTAGCAAGCCAAAGGAGGTAACTCCTGCTCGCTGCATCCTGTTCTGAGAGTACTCAGGGGCTGCAATGGTAAGATTTAGCTGAGAACTAAGCAAAGGTTTACTTTATATGCCTATTTATATTATAATTTTTCTTCTCATACATATACACGTGTGCACATGTGCATATATTTCCAATACTTATTATCATCATCATCATCTCTGTTCAGCCAAACATAAAATGCTTAACAAATAATCTACCAGTTAGTTATAAGTGTTTCTTTGATTTTTTTCCTCCAGATTTACCCAAGACTTTGCTTTTAGTCTGTATTAGTCTATTAAAAATCAGCTACATGTTACAAGAGTAACTTACCTTTCCTAATACAGAAACACAAAATAAATTATTTTTGGGTCATGCCAGCCAACTGGAATAACAATTTTAAGACAACAACTATTTTGGAGAAATAATCCTAGTCAGAAATCTATTCACACTAGAGATTTTAAAAGGCAGTTAAATTAAGAGTTCCCATCTGGACAACCCTCAGGGCAAGATGACGTATTACAGACACTCAGACCCTATGCAATACAGGCACTAACAATTTCTGTACAGACCCAACAAGCAGGGCTTGGAACATGCATCCCAAAGAGATAAAAAAACATTGATTACATTTGCAAGCCAAAAACATTTAAATGAGCCATGATGATTTTTAAAGCACACTTTTGTTTCCATGTAATACATGAGATCAGTACTTCAATGTTTTTTGGGGTTTTTAATTATAAAAACGCAAAGCAAACAAATATGTGCATCAACTGAAGAATTCAAATCCTTTTTAAGAACAACCTTTGTAAGTACCTTGTAATTCCTTGTTATGAATAAATTAACAGTTAATCAAAGGGATTTTGTACTACTCATTAGTTCTGTGCTACTTGGGAACTGTTAAGCAAAGAGTAGACCAAATCAAATGCCTTGCATAGATAGTTAACAGCAGTTCTGAGTTCACAAACTTCATATTTAAGAAAGGCTTCTTTCCATGGAAAAGCTCCTTCAGTACTAAGTTAGGGATTTTCACACTATTTTTAAAAAGTAACGAATACAAAAAAGCCAAAAACCTGAAAAAACACACAACCCCAAAGAACAACCAACTGATACCACCAAAAAAATAAAAACATCCCAAATCCCTCAAACCTACAAAGAGAAGTATTACCTTACCAGAAAGGTGTAATCCATTAATTCCTGTTGTCTTCCACTTTGGCAGCTAAAGATCATATTTCCCTACTCAAGCAAAGGCTGTTTAAGTACACCCAACTAATGAACTCTGCAAATAATAACAGTGTTTCTTCAGTAACAGAGAAGTTTATTTAGTCTCAATTTATAGATGAAATTGATCCTGAGAAAATACTGTATGGAATTTATCATCCTGCACCCAGAATAACACTAAATAGCATAATAAATATAACATAACACTTCTAATTCAATTATGGCTACTCAGTAACAGCTGAAAAATTCAGACTAAGAGACTCATATCAACTTTTTAAAAGACCAAAACCCACAAAAGTTAGAAACAACTCAAAGTTATGGGCATGATTTATAGGAAAACAAGTACAATGATATCCACCACGAGATCAGAAAATTAAACCCTTGCCTCTATGTTCTGTCTAAATCTCTTTATAAACCTTAATAATACTGCTGAAATTAACATTATTCAGCACAACACATCAAAACCCAATACATGTAAAAATCAGAAGTGATGCTTCTGCTCTATTTGCAATGCAGGAGAAAAAAAGAAAGAAGCTCTTTATTGACAGCTTTCTCACGGGTCCTACTGCTTCTTCCACCACACAATGAGCAACTTATAGGAGAAATTCAAGACACCAGCAGCAAACAGCCAGCAGGACAATTGAATATGCTCAGTTCCAAAGCCCCTCAGCAAAGGAGCAATTAAAGAGGACAAGTCAAGTTTTACATGCTATGAAGTTCTAGTCTGTGCCTAGTTACTGCTCCAATAAAAAGACTGTGGCAGATCCTGATCCATATGCAAACTGACAGTACTCATATAAATACAATAAATCCAGTCATTTGACAATCATGGAGGGAAAAGTTATGGTGCACTTAAGGCCATCTCCACAGAGATCTCTGTTGCCTACCTGGCTGAAAAGACCAGAAACAGTTCTCTCAAACGTACTCTAAATAACAGTTCAAACGCTCCATGTTGGGAAGGTTTAACACTGCTGGAACAATGACACATTTTCCAGAATGTGTTTTACTGAACACAGTTTAATTTCAATTCACAACACATAGAATGGAAATTCTACCAACAACCTGTACATACTTGAAAACCTTCCTTAGCCTTCCACTTTATATTTAGCTCACAAACTACCTTTGCTTGGCAAGTTCTTACCATTTTCAGTCTTACCAAGTGCTCTCCAGAGCTCCTTCTTGTTACAGAATTAGCTAAGGCAAGTTTCTGAAGCTCCACACACTGAACCATTACCTGTCCTCCCAGTCCACCCTGCCAACAGGAGAGGTTGCTGTCTGTCCTGCAGGCTCAGCTTACTTAAGTCTCTATCCCTATTAGCTGCATGCTTAGCTAGAATGGCTCAGGTATGCTTGCCCTTCTCACTGGTAAGAAAAAAAACCACCTCTGCTCTATCAGTCAATAACCCTGGTCTGGAAACTTGATACACTTTCAGCAAAAGCACCAGGAAAAAAGAGCCAAGTATCTTCTTGGGCAGAGCGAGTATCAAAATCACAGTGCCCTTGCTCCGAGCAGCTTCATGTATGTATATCAAAAAGCTATAATACAGATGTTTATATATGAAGTTCAAAACCTGTAACTTCACCAGGTCTGTAGAAGCTCTGTTCTTTCCCAAGTACTACAAGACAACTCAGATTACTTCCTCATCTCAGTTTCTCAGTCAGACCATACTGCTGCCAGGTCTTTATGCACTGTTATCTATCCACTGGTCAGTAGTTTCAATGATTATTTTAGAACCTGTTTCACTGTACAGCTTCTGCCCATTTTCTAATTTCCATAGCATATTTTTGTTCAGTGACCCACATGCCAGGTAGTTTGAGTGGGAAGTTACGGTACCTTTTATAAATACTAATAAAGCAATGAAAATTAACGAACCATAAAACACAGGAAATTAACTCCTCATCACATCATCTAGCTACCCACCCAAATGAGTTTAAAATACCAGCTTCAAGCAGTATGATATTCTAGGGACACCCAGTTGCCACTTCATTTATAGTCGGTTTCCTTAGCAACACTATAATCCATCTGGCTGCAGAAAGCTAAATTCTCAAACCATATCCTCCCGTACACCGGAAATAGGCTCAAAACCATTTATATTTTAAATGGCATACAGTCATCGTGATTACTGAGCGTATAAATGAATCTGGAAAGGCAATAATGTCCTTAAAACACACGCAAATTCTCACTGCTCTACTTTGAAAAACTGGTTCCCATACTGAGAATATCTTCCACCAAGAGTTTCAGAAATAAAAACACTTCATCTTTGTTCCACCATGGCCAGCTGAAGAGGCCTTCAGAACTGCACATGGTCAATCAATTCTCTGAAGATTTTTCTAAGAGAAGTAATTTGCAAGACCTAGGATGCAATGCCATTAATGACAGCCAAAAAAACCCTGATAAAAGTTGATCACATTACAAAGTAGAGCCATTTGTCTTAAAAAATGTTCAACTTTTTACATCTAAAACTATAAAGATCATCTATACAAACTAAACTAAAAATCCAGTCCACAACAGTAATGTTTAAACATTAAGAGTGTAAAAATCACAGGTTCAAATATTCATGAAATCCAGGTGAAGAACTGGAGGGTGACTAGCAATTTCCCAATGAAACTGGATAACATCAGACCTTTTATGACCAGGATGAATGAATACAACTTAAAATCACAGAATGCATCTTAAGCATACACCGTTTTGCATGAATTCAGCAACTTCAACCTTGCAAAGGATATTCTACATATCTGCTTAAGTAGAATAAAACCACCACTGCCTGTATCTCAAAGACTTATCAACAGCAAGCCAGTCTTTAGTCTACAGAAAAAATAACTCTGGCATGCAATGAACTATTTCAGTTTGGCATAACTTTGCCTGACTCTGCTGCACAGTGGTGGCACACAAGTCCACACTGCCTGACCTGCTGACAGCAACTGCAGAGAGATTTGAGCAGGCTGAGCAGTGAACTGGGTAGGCCTTTTGCAATGTCTGGCAACTTTGGTAAGTGCTTATCAACATGAAATCCCAACCTCAGACTTTAGGGAAGTATGTTTCCTTACCAGCATCTGGTTTTAGACACACCACCCCCCTTCTCATTTTCCTCCTACTAGGGCTGAGACTGATCTCACCTAATTTCAACACAGCTTTGAGGTAACCACATAAGCTTACTCAGCAGTCAGACAGAACATGCATTTCTGGAAAGTGAATTCACCTAAATAATTTCATGTATCTATTTTATTTCTCTTGTTTCGTAACAGTACTGTATATGAACACCTCTAGCTATCTGCAATGGTCTGCATATGTCTGCCTGAAAATCTGACTCATGCTTCTACGTAAGAGTTACATTATGCTTAATAGGTACATTCCACAATTCTGTAGTTTCAGCAAACTACAGAAACTGTCTTGTCAACAGCTGACACCAGCCCCCCCCAAGAAGTGATTCACCAGGGCCCCTCTTCCTGGAGTTAAGATGCTGGGATCCTAAGTGTGCTCTGGAGCTTGCCAGGATCCCATGAAACATCATAACAGAATCAACATAACCCATCTTTCCCATCTTTTCAGAAGTGTGGAATCTTGGAAGATCACCAAAGCGACTGGTCAGTCTCTGACCCAATGCCTAATTCACACTCATTTATACCAGCATCAAGAAACAAAGCATCTGATTATTTATTCAAATAGCTGCATATCCAAGAACAGAGACAGACTTTGCAAACAGTGAAAAAAACAGAGGGAATATTCCAGGGCTATTACATTTTTGGCCTTGCTGATAATAGCCTGAAGTATATCACTGTATTGTCAGTGTACCATGAAGATGCTTTTTCAAGTCTATCATTTGTGGTGGCTTTGAAAACACACATTTAATCCAGGTTCATTTGGATCTAGGAGTTTAACAGCGTAAGTGCTATTACCTGGCATTTCATGCTTTGATTTGATATTTCCAGAAAAGATGAATGCAGTTGGAAATTGCCTTCTTATCAAAATGAAGGGAATGGGGAGGGAAAACACTCCTAACTTCAGTCAGCAAATGCACTCAACCCCATCCCCGTAATAAACACAATGGAAATTTCTAACGGCAGATGCAGATGTCCCAGTATCAGTAGTGCATAGTACAACTTCTCCCTGTTAGAAATACTCTCAACATGCCTTTATGAGTCATTATTAAATACTGCCAAATTTCTTTTAAATGTCACCTCCTTATCATAAGTGACACACTTGGAGCTTGAGCAGACATGCTGAATGAATTCAGTCATGTAAAGGATGGAATTAGCTTTTCTCAGCTCTACCAACTCATGAACCCTTCAAACCAGAAATAAAGCATGTGGTGGGAGGCCTCACTGCAAGTCAGTTGATTCTGCTTCAAAAATAATGAGGTAGTTCCTTTCCAGGCCACATAATTTTTCCAGAGTACTCAATGCAAGCATACGAAGGTCTGAGGTACTAGTGGTCATGTGTGCACTGTTGAGAGAATGGAAGCACAGATACAGCACACACATTTCTTCAACGTTTCATAACGCGTCTTTGGCTAGACGTGGGAAGTTTGGATTTTTGTTTGGAGATTTACTTTGGTTCTTAAAGCCATTTTGGCAATAGGACAAAGCACTGGAAATTTGGATATGAATACAATTTATAATCATTATCTGCACTTCGGAGTTTATATATGCAAAAGCATACACACACACAGTAATATCAAAATATCATGTGCATTATATGTTCAATGCTTTTAAACACATCCACAAGTCTCTTGTAAGACTCAAGAAAACGGTCTAGAAAAAATTCAGAAGTGACAACTGACAGAAGAGTCAAAATCAAAATGATCAAGTAATAAAAGGCTTGTTGGAGTACTATCTACTGAAAATAAGAACTTAATCAACATATATAATGTGTTTTCAAATTACATTTAAAGTCTTTGGCAAAAAGAAAGTCATCTCTATTCTTCACAAGATATCAGTCTCTTTCTATCATTACACACAATGAACCTTGTACAATCCTTTGAAAAGGATAATTTTATGAATTACACTACTGATGTGGAAAACTTGTAGCAATAACCACTTCTAAGTATCAGGTTTTGAAGTTCTAAGACAGCTTTAGAAAGACAGGGTTATTTTACAATCTGCATTAAAAACACAAGCTTTTTCTTCTGCTTTGCTGCACAGTTTTCCTCTTGTGCCCAAAGCAATCAAAACTGAACACCTCTTGTTTGTGAAATTTTTCTTATCGCTTTTTTCTGCCCCCGCCCCATCACTTTTTTGCCTTTTTAAAAGGGGAGATAACTTGCACAATACAGTAGGGTAATGAAGATCATTTAATTTTCCTGAAGAACTGAGATACAGAGATGAACATCACCACAAAAGAAACACGCATTGAAGTTAATTATTAAGCATTCAGAATAGGCTGCAATTAAGACACGTGATCATATATGGAGCAACGACAAGAAAATAAAGGACTGGAAAAGTGCTCACTAAGGATTAACCTTGCCTAAATGTAGCTGTCCTGAAAGCTGGATAGAATGGCTAAAAGACCCATTGAGACTAACGATACAAAGCAGAGAGACACTGAGCAAATAACACAGCCATAGGTAGAATAAACTACCTTCTGAACACGCTTATTTTTCTCTCCACTGACTGTGCCTGAAAGGCTAGTTGAGACTACCTCACTGCCAGTGTAGTACTCTGCAGATCATTTCTAACAGAGCCCTCAAAAGTAGCCAGTAGTCAGCGGGTTTAAATTTGCCATGTGGGGGGTCCACACACCTAATAAGGTGGAAAAAAAAAAAAATCACAGGATGACATAGCTGGCTTTCAGAAGCCAAGCTTGAAGACTTATATTTATCTCCTAAACCACCAGCATCTATTCACTACACACAATGAGGCAGTCTTTTGATTGAAAATACAATGCATGATCATGTGTGAGAAAGGAGAAATTTCAAACATCTAATCTGTTTCAAAAAGCAAGGCTAGCAGAAGACTTTTATTTTGCCCCCATAAACAAAAAAGTAATTCAACTGATCTGATCAGCCTGTTATTGAATAAAGTGCGTAACCATGGCTGGAACAGAACTGTTTTTTATGTGCTTAGCAAAAGTTAGCCATACTCCTAGCAGAAAGTGTATTATTAAGCATCAGAAAAATATCTGTTGCTTTTAAGAGCTCAAGAACCTCATTCTTCTTGGAGGTTCACAGCAAAGGACAAGGACAATGAACACAAAGATACAGTATGGTAACTTCAATTAGGCTTTATGAAAAAAACTTCAAAGTGACAGTGGTCAAACACTGGAACAGGTTACTCAAAGAGGCTTTGGAATCTCCATCCTTCGTGATATTCAAAACTCAAGTGCACATGACGCTGAGCAGTCTCATCTAACTTTCAACCAGACTCAGCACTGAGCAGAGTGGTGGCCTGTGTGACCTCCTGAGGTCTCTTCCAATCTCAATTATTCTGTTGTTCTGTGCCCCAGCCTCAGTTCACTCAGGTTATAACAGCAATTACTTCCTCACTACAGCCTGTAAAACCCAAGCACTGGATCTGAAAGCCAGTTTCCCTTTTGCTTTCTAGGCCTGATCTCCTTGGCCAGCTGACCTGACCCATGCAACTATAGGGCTGCACACTAGATTAGGATAAATGAAGTGACTAGCAACTACAAATTATGTAATAAATCAAAAAAGAAAAGTATGTGGCAGAAAAATGTAGAAAGCAGCTGGGCAACAAGACAGCCCAGAAAGAAACAGGTAAGTAGAATACTGCAGGGAAAACAACAGTGAAATCACCAAAGAGCATCTCATTGTGGCCAACAGAACAGAAACTGTGCTTCAAAGCTTCACCATCCTCTTCAAGTCAGTTATATTATATTACATAAAAATTAGGAGGCAATGTGGGTTATTTCAGCATATTTTATACATCTGTTATATCTCCCTTCATTGTCAATCCACCTATGGATTATGACCTACCGCTACATTTTAGACAGTTACAGCCTGAGTTGGCATTTACAGGTTCTCATTCTACTAATGACATCAGAATGATCAAAGATACCCTGGGAAAAAATATACCTTTTGCTTCTATTTCTTTTAGGAGTAAAAAAAAAAAAGCACTGGGAAAATTACACACCCACAAACTATGTTAAAAATCTAAGGTTTGAAAGTCAAGCTCTGAAGACTTGAGAAGTAGCAGTTAAACCCTGTGACTTCAATTAAACCCTGTGACATTGGCTTTAACTACGTGACTAAATACTACCTATCCACAGAGAATCCATCTCTGGATTCTTTCAGAAGGTGCATTGCTCATCAACATGAACAAGTGTTCAAAACCTTGCTTTCTCCACAATTATTGTATGACACCACGTCATATCTAATCAACACAGTTCAAGCCTTGTTTTAGTAACTCCAAGTAGGAGAAAATCCAGGAAGAGATGCAAAAGTCATAACCAGTCACTAATTTTCGTTGCCTGATTTGAGATGCAAAGCGTTCTGAAAAAAACTGGGTCCTAGATAGTATAAAGCACAGTTCCCAAAGGCTACATCATCACTACTTAAAAGCTTTAAATTTCCAAACACTTCTGTGCTTATGTGGTCTTGATAATATTCTTTTAAACACAGCTTGTGTATAATAAACATCTAGATCGACGTAAATTAGGTTACAGTTATGCAAGAGATTTCTCCAAGTGCCATTTAAACCAGTGGGACTCCTCAGATACCTCCAACATGCATTTAAGTGTAAATACACCTTACCAAACCACTCCTTTTTCACAGGCAGAGGAAAATAAAAAAAGGATAGCTCACCTTTCTCCTAAACTACACATAGCAATAGCTCAATATTAAGTATTATATTTTATGAGGTTTCATTCAAATGAAATCAACAGGAATTTCACTGAGCCAAGTTGCCTGTTTGGGAAAGTACTTTAGAGCATTAACCCTATGCTCTAAAGTCACATTAAGTCCCACCACATACTTCAGGTTTACCTAAGTATCTAAGTATTATCCTCAGCTGGAAATGAGATAGTTAAACAATTTTCCTACTCAAGTTCAAACTGTGCTACTAGGTAGGTTAGAAAAAAAAGGTTGCCAGCAAATTACAGAGATAAAAAGTACACCATTCTATTAAAGTATTTTGTATGTCTATGAGAGGCAGCACAACCCGACAATTTTCAACCTGAAGCTCTACTTCTGGATACTACAAGTAGGATTCCTTAGATAATAGTTATACTTCCTCTTGCCTCACTTCCTTCATTTTTAGCAACTAAGTCTGACATCCTTTACAGCATTAAAAAAAAAAACCCAAACCCAACTTGCTACCTGTAACAAAATAATTATGGAAATTCCATGTGACTGCAGGCCATGGACTGTCACATCTAGCCATGAGGACTGCTTATGGACATGCATTGCCCTGGGAGCACATTCCCAGGCAACCAGAACAAGTCACATAAGCCTTTTCCTGATCCTCTTTACCTCTCCCCTATGGGCAAGTGGGAGAACCATCAAGCCTTCACCTACTCCCTCTTCACATACATGCACAAGCAGAGAAAAAAGGAAGAAAGCAGCCGTGGTACTTCTAAGCAGCTGACTATGAAAAGCAGCATTTAATAGTGCCAGAGATCCTCAATGCAGAAAAATTAGAACACTATGATTGAGTACAGAGTTAAGGGAGGCTACCTGCAGATAGACTACATTACGGATAAACTGTGTCCACACTAGTAAGCCAAGCAATGCCAGGAATCATTCCCTGGAAATGGAATTCACTGTCACACAGACTGCTGAGCTGCCACACACCAGCACAGCATCCTTCTAACACAGGCCAGCTACAGGTCTCCCATGAAAATTTCCTGTTCTGGAAGGCAAGAGAGTTAAGCAGCATTGACAAGGGCTAACCCACAGCACTCGGCTTCAGAACCAGAAAATGGTCTTGGGTGCATTTAACTAACCACAGGGAAGTGATCACAGCCTCTCTAAGCTTTATCTGCTGTTATTCCTAGAGAAATATTTTAAAAGTGGCAAATGCAATGATGAAGCACACAAGCAATGCCTGATCAGCAGCACCTGACAAAAGTCACCTACGCATTGTAGCACACAAGAAGAAAATTAGAAACTCGTAGAGTTCATCTTGCCTTGTTCCTGTTTCCTCTGAGTAGGCAGATGTTGCATATGAACTACTAATTTTCAGAGTCTCACTTATTTTCTCACTTAAAAAAAAAAGTTTTATACATTTAGAACACATTCTTACAGTAAGGCTAATCTCTAATAAAAAAATAATGTAGAACAGCTAAGAGACTGTACTTTTGAGTGCTGATGAACTGGCAGTAAATACTTCAAAGCAAAGTTATTTAAAAATTATTCTTCTTTTAATTACTAGTCATTACCAAATTTACTTCTGTAGACTAAGAACATAATTACTAGTGAGTATATTTTGTTATGCTGGAGCTACAGCAATGTTGGCAAATACATTTTCACAATAGATAACTGCAAAACCAACAAAAAACCACATTTGACAACTGACAATATGCAGCTATTCTTTGTTACCAGTCTTGAAACAAATCTCCCTGACATTTCTTTACGTTTTCAGTTATCTAGAAATGGTCTATTTAAAAGTGCCCTTTTCATAATCTGATGCCTCTGACACCTTTGCTCTAATGTTAGAATGTGCAATATATCCCACAAAAAATGCATTATGCAAAACCCATTTCCCACTGCTTAAACATTCATTACCCATTTCAGTAAGGACAAACAATTTTGTTTAACAACCCTCTTGGGCACGGATCTAACTTTCCAGCCGTGCCTAGCTCTGACCACTGAAAATTCCTATGTTACCTGTATCTTTCAAGTACAGCTCATCAGTAAATGAACTGTTTTCTTAGAAAAGTGTTTTTGTTGATTTACAAGAAAAACTTTATCGTATGCTTTGTTATTTATACACTTTTAAAAATATATTAAGCTGTGTTGTATTACTTGACTTTTACAAAGCAAGTGACGAAAACTATGTGGAACAACCAAATAAAAATTACACACTCTTTTAAGTAGATGAAAAACAATCAAAACTAAGCGAGACGTTTCTATTTCTTTTTTCCAGGAGCGACTCGCACACACCATACCGACACCAGCAGGTTCAAGAGTTGAGCACAAGCAGCAGCCTGATGAGCAGGTGACAGCAAGCAGACAGCTCCCCCGTGCCTCTGAGCAGCGTCCCGGAGCGCCCGTCCCGGGGAGGCGGTGGGAGCCAGGCCACCTCTCGGGATGGAACCCCGGCCGGAAGCTCGGCCCCCGCCCGCCGCCCCCGCTCCCGGCCCCGCCGCAGGAGGAGGAAGCCCCCCACAGGCGGCTCCACGGGCCCCGGGACGCGGCCGAGCGCGCCCACCCGGCTCCAACAGCGCTCCCGCCCCCGCTCTGCCCCCGCTGCTCGCCGACGGCTCCGGCAGCCCCTCCGGGAGAAGGGGAGCCCGGCTGCCACTGCCCACGCAGACTCCTCGGGGCGCCGACCCCCGAGAAGTCCTGGCTCACGGGGACGGATCCCCGGGGCTGGAACGCCTTCCTGGTGGTGGGACCGCGGCCGGGGAAAGCGGCACAGCCGTGGGCGCTCCCCGCGGTCCCCAGCGCGACTCTCTCCCCGCTCCCGCCACCCGCTCGGCCGGGCAGAGCGGAGCCGGTCCCGCGGAACTGCCGCGCCCGCGGCGCGACCCCGCCGCTCGGCTCGCCTCACCTCACGGCGTGGCCGGAGCCCTGCGGAGCCCGGCGCAGCACAAGCCCGGCCTGAGCCCATCCCTCCGGGAAGTTTCCTGCCATCGCAGCGGCCGGGGAAAACAAAAGCTTCAGAGCCGGGAGCGGGAGGAGGAGGAGGAAGGGCAGCGCAAGCAAAGAAGTGAGGGGCATTGCTCGCCCGCCGCGCCGCTGCCCTCGGCTGCCGACTCCCGCAGAGGGCAGCCCGCTCAGCGCCGCCTCCCCATTTGCTTTGGCGGCGGCTCCGCTTCCCGGCCAGAGCCGCGGAACCGGCGGACCGAGGAGCCGGCAGGCGAACCAGCGCCTGCCTCCCTCCTTCCTTCCCTCCCTCCGTCCGTCCCCGCCTGTCCGCCCGCCGGCAGCACTCCGCGCGCCACCCGTCCCGCCCGCCACCGCAGAGCCCCGCCCGCGCCGCGGCTCCGCCTCCCGGGGGCGCGCGCACGCTCCGGCCGAGCGGCTCCCGCCGCCCCCGGTGGCCGTGGGCGCTTCCTGGCGGAGCGGCCGCGCCACCCCCGTGCCCCGCTCCCGGGGGCGGCGCAGGCTGGGCTCAGCAGATCCGCGACGGCCCCCCTGTGCCATTTCTCACCACCCAGCGCCGAGCAGGCTGTTTCTGTAGAGTTGGAGGCGTCTGCTTAAAAATCCAGGTAAAAGATGCTGAAGAGCAGGACTAACAAATGCAAAGGAGCGCCAAGCCTCCTGCTAGGCAGAGACATAAATATGGTATGCTCTTGGTACTGCAGTCCTTGTGTACTGTACATAAAGGGAAAATTAATATATCTCTAAGAGTTACTTTATTATATAGCGTTCCGCCAGGTGATTTTTAAGGACTAAGACAAACCTTTATGTCGCCTCACTGCCTATACAGCTAACTTTATAAGGAGGATCTTCCAAACCGGATATAGTTGCAATGCTAAGGTTGCATAGTGTATGGCATTGGCAGCTATATCGCTTCCAAACTGGGATAGGGTGACTACTGATGCTGAGAAGTGCAAGGCTATAGATCATAATTTCAGGCCAAAATCTACATAGTTCAGGGTAGCTAATGTAGTTTTAAGTAATTGTTTTAATATATAAGTATGTAGTATTGCCAAGACTCACTATATCATATTAAATGGCTATAAAAGGATGTAAACTGAAAAAAACCTACTTTCTCTTACAAAGCTTGGTGTCTGAAGGAAGGGTCTTTCATGATCCCTACTCCTATTCAAAGTGCATTTACCTGATTGCCAGCTAACAAGTCTCTCTCTACATCAGATCACAACTGCACAAAGTGAACTCAGACCATTAAAGAAGAGAATAAGGAAGCTTCTCGTTCTCCCAAATGGACCTCTTAAGCCGACAGCTGATGGCATGCCAACAGAATGCTAGCAGCTATATCCAATCAAAGCACTGACACTGCTTTGATTTTTGAGAAGTTCAACTCAATCTTGATTGAGTTCGACAGGCCTGCACCCACTAGGCTGTGGCTGGGAACTGCAAGGCGGATACAGAGAAAAATAAATTCTTTCTGTCTACTTTAAAAACTTCTTGACTGGGTAAAATTATTTCTTTATTTTTAAGTTTTCTTTTACTAGTGGGTGTGAGCACTATTTTTTGGTTGCAATTTCCTGTCAGAGTTAAGTTCAGTTCTCATCACTGTTAAGTTCTGCTGCTCATTTTGAATGCAAAAGAAAAGACCTAAAAGAACCTGTGGACTTTGTTTTTTGGGATGCACTCTGAACTCCTCCCATCTAAAATAGGCACAACTAACCATCCCCACAAGGGGCTTCTGATTTGTCTTGCTGTGGTTGGATAACGTATTTAAAGGGTTTTTTTAGCATAGGGGAGACATGATATATTGATTCAATTTGAAAATCCTCAGATATTATCACTGCACTCCATCTTGTGGAAGAGACAACAACATGTTTTAAAATGATCCTGTAGTGGTTTGAGTAATTAAATCTAACAATGTTTGGTTCTTACTGCCAAAGCAAAGAACTACATTTAGCAATGGATACAAGAAATTGCTTAAGTCTTAATTTGCCTAATTGTACTCTGTGGATTTGTGTAAATGTCCTTTGGTTTTACATAGGAGCTTCACATCTTCTTTGTTTTGGATAGGAGCTTTCTGAAGAGCTTAATTGGAAAAGCGAAACTAAAGAAGAAAAGAATCTGCTTTTTAGGTGAGGTTGCCAATGAGCACTCCAGATTTGAGAGAGATTTGGGGATGGTGATCTGTTGGAAATATGTGGCTGGGGTAAAGACTCTGCTAAGCAAGATTGCTCTGTAGGGAACTTACTGGGTCTGGGGTTTGGTCTGTGTGGTTTTGGTGGTTTTTTGTTACCACCAAATTAAGTACAGTAATCTAGTTGATAGCTGGACAGTGTATTGAGGATCTCTATCTTACAAAAAAGAAAAGAAAAGAAATGATGAGATTCTCTCATGTCTTTCTGAAACTGCCTTTCATGGCTTGTGACCTTTTTCCCCTTAATGTTCAGTGCTGCTTTGGGAAATCAAAATAGGTATTGAGGCTACAACTGTAAACCATAGCAAGTCATAGTCATACATATTTGTGTCTGGCCAAATTCAGAGAAAATTGAGAAACGTATCTGGATTCACTGCTATAAAAAGGTTAACCTTATAATAGTTGCCCTAGGACAAGCTTGAAGATAAAGCCATTTAACTTTAATGAATAACTTAAAATACAAAGGGCTAGTTATTCTAACTGTTCCTTGGGCGGAAGCAAAAGGGTTTTATTGAAAAAAGACTGTGGAAAAGCTTAGTCATTCAGACCCAAAGAAGCAGGAATAAACAGGTCTTGCATGGGAAGGAGTTAGGAGAAAATTCTGTTGTACAAATGAGGATCCTCTGAATTACCTCACCCCAGAAGTAGGTTCCACAAGAAGATTGAACTTAATTAGCAGCCGTGAACTATGCTTTTCTTTTACCTTTTTTTTTTTTTTAAAGTTTTTCCCCCATAACTCCCCCCTCTCTTGCAGTAGCAGTAATGTCTGTGCATCTCCCTGTGATGTGGCATGGAACAGCAGTGCTGAATGAAGCACTGGCCTTTTCTGTTTCATTTACCAGGGAGGGGGTTAGACAACAACTTGCTGATGGCTGTTGTGCTTTACTGCTCCAAACAGAGCTGTCTGGTGAGGTAAAATTGATCTAACTAATGCCTCAGTGCAAAAAGGCCCTGGAGGTGGAGTATCTCTGTCTACTATTCTAATAGTGGAGACAGATCTCATTAATTCCTGATGTATACTTAAGGCAGGCAATCTTCATTGACTACAGTGTTTGTTAGCCTTTTCCAGACTCCTTGGTCATTTTCCTAAAGCAATTACTCATTACTCCATCACTGCACTGATTACATTAAATTGTTACTATTATTACAATGAAAGTAACATCGTGTTTATGTTAATTCACTTCATGCACAACTGTCAGAATTCTTGAAACAGTCCTCAATTGAAAGAAACCTACACGAGCATTTTGGCATTATTTAGACTCTTTCTGATTATGCTTTTCGATATTGTATGTAAAAACTTGGAGCAAATGACCAGACCATTTTGTGAAACCATTAGTATTGTGTGATGGGAAATCAGGACATTACTGCTCTTGAGTATTTACTCCCGTTCAGCTTCACAGATTTTTTTTTTTTCTTACAGAACAGTCCAAAAAGTAATGTTGGGGCAGGGGTAACAGGGAAGATTCCCCAAAATGAAGTCTGCTTCTTCAAAGCATTGAACATGGATGATAAAATAATGCAGTTAGGTTTGGGGTTTTTTCTAAGAGTAGCAAGAAACATGCAGATGAACAGAACAAAAGTCAGATGTTAAGAGAATTTATATTTGCATTTACTTTTTTAAGAAGTGAGTTGTATACAATCCCAATAGAGTCTTGAGTTTCAAGGCTGCCTCTGAACTCTGTGCCCTGGAGAAAAGAGACTTCAAAATGTAGTTTCTGCTATATGCAACATAAAAAAACCCTTATCATCCTTTTTGCCTGCTTTTTTCTTTGTAATAGAATGAATTTGAAGACATGAAAAAACACGGTATAGTGTAACAACGAAGGGACAGTACCAAGGTCTGACCTTGGTGGATTATTCATGTGCTTGAAGTTACACAAGTATTTTGTTCTGCTTACCACAGTAACTGGAGCGAGGGAAGAAAGACTGGGTAAGGATTACAGTGGAAAAACAGGCTGCTATTTTGAAATGGAAATTTATGACATTGACCTGAGAATTGGTGCAGAAGGCTGGTGAATTTGAGCTGAGTTTGAAATGTAGCATTTCACACCTTTTCTCTAGAAAAATGAAATGCTCTGGAGCTGTGTTTGCAGTGGAACAAATATCAACTAATCATTTCATCACAGCTTCATTACTTTGTTTTCTATCCTGTTTTCCTTATGAGAGGAAGAGAGAAAGAGAAAGCATGTCAGCAAATTTTTTCTCTTTGCCAAGCAAATATGAGATAGTTTAGTATACAATTTCAGGTATTGGCACTCATTCAGTGTCTGTTGTCCTCTTTTGGCCCTCTGACTTCTATTGAAGTAATTCCTCTTTTATTTCTTATAGCAGAGATGAAAAGATGGTCAACAAACCTCACAAATTCACCTGCCTCTCAAAGGCCATTTGCTGCTTCAGTTGCTACTGTTTGCCTTTGAAGCAAGATAAACCAAAGCTCTATTGCATCTGTGCACCATCCACATCAGCATGAAAAAAAAGTTTTGGGAAAATTCAGTGTTCAATTTCCAGTCTACAAGACTCTGTAGTGTCTGGGCTGTAACTTAAATCCTTCAGCAATTATAATAATTTTGGCAGCTTGTGGAAGTGGAGGACATGGCACGGAATAGTCTCCAATGTGATATTTTGTTCTTAAAGCTCAATTCTGAGGACATGTATCTTCATCCCATGTCCCAGTTTTAAGAAAGGAATGAGTCTTACAACACTTCTCTTCATTTGGACACTCCCATAATAGAACCAGCCAACCTCTCCTTGTAGTTAATGTGCTGGACACTTCCTGGTAATTCTGATCTTGGCAGGGAGGCTATGTCCAGTATTACTGAAACTGATAAACTCTTTTTAATATGACATTTGTTTCATTTTGTTCTGTAATCCAGGAACTGGGGCAAAAAGTATTTTCCTAGATTTCCTAGAGAGAAACTATAGACTTCTTTCCCCACTCTCTGCCCTCCCCTCTTCCCAGTTCAGTGTTTCCCATGCTTCCATGCATAGGGTGTAATAAAAGAAGTGTACTCTTTCCCCCATTCCAGTCCCATCTGTGACTATTTTTGGAAATTTGCTATTGTGTCATGTTCAGCCTAGATTTATATCCACTTCAGTTACTTGATACAATTTTCAGTAGGATCTCTATGATACGTGTTGGTATCTCTGTTTCAAAACAGTTATTTTTGCTGATAACATAGGAATTAAAATTAGCAGTCTTTGTTTTCAGCAAATCCTTGGGGATCCTTATGTTACAGTCTAGTGAAACTGGCTGGAATGACTTTCCAATGTCTTAGTGCAGGAAACTATCTACAGTGTAGTGTCTGAATGTGTCCAATGTTTTGTTCAACTACACTCTAAGAAAAGAGTAAAAAAATAGGACTTCTGTCACAAGCACCTTTCTTTTGTGATACCACAAATTTGGTAATCTAATTCTGTGCATCATGTTAGAATTGTTGCCATTCATTCATCAGCAAATTTAACTTTTAGAAGATGCTTGAAGTGAAGATGGACAACATAGATGATATTTATTAGCAACATTTTCATTTCTTTTTATTCAGAACTGAAAGCAATGCCCCAAGAACTTAATTTTATGAAGTTACCTCTATAATAAAAGAAGTTTCTGAACTGCTAAGCAATGAAAAATGCTTCACTGATCCTCCAGTTAAATACAAATAATGGTGAAAAACTCATTTATCATTGAAAGAGAGCATTACTTTAAGTATACCACTTACCATTGGGAAATACCTGTGTTGGAATCCCCTTCTCTGAACTGGTAAGTAACTTCAGCAAAGAATGAATGAAATAGTACTTTAAAACAAAATTTTCTATTCAGTTAGTTTAATGAAAATATTAGAATTTTACTGATATGTTGCACATAATTTTTAGTTCTCTCTTTAAAATAGTTACTACTCTATTTTGATTGTACCTGGAATTAGCTAAGTTTTCAAATTCTCTGTAAGTTCCCTTTGTTCTAAATATGTCATACCATTTTTGGAACAGCACTAGTAACTCAAGAGTGACTTTCACCTGTGGAGGCCTTTACAATTCACACCCCTCAGAGGGGAAAAAGATGTCCTAAGAACCTACATGAATGGGGAAGATGCCCCCCTGAGTTGGACTGTGGATCTTTTTTTTTCTCAGACGGTGGCAAGAGATCCTAGCACACATCAGGTACTTTGAGTGTGCGTGAAATGCCATCTCTCCTCCAGAAGTGCTCATTGAAGTTCCAGCTGTGCTTTTCCCTCTGAACTTTTTATTTATACACTCCCTAACTAAGACCCTTTCAAGTTGCAGGATCTCCTCATCAACAGTTCCCAGGCCCTGTTGGTTGTTCATGTCACCAGAAGAAGGAAGCTGGATGGGGGAATCCTGGTGACAGTGGAACCTGTGTCCATTCATTTCATCATCCTCCCACATCTCCAAGCAGAGCATCACTGGGCAGCATCCACCTGCTCCTTGGTTAACCTTCAAGAAGTGACGGGTGATGTCAGAGTGTCTCTGCTTCATGCCCTCCTCCAGTTCCCCTAGCTCTGTGTTTTCAGTCCTGTAACTATTCCCTTTGTATCATTTGTTGTTTGTTGTTGTCCATTTTTTGTCCTTTTTTCACTATCTATAGCCTTCTCCCTCCCTTGGGGGTCTTTGAGGTTTTGCTAATACAAAATTCTGTTTTTCTAAACAGAAAAGCAAATAGAAACAGTAGCAGTAGGAAAAACTGTTTACAGAGTGCATATAAGCTTGGCTACCTTCTTGAAACTCTTTTCTTTGTATTCCCCTAGCTTCTGTGGCTCTTACAAAGGTAAATCCTTGACTAGTCCTTTCACTGTCCTTTTTTTGGATTTGTTGTACATGAACTTACCAAATTCCTGTCTGAACCTATTGTTGGGATCTGCTTCCCCAACCTCTTTTGGCAGCAAGTCCACAAATACACTAGCCACTGTAAAGTAATGTGTTCTTTTTATCTGTTTTAATTTAATTCTACTGAATGAGCCAAACTGCAATTTGATGAAAAATGGCTCTATATTCATCCTTTCAGCCACCTTCATGATTTCATAAAGCTTGGACAAGTCTCACCACTGCATTTTCCCAGTTGAAAATTTTTTAGTCTGATCTCTTAAGACAGCCTTTCCCTTTAATCCCTTTATTAATTTCAGTTATCTTGTATGTATCTTCCCTAAATTTTCATGTCCTATTCCAGATATTAAGACCAATTTCATTTTGAGTCCCATGAACAATTACTTTTACCATTTTTTGTATAATGCTTGAATATGTCTATTGGTCCCAGTGCTGTAGGTCTTCCAAAGGAACAGCTCTACTTGAAGTGGAATTCTTATTTAAATAAGCTCAAACATATCTTTGTTATAAGTTAGATGAGGTGAAAGCACTCTAGATCCTAGCTAGGAAGACGACAGAGACAACAATGTAGAGTTGCCTTTGGATCAGTACCTGAGACTTGAGATTGAAAAGCCAGCTGCTTCTTTGGGGGCTGGGGATCTCCATGATGAGTATGGAAAGAGGAGAGGACAGGGTGCTCCTTAAGCATCATTGAAATCTTCATAGGTTTTGGTTCCTTTTTTAAATCTGTTTTCTAATTTTTAGATGCATAAATGCCAAAAGTGAGCAATTAGGAGGTTTTTATCAGAGACTGCATGACATTGAGCTGTTTGTGTGTGTATGTGTGGGGATACCCCTCATATTATGCACTCTTTGACTTGAAGGCTTTGCATTAGAGTTCAAACAAACAGATACAGGCTCAGGAAAGAAATTTTTTTAAAATCTATTTTCCTTAAAGGAGTAATGGCTTTCTAAAAATCAGACATTTTTCCTATTACATTTTTCTTGGCACATTAGTTCTTGTCTATTCAGTATTCAAATGAAATAATAATGTAGGACACCTGTAGAGGCAATAGCACAGAGAGCAGACTATTCTTTTATAAGGTTCTTTGCTGTTTTAGTTTTGTATTTTAAAAATCAAGATACTTTAAATCCCATTTTGTAGCAAATTAAAGAAGGTGCTAGCTTTTGGGTTTTTTTAGGGGGTAAGTGTTGTAAGATATTCAAAGAATACGTAAAATACCTATATAAAAATCAATATTTTCACACTGTTCTATTCTTATGAATGCTGATTAATGGGGAGGAAAGGATTGTTAATGTGAAAGCCCTGTGTCCTTTTAAAGCAACTCTGTGTTACTAAAACTAAACAAGTTTGTAGAATGAACATTTTACTAGTGATGAGCGTAGCCTTTCCATTTTTGTCTTCAAATAGACCAGCTGACACCAGATCTGATTTTTTTTTTTTTTCATGCAGGGAGGAGGTGATTACAGGAAAGTTGTGTTTTAACCAAAAAAAACTTGATAAGGCCACCCTTTTTTCAGTTTCAGATCATGTTTACTGAAGCATACTTCTCCTGATTGCTCTACATGAAGTTCTTTCTAATTTTATGATTGATGTCCGTAAATACACGGGCAGTGAGATGGCAATCACCAAAGAGGGAGAAGAGCTATGAATAAATTTAGGGTTGAAATAGAGAATGTTTCTAATAATCAGAAGAATCGGGTTCTGGAATAGTTTTTCAACAGAAGTCCTGGTGAGATGATCTTTCAGTACAAAGATGACATCTGTGATTTCTAGCTCTTCCAATTTGGTCACAAGACTGTAACACAGCCTGCTGTCTTTATTTCTTGTGCAGCACTGAAAAATAAAAAACCCAGTCCTGAATTCCAGTCTAAGCATCCTACTTTCTATGTGTGTCATAGCTACATTTCGAATTTAGAGATTAAAAGGAAAAAAATCCACATTCTTCTCCACTACACCTTGCCTGTGCAGGCATTGAGCTCTTACTGAGCTGTGGAGTTATTTAACATAACTTTTGTGAAAGCATCTGTGGATGTTTTAGACATGACTGTTGTTCTGCTGGAGGGCACTGCCATCAGAGCAGAGCTGGCAGAAAGGCTCATACAAGTGTTTCTTATTTTCTTCAGCTAAAGGTCAGCCAAGATTAGCTCAAAATACATTAAGCAATAGGTTAAATGATGCCAGCTGACTTTGTGCAGAAGTAGATTAGGAGTGCCCACAAAGGCCATTCCACAACTGAGCTCCACAGGCAAGTGAACTCGGAAAGAAAGGACAGCAACAGCTTCTGCCATTTCTGTGGTGACTGACACAGCTCAGTAGCTGTATCTATGCAACCAGTTATTTCTGCTTCAATCTGAGTTACAGTCTCCTCGCAGAGAAGACCATTGAAATATTAGGCTTGTAACAATTCTGGACAGGTTGAAAACACTGTGCTTCCAGATATATGCATTCTCAGATGCTTTCCTGTGGTGCACTGAGAAATGCCTGATAGATGGAAGGAAAAATCAATGGGCAATACAGACTTGTGCTTGCTTTCATGCTGCCCTGATGCCCATTTCTTCTTGGCCTGTTTGGATGGCTCTGTACCACACTGCTGGTCCTTGCAAGTGCTGAAATGCTGGTGAATGGGTGTTTGACACCTTGACCAATAAACATCAGTCGATGTTTACAGGAGCAAGAAGTAAGAAACATGTACTAAATGATTACATCCGCTTTCCAGCAGTGAGTGACTTGTGACCTTCCTAAACCACTTGTTCTTCCTAGGAGTTACATCCCAACTGCTGTGTTTATTAACTACACATGAACTTTTACTTCAGCCTGATTTTTGGGATGTTCTTCTGCTTTGTTTTAAATCTACTTCTGCTTTTGACCTCCATAACATCTCATGGCAATGAGTTCCACAATTATACATTAAAAGAAGGACTGGTTTGCAGGACTTGCAGTGCACTGTAGCTACACATTCCTCAAAGCCCGTTTGCCATTTTAGTGCCCTCGTTGCGAAGTTCCAGCCTACAGGGACACATGCAGAAGCTAGAAATGGAAAAGATCTATTGTATCATAGTGTTAGCTCCAGCCTTAATAGAAAATGTTTCAGTCACAGCTTGACATGATAACATCAGTGTACTTAAAAGATAGAGCAGGTCTCAGAACAGTCTGCAGGGTGCAAAAACAAAGACTTTGACAGCCCCCAGGGTGTTTTTCCTCAACAGAATGAACAGGGCAGGACTCATGCTAGAGCTACTGTGAACATCTCTATTGGAATAGTTGATAATTTGAGTAGGCTTGTCGTTTTCCTGACAATTGTAGTTCTAGAGATATTTCCTGTCCTTCTTCAACAGTTGCTAACACTGTGTGCATTTCCCTGCATAGGTATTACAGAGATTAAATTGTTTTATTAATGGACCACAGTTTGTAAGTATCTTCATGGGGAATACAGCTGGTTTTCCATACCATAAACACTGGTTAAAGAAGAGGCAATAAACTGGTGACAGTTTACCAGAAACAGTCAGTCTAGAAGTAGAGCTCAGTCTTGAAACATTAAGGTAGTAACTCACTGTGGTAATTTTCTAAGGATTATGCAGGATTGTTTCTCACTGGAAATTACTTGATCAATAGTGGGTTCCTTATTTTTCCCCTAAGCTCGTCTGTATTTCAAAGAAATAGGAATTAAGGAAGCATTGCATCACTTTATTTTAGATCACATTAAAGCATCACAGTAGTCATGTCTACGATTATATAAACTAAGAACAAAAGAAGAACCGTAAACCATTGAAAACCACAATTTCCTCTGGAATAATTCAGAATAAATAAAGGTCAGTTATTTTAAACAAAAACTCCTGTAGTAACCTACTGAGGGCTTTCCCTAACAAACAACAGATTTGCAGATTTATATAATACATTTATTTAGTGGCAATCCAAAGTGGTATACAGATGGTTTATGGGAATATTTCATGCATCTCTAAAAAGCAATCTCTTCTTGAGTAGAAAAATTGTAATTATCAACAATAATACACAGTATTCTGGATCAGCAGTGTGATTTCTGGATATCTGGATTATTCCATCTATAGGCAAAATATATAAGCTGCTGTCCATTTTCCTCTTCTCAGAAAATAATAAGAAACAAGTGCTGAAGAAAATGCCTAACTATGCACTGAAAACCATTCCTCCAAATCAATCCTCAATTTGATTAAGATATCATAAATTTTACATTAACCCAGATACTTTTTTTCTCAAAGACAAAAACTATATTATGGGGTTTTTTTTACTCAGGAAGTTTTAAATCTTTCAGACCTGTTATTGGATGAAAAGTTTTATTTCCATCCTTTTTTAAATGGAAGCTTCTAAGCCTTATGATTATGGAGAAAATATTACAAATCTGCAGCAAAAGTTCAGTAATTGTAAACTAAATAAACCCTAGGAACCCCATACTTCTTTTAAAATTCTTTGATGCTTGAGGGCAGTAATACAATTCTTGACAACTGGGACAAAAGACTTTACCATGTTTGGGACTGAATAATATTGTAATTCCTACCTCTTTTTAGCCATTTGTTGTAATGAGAAATGACTTAGATGGTTTTATCTTTGCATTATCTTTGCATTATCTTTTGCATTCCAACAAACTCATCCAGATTAGGTGACTCCAAAGTGAAGGTGTTACTTATTTTCAAATGTATGTCCTTTGTTCCAAAGTGCCTTCAGTTAATGGGAACATGTAGTAGCACGCTGAACAAGGACACCAAGCTTTTGTAACAGATAAAATTTTGAAAAACGCAGTAATTCATCACATCACCTGACTGAGTTTATTTTACCTAGATAGACTTTAAATGTCATATACACCTTTTAATTAGCACAGTATATACTATTGCTAGGTTTTAAACCAGGTACAGGTTTTAAATATAATATATGTAGCAAGAAGAATAAATTGCCAGTTTGGAGTTAGCTGAACACAAAACTGGCAAAATTTGGTACAGGGCAGTTATGTAAAAAGTTCAATTCTGTTGACCCAGATCTCAAAGCTCATCTTAGGCTTTTTATAGACTTTTAACCATTATAAGTGGCTCTGATTTACATACATTTCTAACTGAAGCAAGCCTTCCAGACTGCACATGCATGAAATCCACCTACCAGGCATATGGGGACTGTGGAGCAAATAAGATACAAGCAGCTCCGCAACTGTGCACTGACTTTGAGGAAAAAATGGATGCCTACTGAACCATTAGCATCACTGCAGTAAGTTTTGGAAGTCTGTTCAAAGCTGCCCTTCTCCATCCCCACTGAGAATTCACATAGTTAAAAATAGTATAATGGTTTTATTCAATATCCTATTCCACTTTTTTTTTGGATACTCAACATTAATTTTCAGTGTAATCCTGTTCCAGGTGTTTGTGCTCTACAAAAGAGTTTTGTTTCTAAGTACATGTTCTGCTCTGGTAATTATCCTTCCTGCACTGTAATTCAAGCCTGAAAGTGATTTATTCTCCATGTGTTCTTTGTAGAATTAAATGTGTCGCCTTTGTGACTGACTTACGTCTGACAAAGCTGATCTAAACAGTTGCAGAAATGTCTCATTGCCTTCGCAGTTATGAGCCCAATTAACTTGTCAACATTTTCCAATGGTTATTTACTACAGATTCACCACAGCTCTCATCAGCTACAGAGGCAGGAGAAAGAAGGACAATTGGAGTAGGGAATGTCTTTCCTTGCAGTTTTCTAGTAACAAGTGGAGCCTCGTTATGCAAGTATTTTAGGATTTGTAGGAAACAGAAATGGTGATGGGTCAGAAAATCACAGAGGTTTGTTCAGTGGTTTTGATCTGACTCTGAAGCCTACTGAAATTAGTTTTTATACGAATAATTACTTCATTCTTGGTTGTTTCTACAGCCACATTTAAAAATGAGATTATCCCATCTGTCTTAGCATACTTCATATATCATTGGCATGCAATTTTCTACATTAAGACCAGCTTCTGCTATCTTTGTTCATCATATGCTGAGAACACCGTAGCTGCATGGAAAAGATGAAAGCAGGACAAAATGAGAACATAAGCTATTGTTCTGATAGCATTATTTGCTTTTTGCATGTATGCTGTATCACCCAAACTAAATTACTGTAGATACTCCTAGGGAAATATCACAATGAAAGTTGTGTGAATTAAATATAGCTAGAGACAGCAAGGCACCTTGCTAGAGAGCAGGTCAGTGCACATTGCCCTTTCTGGAGCTATTGAAAACAGTAAAGATCAGAAGCTGTTGATCTAGCTAGACACCTTTATAATAAATACTGTGTTCAAAACACCTTCATTCTTTTATGGGACAACAAGTGACTACTCCCTTTGAGAGGGCTCTGCTGTCACACTGCAGATCTGTTTTCTTCACCTCAACCATTGGAGCAGCAGAGCATTCCCTCCTGGCAGGGGGGCAGGAGCAGCAGCAGCACTGGCGCTGCCAGAGGTTCCCAGCAGCCTCTTCCAACTCTTAGGTCTGTCACTGCCTGCTAGTGATGTGATGGTACCATGGTGTTGGTGGTGCCAGGTGGATTGGAAAACCCATTTGCTGTCAGGGTTCATCAAAACCTGTGATGGTCATAAGGTTTGGCACTCTTTGACAAAAGGCATCTCTGTGAGTGTGTTTATTTTCAAACCGTGCTGGGGTGAGAGAAGATGCTTTGTATCTGGGAAAGTATGTATTGTGTTCAAACACGAAATCATGATCTGTCCATAGATAGGTCAAGTTGTAATTCTGGTTTTATTATAATTCAAGTTGCAATTTTGGTTTTAAAATACCTAAGGGTTATATGTAATGAATATAAAAGTAAAGTTGTTTCTTTTCCAAGAGGGTGCTGTGGCTGAATGGAAAGCATGGTAACTAGGGTGGCATAATGCTGCTACCTTGCTCCTGAGTGATAAAAATGCATGTAGAGTAGGTTTTGTGCTTAGCAACAAAAAAGTTGGGTTTTCAAATAGCTCCCTCTAGCCCTCCATTACAGCTGCTACCCTTGTCCTATGCAGTATGTATCCCAGGCTTCATACTTCATTAATCCTTTAGACATTCAATAAGCAGCAGAAAATACATTTCACACAAAAGAAAGTAATTTAATTTTTTTGGCCATTGCTTTAGAAGAATACACAACTCGTATCTCTTCCCTGTAGAGCTGTTGTGAAGTGTGACTCATCCTTGCCCAACATGTTGGATGTTCACTTTAATTAGAATATGTGCATCTAAAGATTGTTGTAAACACTTGCTGCTAATAGCATATTATTCCCTGTTTTACAATGGGAAGTATAAGCAATCTGAACACATTTAACACATTAAGCTGTACATCTTAAGTCATGTTAGGGCAGCACACTGACAGAAATTCATTAGGAAAATTCTCTAATCAGCACGTTGGCTGCCTTACAAATCACACTGGCATGAAAAATTGGATAATGCAAATTTTATTCTACAGTAATGTTTAAATATTTTCCAAACACAAATATTATTATACAAATCTTTGATATCTACCTATGTGGTAAATGTGGATTGAGATCCAGTTTATTTATAATAATAAGTGAAAAGAGATAAAGTATTGCTACTTTCTTGTTGGGGATGGTACATGTGAAATAGGCTAACCTTTATAGAATCACAGAAGAGTTTGGTTTGGAAGGGACTGTTGGGGTCCCTCCCCCTGCCATGGAGAGCCCTGGGAGATGGGCCCTGGAGGGCAGACATGGGGTTTCCCTGCCCCTGGTCAGCCTCGTTCCCCATTGGTTGTTTTGTGTTCCCCTGCGTGGGCAAGGACCCTCGGGTCCCGTGATTGAGCAGTTCCTCGGCAGATCCCAGCCATGCGGCTGGAGAAATAAACATCTCTGAAACATCTACCACGAATCTGTCCATATATATTTCTTTTCCACGGGACTCCTGGTTTGATATATGCTTGTTACAGTAATCCCCGCTGTAACAAACTGGTGGAGGAATGCGGGCAAGATACCGATCCCTGAGGAAGATTCGTGAGTAAAATAACCACTCTAGACCTCTCTCTTCTCATCTTGGTTTGGATATTCTCTCTGGACTATGGAAGAATCATGGGAAATGGGGCTCTCTGAGCCACACAAAAAAAATGTATCTAGAAGTAAAAGGAATCCTTGAACAACAAAACAAAAAAGTAATGCAACAGGGAGATCTAGAACATTTCTTCATCTGGTTTTTCAAAAGGTTCTCCTATATT